>NC_044007.1:59433999-59739482 GCF_900496995.4 Aquila chrysaetos chrysaetos
TGCACTGCTGGGATAGGAACCCCTGAAATTTGTTTGACTGTTGCTGTGTGTCCCAGGTGCAAAGATGAAGAGGCTAAACCTCCTTCTGAGAAGTAGAGTCACAGCATCTTGCAGTTGCTACCATATGGTTCAATCGACTGAATTAAAGATCTAATTCCAACAAAGAAGGGGGCAGACTCTGAGCTGACTATAACCATTCCAGTTATAAAAATAAAGAGGCGGTTTAATGCTCAGTAGCATTAAATCCAAACAAACCAAACTGTTCGGAAGTAGGAAATGAAGAGAACAATGAAAACATTGTTCTGCTACTGGGAGTTGATTATGTACGAAGGTCTAAGATACCTCATCCTGTTAACTGCATGTATTTCATGTCTTTATCTGCTTTGCTTTCCTTCAAAAATAAAGGATTGGTAAAACTAGAAGGAAAACAGATAAAGGGAATAGGAACAATCCCTGTTTTGAATTACCTTCCATATGTAGGACCAATTAGATTTTTACTCTCCTCATCACAATCTCATTGGTTTTAAAAATGTTACACTGTTATATGGGAATTAGTTACTTGTCCCCTCTGGTTTATGTTTCTGCAATGGTACAATTTCTTTGTGTATAGCAAATTGGAAGAGCAAGAACTACTTAACATATGGACAGGAGTCTTGGTGAGGATGCCAAATCATTAGGACAGCTTAGAGGTCCGGGATAACAATGGTCAAGTTTGTCAATTTCTATCCTCCAGATTATCAAAATATATGAATGGAATTAAAAGTTTAAGATCAGGAAGATTACTTTGTTTTACAAGAGCATCTTATTGGAGACAGCACTTCCTTCTTCAGTGTCCTGAAGTTGCATTTTTGCATTTAAGATTTTTTTATAAGGAATGGGCACGTTTGGGTATCATCCGGTTTGCTACTGATGCACTCAGATCTCCTCATTCCAAGCTTTTCAGCTGGAAATCTAGCTGGTATGGCCATTTGCCTACACAGTGCTCCCAAAATAGCATGCGACTGTCTTTCTTTTCATGTCTTGTCAAGATGCTTAGCCAGTGACTGAACTGAAACAAGTGTGAAATTTCCACTTGCAAAGTCTTCCCTAAGTTGACATAACTGTACTGGTCAAATCTGTGACAGAACATTTTCCCCCAAATTCATTGGCATCCTTGTCATCTTCATGCCGACACCTTATCTCTGTTCCCAACAGTTAGGTCCCCCTTCCACTCATTAGTGAATTAAATAGTAAATTAAGTAATGTTTAATAGTGAATTAAATAATGTTTCATATTAATAGGTTTTTGGATTCCTTCTTGAGAATCCTTCCTGGCTTTTGGCTAGATTGATCAACTTTTCCATTAGGACTAGCCTCCTGTATTTATGTTCTGTTATTTCTCCAACATTCAGCAGAATATGTTTAGAAAGCTAGAGTGCTAACACGTATCTTATAACAGCATGCATTTTTAGACAGGCCCCACATGAGTTGCCCTTTCTCCACAGCAGGGGATATACATTTTTGATGTGTTAATGAATAGGGTTGTTCAGCTCTCTCAGTCTGAGGCTGAAAAGCAGCTGCAGGATGTACAGACAATACACCTACAGGGACAAGGGCCATGGCCGAACTGCAGACAGCTAAGAAATAATTGAGTAGTTTAGGGCTACAAGCATTTCAATATTTATCGACATGAAAGGCTTTTATAAAAACTTTTATGATTTTAAAGGCTGTCTTTCGGAGCCTCAGAAGGTACAGCTATTGTTGCTAGACAGCACACACAAAAATGTACGCATATGTGATTTGTAGTATATAAAGTAGAGAGAAAGGGCACGTGCTCCTGAAGGAAGCTTTTCCATAGGAATAATGTCCCCAATTCTGCTTTTTTAGCAGTTATCAAAATTAAGCATAGCTGGACTTTCACAGCTCTCAGAATCGTATGTTTGCTTTTTACTTTCTAAGAAAATGAGTAAGACTCCTAAGGAACATGATGGTATTTTCAAGCTTTCATAAAAATCAGACTTCACCCTAATTTATTTAATGACAAAAGAGGACAGAAAAAAGAATTTCTCTCATCTTTTTTTCTTTAAAACAGTTAGCTTAGCATACCCTAGATCTAAGCCTAGTATGATCTTTATTACTTTTTAAATGGAACTTCTCAGAGTTATTTGTCTTTGAAACAAATCAAGAAGGAGACCATATGTACCGCTGCAGACTATCTCAAAATGCAGCTTCATAAGCCCTTATTTCAGTTGAGAGGGGATAAAGAGAATAATTTATTTTCATAATGGCTCTATTAGGGCAGACCATGCCTCTGCCTAGAAATGCCCTGTTAGCAAAGCTGTCATCCAACAATGATCTCTGGGAAGGTGAATGAATATAACACAGACTGTTCCTGCATTCGTTTTAGAATAGTCAATAACTTCCCCCATGCTTCCACTATTTCACGAAGCATCATAATTTCTTAAGGTTTATTTTTTGTTTAGTAATAATGCCCTCTCATGGACCACAATTCGATCCAAAGTGAAAACTTGCCTAAGCAGAGAATTATACACTAGAGAAATATTTACAGGATCTATTGTAATTTCTCCTGCAAGCAGTCTACAGAGTCATTTTTCAGACTACTGTGTGAAGTTGATATACTGAATTTCTTCTCCCACTGCCCCTGGTCACATTCCAGGGTGATATATGACTGTTCAAGGCACTAATGGGGTAGGAGCAAGGAGATCCAGTTTCAGAAGCAAATTCTTTGTAGGACACTTGGGAACAGGAAGTGCTAAGAATAATAGGCCGGACAGCTACTATGAAAAGGTGTTATTTGGAAATACTTAAAGCTTAAGGGGTTCCAGGAAAGGATAATCTTTAATTAAGAACCCAAGCTAAAGACTGAATTTTGCATGTCAGGGTTCATTACTGGAAAATCAATCTAAGATGGACCTTCCATTTTCAAGATTAAAAAAAAAAGGAAGAACACTTTGGAATAAGTTTGCAGAAATTTTGGATTATTGCACTAGCTTAAATACAATTCTCAATTCCCATTGGAATAATTGGTCACATGTGTTTCAAATACAACAATGTATATGCAGATTTGATTTCACAGGACAGGAAGGGGAAAAATGGATTTCAATTGGAAAGAATCTTAAATGGAGTGTATGGAAATGTCATTTGCAAGACACATGAGAAATACTGCCATTGTTTTTTTAAATAAAAAAGAAAAATGTGAGGCAAAAACAATTGTAATGATTAATTTGACGCTGATCAGTGCACATGCAGAAGATTATGGTATGGTAGATTATGATGAGACACAGATCATTTACTTCAAAGTGTCAATAGAAAAGGTTGAAGAAAAAAGTTAGAAATCACTGGGATTTATGCTGAGATATGAAAGCACCAGTTTACAGTATGATGTCAACAGGAGCTGATGAGTTTGAAGTTATGATGTGAAATATCCTTTTTATATTACATTATCAATAAAAGTCAATTAAGTTTATTATGTACTACTGTGGAAATTAGCCTTTTATAGCTCATTAGTGGTCAAATATCTATACTGTGACACAGCTCAGAAGTCTTGCATTCTTTGGTTATCTTTGCGTGCGTAACTCAGCATTTGGCAATTGTTTAGGTAAGAAACTGAAGAACGGAAGAAAAATTTTAGGTTTTAGGATCATAGAATCATAGAATCATAGAATTGTTTACGTTGGAAAAGATCTTTAAGATCATCAAGTCGAACCATCAACCATGCCCACTAAACCGTGTCCTGAAGTACCCTGTCTACTTGCTTTTTGAATACCTCCAGGGATGGTGACTCAACCACTTCCCTGGGCAGCCTATTCCAATGTCTGACAACCCTCTCAGTAAAAAAATTTTTCCTAATATCTAACCTAAACCTCCCTTGCAGCAACTTGAGGCCATTTCCTCTCGTTCTATCTCCAGCCACTTGACAGAAGAGACCAGAACCCCACCTCACTACAACCCCCCTTCAGGTAGTTGTAGAGAGCGATAACGTCTCCCTTCAGCCTCCTCTTCTCTAGACTAAACAGTCCCAGCTCCCTCAGCTGCTCCTCATAAGACTTGTGCTCCAGGCCCCTCACCAACTTGGTTGCCTTTCTCTGAACACGCTCCAGCAATTCAATGTCTTTCTTGTAGTGAGGGGCCCAAAACTGAACATAGTACTCAAGGTGCGGCCTCACCAGTGCCGAGTACAGGGGGACGATCACCTCCCTGCTCCTGCTGGCCACACTATTTCTGATATAGGCCAGGATGCCGTTGGCCTTCTTGGCCACCTGGGCACACTGCTGGCTCATATTCAGCCGGCTGTCAACCAGCACCCCCAGGTCTTTCTCTGCCAGGCAGCTTTCCAGCCACTCTTCCCCAAGCCTGTAGCACTGCATGGGGTTGCTGTGACCAAAGTGCAGGACCTGGCACTTGGCCTTGTTGAACCTCATACAATTGGCCTCAGCCCATCGATCCAGCCTGTCCAGATGTCTTTGTAGAGCCTCCCTACCCTTGAGCAGATCAACCCTCCCTCCCAACTTGGTGTCGTCTGCAAACTTGCTGAGGGTGCACTCAATCCCCTTGTCTAGATTATTGATAAAGATATTAAACAGAATGGGGCCCAACACCGAGCCCTGAGGAACACCACTTGTGACCCGCTGCCAACTGGATTTCACCCCGTTCACCACAACTCTCTGGGCTCGTCCATCCAGCCAGTTTTTCACCCAGCAAAGAGTACACTTGTCCAAGCCATGAGACACCAGCTTCTCAGGAGTATGCCATGAAAGACAGTGTCAAAGGCCTTACTGAAGTCAAGGAAGATAACATCCACAGCCTTTCCCTCATCCACTAGGCAGGTCACCTGGTCATAGAAGGAGATCAGGTTGGTCAAGCAGGACCTGCCTTTCATAAACTCATGCTGACTGGGCCTGATCCCCTGCTTGTCCTGGACTTGCCATGTGACTGGTCTCAAGACAAACTGTTCCATAATCTTCCCCAGTACTAAGGTCAGGCTGACAGGCCCATAGTTCCCTGGATCCTCCCTCCGACCCTTCTTGTAAATGAGCATCACATTGGCAAGCCTCCAGTCCTCTGGGACCTCCCCTGTTGACCAGGATTGCCAATAGATGATGGAGAGTGGCTTGGCAAGCACCTCCACCAGTTCCCTCAGTACTCTTGGATGGATCCCGTGTGGGCCCATAGATTTGTGAGTGTCCAGATGGCGTAGTAGGTCACTAACTATTTCCTCTTGGATTAAGGGGGGATATGTTCTGCTCTTCATCCTTACCTTCCAGCTCAGGGGGTGGAGTACCCTGAGGATAACTGGTCTCCCTATTAAAGACTGAGGCAAAGAAGGCATTAAGTACCTCGGCCTTTTCCTCATCTCTGGTGGCTACAATACACTAATTGTGCAATTTAGTTGCTGAGAGTTGCACCTAACTACAAAAATGTCCTATAGAACAGTTAATTTAAGTTGAGTTGCTTAGTCTTAGGCCTATGATCTGCCTCTCAGATTTGTTAAAAAAAAAATAAAAAAATTGCAGGAGTTGAAGCAGCTCTTGGGAGAAGACTAATCAATCCACTAGTCCAATGTTCCTAGTTGTACTGTACCATTATGATTTGGGTGCTCTGATCTTGAGGCCTGAACTGGTGTAGGAAGAATTTGAAGTGATGGCTCTGAAGGGCTTTTGGTCAAACCCAGCATCACTAATCATGGACTTTTTTGCTATGGCATGGAGATATTATTCCTCACATCCTCAACTCCTCTGATCAAGATTAGAAAATAAATGCTTACAACTTTCACCACCTTCTTCTATCTCAAAAGGAAAAAGATTATAATAAAGACTCCAGTTCAGATGTTGGTTCAGGTACCAGTTCTTAGCATAAGAAACCATGATAGCTGTAAAGGGTTAATACAACCTCTGTTTTAGAATTCTGCAAATTCCAGAAACAACAAAAACCCAATCCATAAGAGCCAACAACTTCTAAATTTTTCAGAAGATAGTCTTTACATATCTCTAAGTAAAATCAGTATTTTCTCTCTTTGGATATGCTAATGTTATTTTATTAGACAACATCTAATTGCACTTAGTGCAAGTCACACTGGCAGGAGTGAAATTCTCTTCCTCCCTTTTCATGCTTTGATGTACATTTTCCTGGGTGAAACACCCATCTACTTATTCTTGATACTAACAGGAACACACTTGGTATAGAATACGAAAGAGGAGTAAATGCATGGAGGTAATTACTGGCTCCTGATTAAGTGCTGACGAGAGAAGTTCTGGCTTGTACTTGGATTTGTCACTTTCAGGTGACTTTAGGTAAAAAACTTCAAATCTCTCTTTTAGGGATGAAAGGCAACAAAGGCTTTTTTGTGGATCTGGCCTGAAGACAGTGTCAATTTGCATCAGCGGACACTGTGGCAGACTGTGAGTAAATGGGCATAAGATATTCTGTCACCAGACAAAGTGACATTAATATTGTGCCTCACCATGGGTTATCATGGCCACAAGCCATTAGTTCCAATTAAAATAATGATTTTCTCTTTCAGGATGCAATGCCAGACTTTGTATCAGGTCAGTGATTAACGCATGTTCCTTTTGTGCCTTTAATGGTGAAATATAAACAGGGTAGGCTAATCATCCATCTTCTTTCTAACTGACATTTTTAAGTAGGACAAGCACACACTGGATGCAAACATTCAGCTAGGTATAGTGACTGCTTAGTGAACACAATCATTTGTCTCAAATTCAGTCTGGGGCTTAAAGCCAGAAGTTCCAAGATGTGCCAGTTTTTCATGCTGATTATCGACAAAGTATTGTATTTTTGAAAAACACTAGATACCTTTTTTTCTGTCACCACGTTTTTCTAAGTAGAAATTCTCCAGTTGTTTTTTTGTTTGTTTGTTTGTTTATTTGCTTCTTTGGTTTTGGGTTTTTTCTTCCTTGGAGAGATCTTCAGTGGATTTTACAGCAAGTTATTCCAAACAATTCATCTAGAAGGACTGAAACACATGTCATGCTGTCACAGTTTTAACTAGCTATTGCGTGTTGACTGTGCCATGGTGTTAACTATCTATACTTATTTTAGTTCAAGGCATACACAAGATAATAAGATTTACACAGCTCTAATGAAAGAGGGTTAAGGATACAAATTACCTAATGTTTACTGTGGGCTACAAGCACAGATACAATTATTAAATATTAGTATGATTTTGAAAGTGACAGAAACAGTATGTTTATAAATACCACAACAACCCACAGAGATGATTCATCATAACTAGAAGTCATATAGCTCACAATGCAGGTTTCAAATAATCTCTTGTATCTACACTTCTGAAAATCACGCAAAACACTTTTTAGGGACTGCTTTTTAAAGCTATTATATTCTTCAACAGTTTCAGCCTTCTGTCTGCAATTTTAATGCTGTTTATGCCTACAGAAGAGCCAGCTGCAGTTAGCTGCCAAAGGGCACAGCGGCTAGTGGCCCAGGAAGCCATTCTAGCATTTGCCTAATAGTATTATTTACTTAGCTTTGTACATACACATATTGGCTATCCATGCCCTGGAAGTCTTCTAAGTGTAAGGGAAGTGCAGAGCAAATAAATAAGTTGAAGTTGTTGCTTTTGGAGACAGTAATAAAAATAATGTATTAGGCAGTCCCATATTTGAACTGTTCTGCAATCAAAGCCCCCTGAGAGTAACGTGCTCTCGGAAGCTGCCTCGTTTCAAGTGGTGTTTGTCCACTCCCTCAGATACGTTGCAGGGGAGGGACTGTGCCTGGTTTGGCGATGGATCTTACCAGCTTGAAACTTACCTTCCCACTTTAAAGTCTGGTCACCTAAGCTGGAAAGCCAACATCCCAGCAGCCTTGTTTTACAGGGTTTAGCATCCTGTTACACCCATCCATGTCACTGAATTTTGAAATGAAACCCAGTCTGGCTAGATTTAAAAGATGCTGTTCCACCCTTATCTCACCATGCTTTCCTCATCATGGCAAGATAAGCCTCCTAAATAAGCAATGGTGTTTTCCTAAGTGGCTGGAAAAAAGATGTGCCCAAATTCACTATCATGTAATAGTGCTGACAATAGATACACAATAAAGAACACCTGTAGGTAAGACATTGAGAAATGATTACTAGCCACTGCCCCTATTAAAAGGCAAATGTAGTTTTACCACATCTGGCAACTAGTATCAGCACCTACTTAATTTGTAGTTCCAGGACCAGACATTTCACTCTCTTTTCCATTCCACAGTATCCCAAGGTTGTCATTTCAAAGGAAAAGGTGGAGGATACCACATCAATTATGCCAGAGATCAAGACCCTTCACTGATAGAGCAAACCAAAAGTTTTTGACATTTTCACATGGAAAAGACTATTATTAGAGAGGGGATTTTCTTTCTTTGTTTGGGATGGATGAAAGCTTTATGAAAATTCAGCTAGCTGGGTGAATTTCTAAGGTAAGGGATTCCTCCCCCCCATAAGAAACCACAAAAGGAATCCAACATCCAGGTATTTGCTCCATTTATTAATTCTCTTGGCAGACTAAGAGAGAAGAAGGAGGAGGCAGAGCATTATCAAAATCCTCAAGACAGACTACTGTAGAGAGAAAAATTACTGAAAACTACACTGCAGTAGCTCCCAAAGAGTGTCTTGCCACCTCTCCTACTTAAGTCACTATAACTTGTTATCAGAGAAGCCAGAGACAGCTGATCAATACGTAGTATGCAGAGGAGCACCTGAATTTTGCTTTTCATGAGGAATGATCTCATCTGCTGAGGCCATTACAGTCACATGCAATGTATTCAGGGTACGTATCAAGTTGGAGTTTTAAAACTGCTGAGTTTATGAAATACTAAAATCCTTGCAACCTTTTAAAGAAAAGGAGGGGAAGAAGGGAGACTAAATACCAATTATTCCAGGTTACTTGATCTGTGCCATCACAAGCAATAAAAACAAAGCCTCCTCTTCATGTTTACATCACTGTTCCCAGTACCGCCATGTCTTCATGGATACTTGGGCATATTTGAGTTCTTGAGAGCAAACTTGTCACACCAGGAGTACTAAGAATATCTGGAACTCACACAGCAGCCATGCAGCCAGGAAACAAGATTTCTACATATACCATTGGTATTTCTTTGTAAACTTACATTCCTCAAAAGAGAATGTTTGTTCCACTTAGAAGTGTTCCACTACCGAGAAAGGTAGCATTTTTATTCATCAGACACTCAGCTACATGGCTTTTGTTAGTTAAAAGTATTGTTGTCTCTCAAGATTAACTAAAAATCTTAATAGGGAAGAGCCTTTGTCTTTTCAGGACTGCTTCCATGCAATTCTTCCCCTGCCTCTTCAAAATGACAGAGAAAGATGGGTTTCTGTCCAAGGCTACAATGAGAAACAAATGCACTTCTGCTCTCAGTATTTTCTAGCTCAGAGTATTTTCTTCAGTCTTCTTCCAGGACTATTTCATGTTCTGGGTTTGTTTTCTTTTCCACATTCCTCCAACAGATATCTGTTTCTTTTTTCCCAAGACAGGTTGGGACGTCTCGACACCTCCGCCAGACTGCTTTTCTATACATCTGCGAAGCAGTTTGCTTTTCATTCCGCTTTCTTCTCCTACGATGATCTGTGCACCCCTGTTACACCTCAGGAACTGGTTTCAAACCAGTCAAAATAGACTTAGTGCCAACTGGTCCGCACCCATGCAAGATGGTACTTCAGAAGAAACTGCTGCCTCTTCTCTGCAAAATCGAATGATATTTCTTTCAGGTGCCAATGGGAAACACAGAGGTAATCACTCAGGCAAATTCTCTCTTCAAAATCCAGGAGATGCTATGATGCAAACACTCCTGTGATATTGGATACAGGTTGTAAAATTCTTAATAGAAGTGTTTCTTATTCAGGTATTCAGGTTTACATGTATGCTTCATATGTGTCATTGTTTTAAAAAGAAAGGGGCAGCTAAAGCAAATAAAAGTGAAAAAAAAATTGAGTACTCCAAAGAGTTTTCTGATGTTGTTAAAATGATTGTTAAAGCCACCAGTATCAAGAAAATTTGCTACTGTGCATATGCCTGTGCTAGATGGAATCCATCATATGCCTGTGCTAGATGGAATCCATCATAAACATATTGTGTGTAATGAATGAAGACCTTCATCATCTGCTTGAACGGGTTCCTGTATGATAATGAAGAATGCTTTTGTTTAAGGCATGGCAACTGGTCATTTCTTCATGGTCACATTACAAAGAGAAAACTAGACAAATAAATACAGTGAAGTGGTTGTAATGAATGTGAATTAAAAACATTTTTTTTTAAAGATTTCCTCCCTATGTTTGAGAAAAGCTATTATAAATTATACTTTTCATGATGTGGGACCTGCATGCCTAAAAATTTCTCATCATAAATGCTAAAATGAATGATAATGATATTAAAGGTTTTTTCTGAAGATCAAAGCTGTATGTTCATAGTAAACTACTTACACTGAATTACATTCAATGTAGTAGTTTTATCAGTGTCCTCTCTATATATCTGTTGCAGATGAAACTAAAAAATCTTAAATGCTACAGAAAAATGAAAATACTTTGTATTTGTGGCTGCTTTCTTGTTAGGCTCAAGTGACAGTCTTCTAAGATTGGGTAGGAGTCGCTGTCTTTAATTTGCAGTAGGTGGAAGAAAGTTAAGGTCTTCAGTTTCCTGGCTGGGTCTCTGTAGATACATGGATCACCATCAGCTTCAAAGTGGTGCTACCTAAAGCTTGCTTGGGGTCCTTCTAATCCCCCCACCTCCCCCGTGGTGCCAGTCTGTTCTATTCTTCAGTCTTAGACCAGCACTTACTCTACTGCTAACATTCAAAATTGTGCCAGCTAGGTCAGCTGGCACAAAAGCCACAGCCTAAAGGGTTTCATGTTCTTCCCACTGTGGGATGTTTCTTGTGCTGGAGCTTGTGTTTCCTTCAGCAGTGCAGATGTTACAGGCTGATGCTACAAGAAGACCAAGGTCAAGCCAGGGCCAGGTAATAAGAGTTTCCAAGTGAGCCTCCTCTCATGCTTGAGCCTGCTCTTTGCAATGTTGCTACACAGACAATGGTTTAGCAAGTCCCCGGACACAGAATCTAACACTGGCACATTTAAACCATATTACCTGTTTATGTAAAATACTTTTTTTATGGAAGTAGAAGGACAGCCTAAGCCTCTAATAAAAACGCAGCTTAAAACCAACATGTATCTTTGTTTTATTATCTGTTGCTGCAACAGCATCCCTATTACAATCATTAGTCTTTTCAGGGCCAAACTTTATTTGCAGTGTGAAGGCTCATGGAGAGGTCCATCTGGCTCCTGGCTGGGAAGAGAACCTTTCATGCCAAAATGCACCTCTGAGAGAAAGCACACAGGATGTGTAATGGGGCTCAAGCTAGAAATGTCAAAACATTTTGCATAGCCTCATATTTGTGGCATCAATCATGACAAAATCTGGATCTCTCTCAGTTTTAAATATTTTAAAATTGTGTCATGTAACTATTAATGAGTTCTGTCTTATTGTTTGCTAGCAAGCAAGAAGTTTCACTACCTCGAGCCACCTCAAGCCTCTGCATTCAAGCCTGTTGCTTTGTGAGTGAAGAGACCTTTTAAAGAAACATATACCAAAAAAATTTGAAATTGCAATCGAAAGCTCTGTCATGTTTTGGACATAAGCATTTTTTGGGTGGGAGGTCTGTTGTCACTGCACAACAAGCCATGCTGATACAATGGAAAATATGACCAATTGGAAAGGTGGTGTTCTCTTGGTTTACCTGGCCAAACATTAGTGGGGAAAGCGCTCATGCATCTACAGTCCTGAAATCCACAAAGCAGCTCTATTGCACCTCAGGTTCTGAACCTTGGCTGGTTAATTGGTCTGAATTTGAGCTTGGAGGTTTGTTCATCACCTGTAGGTGTTCTCCAACCGGACTCATCTCATGACGCAGAGAAGAACGAGTGAAGACAAATGCGTCTGTGAGCAGTGGAAATGTATTCTGGTCTCCAGACCTTGCCTGTTAACGTAAATTAACCATATTGAAAGCAAAAGCTTATGCTATGTACCTGACCCTGAGCAATGTTAGCTGAGGAGCAAAGAAAATTAATAGTTCAAATGAGCAAAAAGTCCCAGTGCTCTCAGCATTTACAGGAAGGGGGACCCCCCCCCCCCCCCCGAAAACACCTGAAGGATAAGAATCACTAGATTATACCTAATAACAGCTCAGCCAGCATGGCTAGTGTTAATGATCCATGTGTGAGGGGCCCAAAGGTTGCCACATATGAACTGTGCTTCTCTCTTACAGAAGTGAGAAGCAGGAAATGTTCCATTACTGCTCCAGCTAGATCTGTAATGACTTCTCTGCCTTTTTCCCTGCTGTAGGTAATGGCTTACCCATGCAATTACCTTCTTTTGTCTTCACAGAGTTGAGGATAAATTATTTCAACCTCTGTGCAGGGGGCATTTGAAACTAAAGTTATTTTTAGGGAGAAATAAATTCTTTCATGTAAGATGCGGGAGTTGTTGCTCCTCAGGCAGCTGAGAGAAAATGAAAGGCACTTCAAGTCTTTTTAAAAGCTGGGTTCTGATGTTTAGCTTGAGATCAAAGAGAACAGGGAAAGGAGGGGAAGCTGAGTTTCTAGTAAGCTACCAGTATATACAGCCTTGTATATGCATCCTTTGAAGGACTTGCCATTATGTTTCTGATCTTTGAACTCTTTTTCTTATTTTATGAGGGTGAGCTGAATTTCTTTTCAGTTATCTTATTGTGAAATTAATGACTATGCCTTAGATGCCTTGAGAAGATTGTACTAACCTGGAAAAAAAAAAAAAGAACACAGTGTCTGGAACTTGGTTATTATAGTCACACTTTTGTTTGTGGGAAAAATGCCAAAGTAGTTTTAAAAGATTAACATCTGAAAATAATATTTACCAGGTTTTTGAAAGCACAATTCAGGGTTTTGATGTCATACTATAATACTTTAAGCCCAGTACTGTTACTTTAGTATATTTATTTTGTTTGCAGTAAACCCATTCATTTTCTTTTCAGGCTGCTTTATTTTTTGAGAGTGGTACATTTCAAATTCAAAATTCATTTTGTTGTTGCTTTTGCACATACTTGCAAAGCTACTGCTGACTTGTGTGAAGAATAATAACCAATCTAAATGAGCTACTAATAGCATTTGCAACTAATACAGATGCCAGACAAGTGTCCCTAGCCCAGCAGAATGACAAAACATCTTTGTTGTTTCTGAGATAATGCTAGGTATACCACTTACTTTCTGACACTTTGAGGAAAAGCGTAGCTAATGGCATGTAGCTGAGGGGCAGTACTGTCTATTTATCAGCGTATGTAGCCAGAGAGATTGGTTGTGGAGTTCAGAAGCAAGCTGTATTGGTCTCAGCTACAGTACGCTCTTATTGTTTCCTACACTTACCCGTCCTGATGTTATTCACTGGGACCAGGAATCAATTAGGGCTTATAGCTTCTGCTATGGAAAAACAAAAGATATATTCTCCGATACTGTGTGGGATGCCAAATATCTTGTGTTCTGACAGGAATGGAACCAACAAAAATGAGAAGCAATTTCTTTCAATATTTTCATGTGGTAGTAACAGCCTCCATTAATACAAATCTTTTCCTTTGTAGATCTTTAAGACCTTTACTGAGATGGGGAAGGAATGTAATTCCCATTGTTTACAGCTTGTGAAATTGATGCAACAGAGGGAAGAGCTGCCTTGCTCCAGGGGAAAGAGATGGTTGAAGTAAGCAGAGTGGAAGCATACTTGCAAGAGTGGTTTGAGTGCTTATAAATATTGATGTTATAGTGCCTTACATTGTGATGATTTCTGGGCTTCACAGATTCATATGAGATTCTTGTTATGTTACTATGTGGTTTTGTCAATAGAGAATGATAGCTTTTAATACAAAAACCAGTACATTTGCGAGCATATGGCAGAACCCCTGGAGAGGTTCTGATTTGGATCAAATGAGCTGAGTGATAGAGACAGAGATCATAACACAAGGAATTGTTTTTTACTCAGTATGTTGAGAGCTGTTTGTTTCTTTCTGGGACAAAGACTGAGTGCTTATTCACTTACAGCCTTCCCTGTTTTGTCGTTGCATGCCCATATCGCATATCACAGGAATGGCATTACAGCAAACTGTTAAACCCACTGACAAATCAAATTTTCCAACTTGGTTTTGTTGTCACTGTCACTCAAGAAGCCTCAATGAAGGTAGGTGCAAGGCTGCAACAGAAGGCAGAAAAAATGGCCCTAAGCTCAGCACTTATTGCAGCGCAAGCACACTGCTTAGTAAAAGCAGAGATTGTAGTGTAATTTTCTGGGAAATTCAGATTCACCTAGCTGCTGCAGATTTCTGTGGGATCTCCTGATGTGTCCTTGGCATGTGTCAGGTGGGAAAGGAAGAGAGGGAAGCTCCAAGGATCTTTGGAAAAGCACTCACCCAGCTCTCCCCCATCTCAGGTATCCCTTCTTTGCAAGGGTTATTCTTCCCTGGGGAAGGAGCCTGGCTTGTGAAACACTGTGGGAGCACCCCTGGGATTTCTGAATACACTGAGGACGTGACGGTAACACCATGGCTTCATGTGGTTACGTCTGTCAAATGTTTCACAGTGCATAGTCTATTGTAGCTATGGCAACAATAATCACCTTGATACAGAAGAAGGCAAGAAGTTCAAAGGCACAGCCACTGGAAATCGAACACATTATCATAAGGTACCTGCTGACATTGCAGGTGCACATTGGAAGAGGGCAGAAGTCAGTACTGATATAGGTGGGTGAACTGTGGGAAAAGGACAATTGCATCTTCATCTCACCCATCCTCCAAAAGCGCCTGTCTATTATTGCAATAGTCTGGGACCTGGCCTACTTAGCAGGCTGTCACGTATCTGCCAAGAAAAACAAAGCTCATTTCAAAACTACTCATTTCCCTACCGTCTCATTTCTACTGCACAGTATGTCCCAGTGCTCCTGAACTGTCAGATGAGACCATCACTATGGCAGATCTGATGTGGGCCTCTTCTGCCTAAAAGGCTGGAGAGGTGCTGCCTTTGGTCCCTACCAGCTCCGACTAACGAGAGCAGTAATGCTTAAATTGCTTACTCCAGCGCTCCCAGGCTGCCTGGGCTCCCAGGGCTCCTTCTGCTCCCTTTGTCAGGAGAAGCCCATGCAAACCCATGGATCCAACAAGAGGCAGAAGAACGTTCTGGGCAGAGCCCTCCCTGCCCATGCACCTCAGGCAATGACAATGGCAGGCTTTGCAACCTGCTTGAGGGTTGGGTTTTTTCCCACCTGGTCTTCATCTTTTAGCTCTCCCACTGGCTAAGCTGAGGTGAAGTATCTCCAGATGAACGCACTGGATGCTCTCCATCATGGCTGGATCTTTTCCTAACCCTTTGCCCAAGACCTACTTAGGTTAAGTGTAGTTCTCAAACTTGTCTCTGTCATAAAAAAAAAAAAACCGCACTATAAGCTCTGATGGCATTGATCTCTGTCTTCTCTATCCTACTTGCTACTCTGCACTTATGGCATCTTAACATTCTGGGAAGAATCCTGCTCCTAGTAATCACCTGCTCATACTTGTTGCTAACCCTAAGGCTGGGATGTGTGTATGGAGCTGATAATCAAACCCCACGGATAATTCTGGAGATTTCGTGGTAAGTTGCTAAGTCAACTGTCATGAACCAGGCATAACTAGGGCTAAGGGGAAGGGAGGGTGAGTTTAGGTTTCTGAGAAGTGGAAGCTAAGCAAAATGCGCATGGGTAAGACACACCTGCATTGTCAGGGGTGTGTGTATTGTATATGTGTGATGGGGTATCCTGGTTGTAAAGGAACTTACAGATTTAGATGCCAAGAGTAACAGGCATTTGTGGGTGAGATGCTGGTTAGCTGTTAGGAGAGAGAAAGTGCACATAGACTTTTAGATCTAAACCATCCCCAGACATCTAAATAGTGGTAAATGAGTCCTACTGACTTAGTGGGAACATTTTATGGTAAGCAAATTAAACAGCTTAAAGTCTTCATTATATTGTCAGAGTAAAGTTAGCTCCTGAAGCATGGAAGGATCTGACCACAATGGGGAGAAGTGAATAGGGAGATAGGAGAGGCCAAAACTGGTCCAAAAGCCAAACCAACATGTTCATTCTGATAAATGCCATCTCAGCTCATCAAGTAGGAGAGTTAAGGGAAGAAGATCAGGAAAAGAAGGCCTAGGTTGCATATTTGAATTTTGACAGTGATTTTCATTACATAAAAAGGAAAGGCAGACTTCACGGGTTCCATAAAAGCAGCAAGCAAATATCTCAGTAGCTTAAGAAAAATATCTTGGATAGCTTTTCTATTTTGAAATCTGATTTTAACTTTCAAATTCTCTTCCATGCCAAAGTTTTTTCATGATCACAGAAACAGAGGAGACAGTAAATATTTATCTCCTTCAAACAGTTCAAAACAGATGAGTATGCAGATAGTAAAGGGCGCAAGTATGAGCAGTAAGCAATTTTAGAAATCTATAGAGGGAAAATTTCTCATTTATTCATACCAATGGCCTGGAAATACATTAGACATAGGCAAAAGCACCAATTGCTTGGGGCAAGAAACATTGTGAGGTCATGACCCTGGTGCCTATTCTGTCTGCAACAGAGCCCTGGAAAGCCTGGCTTGTTACTCCTGCAAGTGTCTTTATAAGAAGAAATAGCATTGTAGTCACTGCTCCTAAAGGGTCTATAGCTGGTTTTTAATCCCCCCGATATTTTATGCCTCAGGATGCAACTGTCCAAGGTAGTAACCTAATCTAAGTGCATGGTTTGTTAAAATGGATGGCTGTGTGGATCAAAGCCATCCTCAGTCTCAGCCCAGATCTCTTACATTGAATAAGTCACTGAATTTTTTTACATCTCAGATTTTCACCTGCAAAATGGAGTAAAATGTATCTATCTGAGAAGATATAATCAGCAAAACCATGTCAAATATCATCGGGTACTCAAACATCACAGTAAGAATTGTTCTGACTATATCAGATGTCACATAGCCTCTTATATCCCCCTCCGCCCGTACCATTAGTTTCACCAGAAAGATGCTGCTTTGACTTTTCTGCAGGGAAGCTGCAGGATTCTCCTTAGGAAGTCCACACTGAAGTAGGAGTACAGGACCAAACTTTCTGCTTTTAGCATGTACTTCTATGCATATATATGATTCATGTAGAATTTGTGAGTAAGGCTATTCACTCGTCCATGGGTAAATAAAAAAAAAAGGCCAAGTTCTGAATACTTTTTTTTTTCCACTGTAATTCTCCCATTACACAGCATGCACTTAGATTTCTAGAGGACCGTAAGTTTCTAATCTGTACAGAGAATTCAGATTGATTTAACCCAAGAAGACCCTCTCACCAACCCTGCAAGCCACTGAGGTGTTGAAAAGACTAAAGACTTTACTCAGTATGGGAAACCTGAAATACTGAGTGACCACACAAATGGCCTACTCGGCATTTTTCCAAGTATGTCTCAGAAAAGAAAATTCTGGATGTGTTGCCAGAAAATCCAATGTTCCTTCAACTGGAGTGCAGCTTCCAGACCAAAATATAACTTATATATCCAATATATTTTACTGTTTTTGAGTATTTCTCCAAATCCAATCTTAGATTATTCCTCATGCCATTTTTTTTTCATTGTAAGATCTTTTGGAAAGTTTGGATTCTCACTTTCACGTACTTGTAGCTACTGATTTGAAGGAGATTATTTTGTGTATAGGATTCAAAAACAAGTGCCAGTGGATATAAAGCAGCTGGCAAGCAGACAGAATACACCATTTGTTATTTTTTTTTATTTCACTAAGTTCATGTATATTTTTCTGCCTGGCCTCATTTGACAAAGATTGCATACAGTAGATGTGAGAAACATTTTAATGCAAACTACCCTCAGAACTGCTGTTGGTAAATGATAGTGTCTATTTCCAAACATGAGCATGTCTAATTGCAGATAGGCAGAATCACCAAGTAATTTTCCTTAGGTAATCTCTCTTTATTACAAATTCAATCAGAAACAATAGATGAGATTATCATATAGTGCAAGCGTGCATTATTATTAGAACAGCAGTGGCCCAAAGAGCCGTTTCTGGGCATTAATTCTTCTCTGAGAAGCACATCAAAGACTGCATTTTTCTTGATGTCATTGCCAAACAGTTTTTAATTGCAGCAATTTTGGTTTCTCTCCTTCTGTCTTCCACCTTGTCCTTCTTTTGGAGGTGGTCCCTCAATGTTCCAGGAATGCAGGTGTTAATGTGGTTAGGTCAAGTCTTCTCATAATAACATCCCTGACAATTGGGGATCGATAAGCTGACTCTGGCTTTGCTCTGATGATTGCAGTCCCATGGGATGTCCCCCCCCAAGAATGTATGATTTTTTTGACTAAATCGCAGAAAAGCTGAGCTACAAACTACAGCTAAGAGGAGAGGTCAAGCAATTAGAGCTTCCATGCAATGCCTAAAATGTTCTCTTCTTTCTACAATATATTTTCTATTACTTTGTAATTTCCCACTTGCTACTTACACTAATGGAGAGCTACATCCTTGTGAAATTAACTCACAAACTTTCCTTTATCAGCTTTAGATGTTACTGAGGAGGTTGAAGGTTAATTTGGGTATTTTTCTTGGCTTGTTCCATTGCTCACCTTCCTCCAGTCCCTTTCCTGCCAAAGCTTATTAAGCTCACAACTGGATTTATTCATATAATCATATCTGCTCTCAGGAAAATAAAGTGGGTTTGAAGCTAGTACTCAAGTTTGTTCAGAGGATAACATGCAAGGTTTTTTAATTTTTTAAAGAAGACACACAACATCAAAGAGCAAAGCAAGCAAACCTGCAGCCTCTTAGTTTTCATTTTTCAAGAAAACAGTGCAGTTCAGATGGTATTTAGGTTTTCCCCCTTTGCATATTGAAAGTATGAGTTTTGGATTTAATTGCCGATTTCTTTGTGGTACCTGTAACATATCAAGTGAAGGCTTTGAAGGAAGGAGTCTAATGTCATCTTTGCAACTCAAATACTGAACTGATCAAAAGCTCTTCAATCTTGTCACTTAAACTGATTAAAGCTCATTTAAAAGATGTGTGCAGAAATGTGTGGAATTTAACTATCAGGGCTGATAACTGCACTGAATGGTCAAAAATATGTTGTAATGTCTGTAGGTGGCACAAATTTTGTATGGCTGTGTTTGTAGACATGCAGTGGATAAAAAGCAGACCCCATCCTGGGATCACGTCCTCTTTCTCTTATTCCTTTTGTCTGTATTTTCCAGACCAATGACTCACTAAGTTTTGTTTTTGCACTTTAGCACATCCTTAGCTGAAGAACTATTGGACATCAACTCTGTTTTGTTGCCCTGTTTTGTCTCAAAAAATGGATATCGGAATCTCCTGGTTCAGTTCCTGCAGTTCCTTCTGTTCATCTAAGGTCAGGGTGACTATCGGTGAGGCTACAAAGATGGAGAACCCCATTAAAACTTTTTCTTTTTAATTTCTCGGAGTGCACAGTTAATTTTTGCTCTGCTTGTACATGATTAAAACTACGAGGCCAGATTCTCAGCAGGAGCAAAGTGATGTAACTCTGTGGAAATCAATTAAGTTATGGGGATTTAAACAACAGAGAATTTCACTCCTCTGGTACTTGCATCGTAGGCACTAGTACGCCTTTTTTTCAGATGTGATTATGTACGTATATGCTAAGAATCACAGCTTATGGAAAATGCGAAGTGGTAAGAAGTATTGCCACATAGAAAAATAGAAGAAGAAAAAGCAGAAGAGGAAAGAATTTCCCCTCAGTGTTTTAGTTTTCCAGCTTAATGATACATAATTTTAGCTTCTTTAAAAACAAATCATGGTAATGAAGCTTCTGATTTGTGTTTCTTTTCTTTTTTTAAATAAAATGTTTAAATATTTATTGCAAATAAGGGCATTTATATATCACACTCTGCAGCAGCCCTTCATTAATGAATAGTTTCTTGCATGTCATTTGTTGCTGTAGAGTTGCCACTGCCGCCATTCACTAACTGAGAGGCATCATAAACACCAGACTTTAACATCGTTACATTTTCTGCCTCTCAGATGGGATTTGTGTTCTGTTTCCAGATTCTATTACTGGATGAGTTTCCCTGGCTCGAAGGGAAAAAAAAAAAAAAAAAGAAAAGAAAAAAGGAGAAGGGAAAAAAGTATAAGCAATGTTTTTATGAAACCTTTCTCTTAGCTTTACAAAAGCTTTTTTTTTTTCTTTTTTTTTTCCTTTTGTAGACTCCATGTATTTTTAATGACTTCTCTGTGGCTTGTAGAAAGTTGAGAGGATGAGAGAAGGAAAGAGAGAGCACTCAGATAGAATAATTCAATTTTCTACTTTGTGAAGAGAAAAAAATGTCTCTGGGCTACATCTAAAAAAATAATAAAAAATGATGTTTTCCCTTTGTAACTTCTAATACATTTTACTTAAAGAAAAAAAGCCCTTTTTAATCTCTGCTTCCTTTTTGGAAAACGAAGTCATGTGCTTTGCAAAATCACAGAAGCAGGTGATGCACCTACTTGAATTTGTAAGGAAACAGGAGAATTTTACAATGGAACAGAAGATAACTTACAAGAAAAACAAGGCTCTGACAAAGCAAAGTCACAGAGCCAGTGTACTAAGCCTTCTTTTGTGTCACATAAGGGAAGTGGGGAAGAATGGAAGGAGAGGAAAGAGTATAACGTGGTTTTCTCACATTATAATTAGATGGCTTAGTAATCATATTTGCTTAATGACAATTACATTGGTAAATTCTTGAGCCCTACCAATTTTTGCAATGTTTTTTGGCAACATTTTACACAGAGGAGCTGGGGTTTGTATCCCCAGGTACTAGCTTTTGGTGGGAGTTTGTTGCTGTGGAAAGAGTACAAAGCACTGCCCTCCATGCCAAGGCTGGGAAGGAAAGCCTGGTGCTGCTGGTGGTTGCAGAGATCCTGTGTTGCCTATAAGCCACAATAAGTAGAAGCCCACCACTACCAATGTGAAAGTGTGCATAGGGTGAGTGATTGCTGCACCGTTTGAAAGGCTCCAGGCAGTGCTTCTTCCAGCACAGGCGTTGCAGCCAAAGTGATGGAAATTGGACATCCTGAGGGGCAGAGCACCCTAGGCAACTTCTACAAATTTAGTATGCCATTACCTCTCACGCTTATAGGGCAAAAGATATATATTTATATTTTTACTAATACAGAAGCATAGGGTGGGAAAGCAATTTCCAAGCTCCTCCCCTGCATTGCTCAGGCTCGGGGGGAACAGGAAGATGTGACACAACAAAGTACAGGATTGTCTGTACTCCACTTATTCTGTTTTTCATACCCTTTGGGCTAACTTACATGGAGAACTGGCTCAAACCACTCACCTGAAAAAACAGGAGCTGGAAATTTATTCCAGCATCTACCTATGTTCAGATCTGGCTTTTGCAACAGAAAGACCACCCATCATGTACTTGTGTGTCTTTGCACTGGTGTCCATCAAACTGGTGACAGCTCACCCTGTGGAACACTGGTGACTGAGAGGAGAAACAGGTGCAAAGCAAGGAGAGCTTTTCTTAATTACTGTATAAAAAGAGTTCTAAGCTTAATGAAGCACACCGGCTTACATCTTTGTATCAAATCTTCCACTATACTCAATATACACTTATTCTGATATTGTAATGTTTGAAATGGGTTCCTTTCTTGCTTTTCGCTGGAAGTGGGAGAAAAGAAATAATCAACATTTTCGAAAAAATGTAGATTTTACATTTCACAACTTGCTTGATGCAGCTCAACATTATTCTTATTATCACCATTGCAAGTCACTCAGTGTCTGAACCACGACTTGGCAGCAGAGCTGTGGTTGCACCGTATATGATTATCTCTCTGTGTTAATGTTTGCTCAGGTTGAACACACTTTTCGCTTAGGGTGGATCACAAACTGAGTACTCACAGACATCAGTGGGATTTGACCTGGGTGTAAAACTGGGTCTGTGCCTGACTTTTGGTATATTTATCCACTCTTTACTGTTACAGAGAAAACCCTGCACAACTCATGTGGTTTAAATCAAATCAGATTTGAAGCAGTTTATTCATTTATTGACAGTATGTGATTAACTGGAGAACAATGAACTATACATTCAGGATCGATATCAACAATATCACAGATAAACCACAATAGTAGTCACTTCTAAAATGTTAACAAGCACTTAAAATTTCTAAACACCTTTCTGTAACTAATCCCCGAAAGTTTTAATCCCACAAAGACACATGCACACATTCCAGTCCTACCTCCACCCACCCTGCTCCTGCAAGCCCCAGCACACATGCATTGGTGAAAAAGCCCCTGCAAGGTCCCCTCTGCACGCCCTGGGGTGGGTCTCCCCGTATCTTACCCCCATGAGTGGGGTGCAGGCTGGTCCCAGCACCCATCCCGCAGAAGAGGGCTCTGCCTGTCCCAGGCAGAGGTGGCGATGCTGGCAGGGCAGCTGCAGGCAGTGCCCAACCTGGGTGCCTGTGGCTCTGCCTTCCCTCCCCAAGGTCTCTTCTTTCCTGTTACAAATTATCATGGTTCTTTTAAACTTGTTTTCAAGCTGACTCCTTATTTTCTCAAAAAAAAAAAAAAAGAAAAAGAAAAGGAGCAAATCCCTTGGTAATTCCATGGTTACTGTTTAATTGTGCTGGTGGTTGTTTTGTGCAAACTTCATCTTTGGTAATTCCTTCTTAGTGTTATCAGTTTTGGGGCACCTAAACTTTGCCACGCCATCTTTTCCATACCTATGAGGTTTTTGCTAAGCCAGCTCAAGGAGGCTCCTGGCAATGCTGAAAGGGTTTTGATGAAGTGACTCATCGACATTACAGCAGCCCATGTTTTGAAGAGCTATAGCAGAGACCGTGTTCAGGACTAGCATTGCTTTATGGCTGTTGCTGAGGAATGAAAACTCCCTATCTCCTAACAACTGTATTTTAGAGAAGGTGAATAATGATTATTGACACTTAAAATTACTAACAATTTACTGCTGAAGACCATTCTGAAACTCCAGCTAGCCTCATGTTAATGCTAATCAAGGGTACAAGTAAGAAGGTGTATTTTAATAGTAATACTCAAGGACTGATGCATTTAACTGCCATTAACGTTAATAGGAGTTATTCGCATGAATCCATGCGTATCAAGAAGTAAAGCATACCTTGTACATACGAAATTCAAGCTGTCCTATTTAGAGGAAAGAGGAAACAGCTGACTTGTTACAGGTTGGCAATTCTGCCTTGGGAGGCTTTTTTCCAGTGGCAGACTCCCCACTTTTCAAAATATCTACTGCTTGCTGCCGTCTGCAAAGAGCATCTAAAGATTTTTTTTTCAGGCACTCTGATTTATCTGAGTCTGGCTTCTCAGTCAGGAAACAATCTTTTTGGTGCTGAACTGCTACTGACAAATCTACCTGGTGTCTTAAACACAGGAGAAATTCTTGCAGCATTGTAGACTTGTGTGGTGTTGGCTTGCTACTTGCAGGAAATTAAGGTACATTCCATGAATTAGAAATAAGCTGAAAAATTTAAAAAGTTGTATAAGCATTTTGGGGGGCTAGCGTAGAGTCATATTCTTTTAAAGAAGACCATTCTATCATTTTATTCATTTTGATTTACCCAAAGCAGTAAAGGCTCATTTTAAATTCTGATTTCCACAGCAGATGTAAAAAATATCCCTACAGTTGGAGGAATATAAAACAGGTCTTGGAATGGAAAACTACAAATCTGCTGCAGACTTAAGATCCTCTTCTTGTTTGCTGCTCAAGTTATTTAATGGAATTAACACAGGTGTCAAATGGGGGAAACCGAGCTCCAAGTTTATTAACTGAATTGATGGGGATTACCCATTGCTTCTTGTTCAGCTGAGTATTCTCACTTTACCTAAGGCTAATAATATTCCTCTAAAAGCTCTACTGTCATTGGGAAGAGAAAAAATCCCACAGGAGGACAATTCAGAGTGGTTAAACTGGGCTCTGGTTCTGAATTGCCATTTTAAGAGCACCTCTCTTCTCTGCTGACTGCAGATGGAGCCCATGGAGAGCTAGTGGCTTCCCTAGGCAAAAGTTAGTTTATGGAGATACCCACCTCTGTGTCTTACCGGCTCCCTAAAGGCTTGCACAACATCACCATCCAAGGGAACTATTTTTTAACTGCTCTTGCCTAAAGGCTTCAGATTTCCTATTAAGATTTAGGATTTGCCATGCCGGTTCATGTTGGCTTTGCCATTAAAAATATTTCAATGTATTTTTTTTTGGTAAATCCAGTTTGCTGTAAGATAGAGAGTGCTTCCCATGAAAAGCAGAGCTCCTGTACTCTGCCAGATACATGTTTTTTTGTTTCAGTCTTTTGGGTAGATATTAATGCTTTACATTGAAGTCTCAGTGATTTAGTTCCAGGTTTGTTAGGAAACATTCCTGGGGTTGAGCACAGGAGAATGTGATACAAAGTGTAGCTAGCATTGTTGCCTACATGACTTTCAGTACAGGACCCTTGGAAAGTATGTGCTAAACAAATATATTAATATGACAGGACCTGTTTCATTGGGTTTGTGTTCTGAAAGACAAGGTGAAATAGGAAATTCAGCAAGCAGGTAGGATGAAGTAAATGATTTGAGGAGACCCCCAGCTGATATAATAGCTCAAATCCACCAAAATCATAGCAACCCACAAGGCCTTCAAGACACCAAATGTCTCACCGAAAACTTCATAAATTCTGTTTCTTTCTTTGAGAGCTTCTATTCTGAGCACACTTTCAACCATAGCATTAAACCCATTCCTGTTACATAGCAAGGTGTAATCTTGTTTTGATGGACTCTGCCTATTTATCTTTATTAATTTTACTGGATAGGCCTGCCCTGTTTGATACTATTGACCATGAACATAAAACTTCTTAATTATGATTAAGGCAATATTTTCTTCTTTCTGACACTGCATATTCTTCTAGGTTCCATTTGTTTTTAATTAGGATGCCGGCATTTTCCAGTCTGCCAGCCAAATGAACAGCATGAATAACTACTGGTATGGACATAGGAATATTTTGCCCTCTGCTGAGCAAGGGGAAGAAGACTTAGTGTAATCTTATCATTCAACAAAGGATGAATCAGGACACTTCCATGATGCTCAAAAGAGCAGTGGGAGAAAGACCTACCAAATGCAGAAATCAGATTTCTTCTGTGTCAGAGTGCCTGTAAGATATTACATGATAGTTTATCTATGGAACCATGTGTTAGTTTGGAGCATTTCTGACTTGTTCAGGGAAGAAGCCCGAGTGTATCCAGTCAGATAGTAAATGCAGAATAATTGACTGGATAATTTTAGGCTACCTGGTAGGATAATAAATGGTTGAAAGCACTCAGTATTGGCGTAATTCTATTCCCACTCAAACTAGTAAAAAAGTCTTCTGGCTTTTCACCATTGAAATAAGGGTCAAGTTAATAGTAAGTCTATTTTGAAAATCCTATCCTTAGCACATAATATGTAATAATTCATTTCTTGCATTCAGTCTGTTTCGCTTGATTATTCACACCTGCCTTTGGTAACATGGTATAGCATAGCTAGCTAGACCAAATACAAAACACTTTCCTCGATACGCAGTCAGCATTAGTGATGATTCAGCTGCTTTCAGGATACTTTTCTCAGCAACCCAAGTTCTTCACAATTTGATGTGAAATTTTGCTAATTTGTAGACTTCTGTGAATTCAATTTTGCACTTAAAGTGCTGGTTGTTCTGCAGGTATACCGCTTAGCTATTGTGGATATAATATCCCTAACATGTTCTATGCACTGAAAGTTTTGATAATTCTCCAGTTAATATTTAGCTGGAAGCTGCTAGAGGCTTGGGGAATCTGTTCAAATAAACATCTTAAAGTTATCCAAATTCAGAAGTTGCAACAGGAGTTGGTTAGTACTATAATCAAAAGACCTTCCCTGACACTCATTAGCCTTCTGCTTGATAGGAAGTACTATAGAAACAGCATTTCTAATCATCTTCCATTGCTTCCTGGGTAAAGGAATGGTTAAAATACAACAGCACATAAATGGAGAAAACCTTTTCTAACCTTAAAACATTGTCTTTTGTCTGACTGGTGTGCAAAGTATTAATACTCTACTCCCAAGTATTTCTCTAACCCCCAAGTGGTGCCACTGATATGTCTTAGAAAAACGCTTTTTTTGTGTTCAAGTGTCAGGGACCTTTGGTTTATGAGTAGGAGGTTGCAAATTCTGTTACACAAGGTATCAGATGATAGTGATAATTTACTCTCAGATATTTTTTTCTTGCTATGCTGCTCTGATTCCTTATAATGTGTGCATGTCTTCTACACCAGCAAAATGGACTCTTTTACAACTGTCCTTCAGTGAATCTTCCCAATATTCACATTTAAAAACAAAGAAATATTACTCTTATGGTCCATAAAGAGTTTTCTTTTAAGCTTTGTATTATATCCTAAATATGAGACATATTTCTGAAGTGGAATGGAAGTCTTTTCATACTATAGTTTTTGTTAATGCCCATTGCGGTGATAGTCTTTATTAAGACCCTTTGCTGAGTTCTTACTAGCGGCTTACATATTTCCAGTTTCAAGATTTTATTGATGCTTGATCAGAGCTTTAGTCAAGGAGAAGGAGATGTCTGGACTGTAAGTCTTTAGGAAATGTTCATGACTTTAATATGCTTCAGGTGATTAATATTAATGGGTTTGGTGCTGTGGAGACTGTGCAGAGTCTGTGTGGGAAGGAGATGGGGAAAAGGCTCCTGCAGGGTCTCCCCGTCACTGTGCCAAGTTTCCAGTCAGTCAGAAAGGAGAGAAGAATACCTTTCTCTTTCGTTCCTCAGCATTGCTTTTATTGCTTGTAGTGAAAGCTATCTAAAACTAATTACTGTGTGCACTCAAAGTCAGTTACCTAAATACATACTTAGACTCTTGAAAAACTTTATTAATTCTTTGTAGATCCTCACTTCTTTTCAACGGTATCTGTTATTACAGTCCCTTATTCTGTATTTAGGATAACCGAATCTAGTGTCTGCATTTGTATACATTGCCTTAATTACTTTCACAAAGTGCAACTGCAGTGGGGGTGCTTGTGTTTGTGTATTGTCCATGCAGTAAGCATTGCATGCCAGTGGTATGCAATTGTGCTTATCAACACCGGCATAGCACAATGGCTTCCTGCTGCTGTACAAATAGCAAAGCAAAGTCAAGGGAGTTTATTTTCAAAGCAAGACACACTGATGCCACAGTGACACTGTTTTATTCCATTGACATGATGTCTGTGTCTTCATTGCGCGACATGAATGTCTCCCTGGATGGGTGTGGACAATCGGGCGTCCAGCCTGCCCCTACTCGGACCGAGCTGGATGTGAGCTGGCTCTGGCCTGGGAGCTGTAGCTGGTAGCACCTCCCTTGGAGCTGTGACCTAGTAAGTAACCTCTGCTGAGGTTACTTTGTCATATTAACTGATGTCCTACACCATGTTAGTACACCTCTGTGGCTTCTAGACAGCCAGCTACAAGCATGGGCAGCACAGGCACATGCCTTGGCTCGTCTCTGTAGACACACCTTGAGTAATGGAATGACCCTTGTTCCCCTGGAAGACTGTAGATGCAAAAGTTTGACAGTTTGTTCCCTCTGTCATTGTCCTCAGTATTCTGTTCAGCTCAGATAGCAGAGAAATGTTCTAATTTGCCTAAAAACAATCAGGCAGAGAGAGCTGCTTGCATCCCTGTGGTTTCTTTAGAATGCAACAGCATCTACAAGTCACCAGCATGGTTTAGCACTCCACTATATTAGAAGCTGGAACAAAACAGAAGTTCCTTGGTGAAGAGAATTCTGACTTAAATTTGGTGTTCTCATGATTTTGAGTGTGTAAAGCTCTGGTCTGAACAGCTGGGCCGGATGTGACTTGAATTCTATCTACAACCTGCCCATTTCTGAAGACAAAAGTATTTGAGTACTTCAGAGTTTTTCACATATCAAAAAGCTATTTTGCTGCATTCTGGAGTATGAGCTAATTAAGCTCAGTTTTAGTTCCATTTAATTCTGATAGAAATAGATAAATTACATATTCAAAAAGATTTTATTTAGTAAAACCCAATTATTGTGGGTGAGGGGAATATGGGGCAGTGATTCATTGCATTTACTGCTAGACAAAAATCTCATCATACAATTTAATGTAAAAATCACTGCCTGCTGCCTAGTTAGGACATGAAAAAGACAATGCACCATTTAAAGCACATCAGAAGCAAAAAGACAATACAGTTCAGAAAGTCTACAAGAGAGGAGAAACTCTTTTTTTTATTGAAGAAGAAATAATTTCTATATTTTCATCACATCGAAACTGCAGAGCACATCAAAATCAAATGTTTTAAATTCTAAATTAGAAAGAGATACAGTTCAGGCTGATTGTTGCCTGCAGGAAATCTTCCAGGCTGTTTTCTGACATTCTAAATATAAAATACACCATGTGAGAAATGTTTGATTCATTCTGAAGCCTGTGATGAATGTTCACCAGGAACCATCGACCATTGCCTCATCTCAAGGGGAATCAAATTGGAGCATTCCCAGAGAAACCAGAGATAGACCTCTGAAGTTCAGTATTTAATCTAAGTTCCTTGTACACCTTTAATCTTGCCTGAACAGATAAAGCAAACTTGTCTTCACAGCTTGGTGAGAAATGACCACTGTTAGCTGTACAGTGAGTCTGTAACCGTGGAAATGTAATTGTTGGTGAACAAGGACAGTGGCTTGGTAGGAAAGTCGCTTACCCTTTTTTTTTAATTCCCTTTTTTTCATTCATTCCCTTTTTTTCATTCAATCCCTTTTTTTTATTCAATCCCCCCCTTTTTTTTTCATTGAAAAGAATAGAAAAAACCCATCCCAACCCTTTCTTCATTCAAAAGGCGGGAGGATCTTCTCTCTTGAAAATGGTCTTTGGAGATCTGCCTCTTTCCCTGTCTCTTTTTGCAACAGGAATTTCAGATAGAAGTCGAAGGTCTGCTGTTGAATGACAGAATAC
Source organism: Aquila chrysaetos chrysaetos (assembly GCF_900496995.4). Classification (NCBI taxonomy): domain Eukaryota; kingdom Metazoa; phylum Chordata; class Aves; order Accipitriformes; family Accipitridae; genus Aquila; species Aquila chrysaetos. The sequence goes on from NC_044007.1 coordinate 59,463,053, forward strand.
CACAGATAAAAGACAGGTACAAAAGTCCATAAACATGCCTTATTTATAGACTGCATGGCCAGAAAACACACACACAATCTTAAGGTATTTTGAATATTACATAGTACAAAGATAATTGGACTGGAATCCCAAACTGAATGAAACTTTCCTAAGTATGAAAACATAAACAACATGTGCTGTGAGATTTAAATCACAGTTTGTGTGCAGTTTGAAGAACAATAATAGACAAAAGCGACATCTAAATGTGTGATGCTTTTGCAGAATTGTGACCTGGCATTCATACTAATATTAACTGTTCAAACTTATTAACATTTTCTCATACATTTCATGTTCTTTTGAGAAACTTCTGGGTTTATTACTGGCTACTGCTATATTTTATTTTCTGGAACCTCTCTTCCTTCCTTCCAGAAAAACTAAAACATGGGAATTTAAATTTAAAAGGTCAAGTCAGTATTTGTTGCCTTTTAACTACAGCTTTCTATTATAAATTGTTGCCGAGAAATTAATTGGAAAAAGCCAAGAGGGTATTCTTCATGACATTATTCCAGGGCGTAGTTTTCAAGCTGTTTACTACAGAGACAACAACACATTACAAGTTCTGTCCACATGTAAGATAGCATGCACTGGGGCATAATGATAAGCAGATGGCATTATTTGCAGTGGAAGTAATAGCAACCAGAAGCGTTGCTGCGTACATTATTTTGCAAATGCTTTTATATTGTGTTAAAGTGTGGAACTTTGTGTGCTTTCCCTATGCAAGGCATAGGTATTGATAGCAACTGGTGAGAGAGCTGGTGGTGATAAGTAAACAGAGAGTAGTTATTTGGAAGGAGGTGGTATTTAAAAACAACACAACCACAGCAGTCACTAACAAAAGACAGAAAAAGACAGAACAAATACTGGAGAAATATTCCAGGAAATGGAGGGAAGATGAAATTGGATGTTTGTTCTGTCATTAAAGATGTTGTTTCTGAAAGTCTTTATATGAATATGCCATTCAGAAAATCTGAAGCTTCTAACTTTTATTACCAATAATACTGCCTAATTTACCACCGCCATCTGCCTGGCAATTATTGCTGGAAGTAGTGCATCCAAGGCAGATTATTTCAGAGAATGACATTATAGGACATGACTGCATTGTGAGATGGAGTGTGGTAGGGAGATTCCCAGGCTAGCAGAGACCTAAGTTGCATGTTTTACATACACATATGCACACACAAATATATGCAGGTGTGTGCATAGATACACAATATGTCTTTATGTACGGACAGATATATAATAGTGTAGAACTGAAACTTACGCCATTTCATTATGATAGAGCTTTGCCAGGTTAGTGCAATGTTCCCCTCTTGAGACTCAAATAAAGCCCTGTGTTTGAAAAAAATAAAGCAAACAGTTTAAAATATTATTACAATTATTTCCTTTGGAAAGACATCTTTGCATGAACTTGGAGTTAATTTTTCCTCTAGATATGTGTCCTCGTTGCCCTCTGCACTTAGGGCTAGACTGTAACTTTTTTAGAGTCTCCGATACATTGAAAGAGATGGTGCAGAAGGGTCTTACATCTGTAGCAAGTCCCAAAGGCATTTCTCCTCCAAAGGCACAAAGGACCATATGCAACAGTGGCAACGGTACCTGCTGGAAGACTGCAGCACGTCCCCCCTCTAGCACTGGCTGAAAACAGCTGGTGTGGAAAAAGGATGGGCAAGGATCGCAAGTCAGACCGTTCCCTGCCGTGCCATAGAGCACAGCTAGCTGCTCTTCTTCCCTCTTACCTCTGCAGTGAAGAACAGGATGTCATGTCACTGTGGACTGCAGTGGGAGGAGAACTTCAGGCGCTGAGAATTCACTGCAACTGCTAGTTGTGGGGGAAGGACACCAGAGTTGAGAAGCCACTGTGTGTGGTACATACTGCTGTACTCCACAGAGGATACGATCAGAAGAGAACCACTGTGCTCTTGGGAACTGAGGCTTTTGGAGTGAAAAGAAGTCTGAGCATCCAACCAGAGGAAAAATGAAATTATTTTGGAATCAGCTGTGGGAAATGTGTTGCCTTTGTAAACTCTTCTGGTAAAAAGTTCAATAGTAATAATAATAAAAAAATTATAATAATACATACATACTTGATTCATTTATGGTGTCATGTTTTGGACATTGTTCCAGGGATTCCACCACTCGAATGTGATAACCTGATAAGAAGGATCACCAAAATAATTCAGTGTTCCCATTTAACCGTATCATGGTAACAGCAAGAGCTCTGAGAACGTAGAACAGTCACTCGAGTAATGCAGTGTAAGGTGCAGTCCTTGCACTAAAGAGTTTACAGTCTAAGCGGGTGAAACAGCCAAGAGACAGGAGAAGGCAAGCACTTTCACCCTCATTTTGTGCATCAGAAACAGAGCCTCTGCCCCAAACCTGGGATTTCCTGATGTCTGTGGAGTTTGGACTGCAACCTGGAAAGACACAGCAGCACGTGCTCAGAGATACGCAGGAAGCTCTCTGGCACTGAAAACAGGAGGAACTGCACCCCAAAACATTAGGATCTTTGTTCCCATGAGCTGCTCAAGGATGTAAAGGGCCAAGTTAGAAATTAAACTAGGATCTACCAGATGATTTAGCCACAAGATGGACTTCTTCTGAAACCCAGTTTCCTCCCTAGGGTTCAGCTAACACTGCTGTGACTGTAAAATGGCATAGACAAATATGGGAGCTCTACGTTAGCTGCGTTGAGTATTCTTACCTGGTGAGCTGTGTCAGCAGGGACATCAGCAAAGATCGCATTTCGCTCTTCATGCTGACCCTCTCTGCTGCTCAAAGCTAGATTTTTAGCTGAGCTAGCTAGTGTGAAGCTAGCTTGGCTATGTCTGCGGCACACATCTGCCACAACAACTTCAGGACAGACTCTAAGATCTGAAAAACAGCATCATAGTCACTTAGAAAAGTTATGCTATGAAGAAATACTAGCAAAGGTCCTGAGGAGACTTGCAGTCATTCACACCTTCTAAGCTTACATGAAGTATTCTCTAGGTCTATGTGAACCGAACTGTTGCGGTCATAAAAAGGTTGTAGCAGAATGAAGACAGTGATTCTGTTGTATCCAGAAGAAAAAAGAAATCAATGCGGGGAAAAAAAAAGCCAATTGTAAAGTGTAAAAGCTGTACCAATTAGTTCTCTAATATATGGCCTTTTCAAGTGCCAAAGAGCATTTTTAAGTGGGACTTTTTTCTTTTATTTTAATAGATGGACTGCTTAATTGTATAGAAGCAATCATGTAAAGCCAAAAGACTGTATTAAAACAAACAAACAAAAAGTCCCTTTTAAAGTCCAACATCAATGTGTTATAAATTTGAGATACTCTATTTTCATAACTGATCCTGTACATGCCAGCATTGTACACTAACCTAAACATTGCTGTTACATTGAGCTTGAAATCAATGAAGGTCCTTCACTGTAAACAAGGGAACAATTTGACCCAGTGAGCACAATTAAGTTTGTTTTAGTCTGGGATGTGAACTGAAGTCTGTGCGAAAATCTTCTCCTCACAAAGCTTCAAACTACAGTACATCTGTTTCTCTCACCCAGCTTACATGGTTATGAGTGGCAAAGTATTAGCTAACAAACGGGAACATTTTTTAACACCTGCTATGCTTCCATGCAACGAAAAAGCTAAATGCTATTTTTAACAACTTGATATCTAGCTACTGATCTACAGTATGTGATAATGAATAAAATTAAAATAGAAAGTATTAATTCTATTATGTATCTACATGTGAATATGTAAGAAAACTACTGCACTGAAGATGTAGCTTTTGTCGTACAATTCAGAAAATATATTAATAATGGCTTTGAATGTAACTGCACATATGACAGTGAGAAGAACAGAACAGGACAATAGACATAGTCCCAGACACCACCATCATTTTGATTCCTAAAACCTTCTCTTTTTTAACATGTAATGGTGATAGCCAGAAAATTCTTGGTTACCTGTGGCTTTTTTCAGCAGTTCTAATGACTTTCAGAGGATCAAGGTTGTATCCATGTGTTCTTGAAACTTTCACTGCAGTGGTTTTTGCAGTCGTAAGTGGAAAATGAATTGAAATGGTTTTTATAGGAGCATGTGGGTTAAAACTGGCTGAAAGACTATAAACAAAAGATTATGATAGTGACTAGGGGAAAAATATCTAGTAGGGTAATGAAGGGTGCAATTTCAGGATTGTTCCTATTTAACATCTTCATTAGCAATCTGGAAGAAAGAATAAACAGCATGTTAATGAAATGCACAAATGATACTAAATTAGGAAGAGTCACAAATACTAGTGAGGACAGAAGCATAATGCAAAGGCCCTAGGGAGAAATGCAGGCAGGAAATAACAAAACAAGCCACTACTCAGAAAAAGGCATACTAATACGTTAAAGCTAGAGCAGTATGAATCAATGATGTGAGGGAAAAATCCACAGAAGTAGTAACATTGGAAGAGAGTTGGTGAGCAACATATTAGATATGTGTTGTAATGTGATATGCTGGCAATAAAAGCTAGTATACTCTGAGCCACATATGCAAAGGCATAAAGTCATGGATCAGAGAGGCAATAGTTCCTCTAAATGGCTCTCTGCTTACTGAAAATGGAATATTCTGTCACAGGAACAGAAGAGTATTGATACTGAAGGAGACCCTCAAGTCACCATAGCTATGTTCAGTTGTAGTGGTAGGTGTTTTGGTTAAAAAAATTCTGCAAGAAAGAACAGGGAAGGAGTGATGTATAAATGTATGGAAAGCCTCTGATGAGGATGAAGTTGAAGATCAGTTAATGGCAGGAAAAGTAACTGGCTGAACTCTGAAAGGTTTGGGTTTTTTTTAACCTTTATTTAGATCAACCTCATTTTCTTCTTTAATGAAAGATAGCAGATGACAAGATGTCACGTAACTTGCAAAAGGAAAGTGGTGCTCACTTTCCTATTGGTAAAATATTTATCCTCCCCACCCATCACCTACATATAAATCTAGTGAAAGGAATATATTGTGAAAAACTTGGGATCAATATAGTTCCTCACACTGTGATAAACATACTTGGAATCAGTTGAAAGTTGCTTGGTTTCTGGGGTTTTTTTTGGTTTTGTTTTTGGTTTTAATGAGAAAGACTGTAAGGTAAGTAAGCATAGGAAAAGGTAGAGAAAGAGGGGTAAAAGCGTATCCTCATTTTTCTGTTTTTTGAGCAGGACCTAATTGAAGTCTGTATGTCACATGAATAGACATTTTCTTTTGAACAAGAAAACTGTCTCTTTTTTGGTAAGATGGAGGGATACAAAGAAAAGGAAGAAAGAACAAAAAACAACAATAAAACCAGTTGTGTCATTGAACTAATCCACGCTACATTTGTATTTTTGACACTGCATGCATTCTGATTCTACCCTCCTTTTCTACCGCTCACCCAGAATATAGTAAAACTGTAACTGAGTAAACTCAGTTAAACCATACAGTAAACAATACAATTACAATAAAACTGTAACTGAACAAAACTCGCTGATTCTGGGAGTGATGCTGCTTCTACAAAAGGAGAGATTGAATAGATTAATATTCTTCAGTTTGTAAAAAATGGGAAGGCATGGTTAACATTTATCATTATGCACATTCACATAAATATGCTCATTAATATGAACAATATAGAAGAGTGAATAATCACTCCTCATTCTTTTTCTTCTCACAACAAAAGAACGCAAGAGTAGAAAATGAAAGATCAGCCAGCTGGTGTAAAAGAGAAAGAAGTGCTATTCCACACTGTGTATCATTAAACCCCAGAACTCATTACCAGAGGATAGGTGCAAAAGGAGGTCGGAAAGATCATGGAAGATAAGGATGTGGAGGGACATTGAGAAGAGAGTTTCACATAGAGTTTGTTGTTCTGAAAGTCCCTAAACTTCAGTTTACCAGAAGTTAGGGCTATATATCAAAAACATGGGGGTCACTGTGTGCATACTCACTTTCTTACTCCCTTCCATATGTGTTTCTACCCATACACCAGGTATGGTATAGGCCTTGTTTAATTAAGTTGCCTGAATGAAGCCTCCTTTATGATAAAAGTTACATTAATAACCACAAAGAATCACAATGAAATACCCCATCTGTGAAGGCACTTTTTTTTAACAAAAGGCCAATAGGAGGAAATTTTGAACACACACACGTACACACACACACACACACACACACATACACAAAGCAGCAGAACTAGGAATTATGAACTTTTTTTGGGGGGGGGAAGAGCAATATTAATTGGATATCATCTTGCCAACTGCTGTTTTGCCATCAGGATCTGCATTATGGTGTAAACACTAAGGTTTGTGTCTGAACAACTGAGAAACAGTTCACTGCTTTGGAAAAAACCCTAAATGTCAAAGCACTTTTAAAAAAAATTTTAGTCTTCAGGGCTTCCCTCCACAGCAGGAATGCATAGAATATAGATTAATTGTTAATAGAAATGTTATGGTCAACAAAATGTTTTTTTGAGTTTTAATGTTTTTCTATGGTCACACATTTGTTCAGTACACACCAGTCTCACCCAGGGAAAAATTAAGCTTTTTTAAAGAGGTAATGTGGAGCTAGGCTGTACCAAGACTCGAGGGGTGGGAGGACCTTGCTTGGCAAAGATGAAATCCAGCAGATGTTCTTGGGTGTGCATGATTGCTTCTACAACTTATTGTGGGTTTACTAGATTTATGCATCTGCCTAGCTTCATTGTGGTAGATGGAGGTGAATGTGTCTCACACAGTGAGAAAAGCATGAAACATTGGTTGCAGACCTTATATTTAAGGAGTGTCAGACTGCCTTGTCCAAAACAACTTGTTCAGGTCTTGTTGTCCCATCTTCCAACACTCCACAGATGTTGAAAGCTTTGTTAAAAATGTTAGATGTTTTTGGTAAGTTAAATATGTATTTCAGTTAAATATGTATTTCAGTTTTCTTTGTCAGGTGAGGAGAACAATTGTAGGTTTAGAGTTTTTTTATAAAGAAAGAAATAGCAGACATATAAAAATAAATAAAAGACTTAATTTATGCATAACCTACAGTGTGTGGCAAGTATGATCCCAGAGGGAAGATTAAGAAAGATATCATAAATCCCAGACTCTAGCTTAATAATAAAAGGTTAGAGGTATTACTGGGACATGTGACACAGCTTATTTAACTATTAAACCTATTTGGATTGTCAAGACTTTTTAAAACTAAATGTATTCAGGAATATTTGGTTTCTTTGAGAGGGTGAACTTTTCTTCCCTTAGGTGAACTCTGTTGACTTAGCTGAATTATTTTTTCATAATATTTTCATAATGTATTTAGCTAGGGACCTGTGTAATTATGTTTATTACTCCTATAAAGGATGAAGAATGGTATCTGGGAGAAGAGTCTGCAGTCATTTTGTTATCAGATTTACTGTAGCCTTTAGAGGAGCTATGTTCCTTCATGTACCTGCACAGGTCTTTCCTAAAGGATTTTGGTCCTTGATCAAGAGTGTATTATTTCAGACTGCAAGTATATAATAGTGCTTTGTTTATAGGAAGAGCAACCCATTTTGATTCCCATCCCAGAAAAAGATCCCCATGAGCTCTGGCTGTGGGCTGGCACTTGTAACAAAGACCTACTAATAGATGCAAGGGCCATAGTCAATATAAAATGTGCTTATCACTGAAGCCACAGACAGGCAAGTTTGGGGAGCAGAAGATACCAATTTATAAGTGTGTAAGTTCACCCATTAAGTAAATAAAACTAAATTTCATTAAACATCTGTGATTTTGAACAAGGATATTTGCATCAATTTCCTTCTGTTAACTGATCAGCTTTAAAAGTTCATTGGAAGTTTATTAAAAAAAGTGTCCCATGTGGACAAGTCCTGCCCTTCATGGTAAGACATTGTAGTTTGGTATTTTTCTACCATTTTGCGGCTGAACCTTATCCCTTTCATCTTCTTTCCAGTTCCTCTGCTCCAAATGGCTGATTCCACTTTCTCAGCTTCATCTGACTCCAGCTGAGCTCTGCTGGAAGAGGAGGAGCAGAGACAATGGTGCTTTTCTTCACAGGGGCAGTGCAAGGCTGGCAGGCTGGTAGTTAACATGGCTCATGAATGAAACATACCTTGTCAGCACTGGTCTTGGGAATGGAGAGCTAGAATAACGGTTCTCTGCTTTCTGAGCCCAAACTGGCTCATAATATTTACTCTGTTCACGGCCAGTGGACAGATTCAACATGTGGCCCAACTAAAAAGAAGCTCTCTAATGTAGTAATTTTTTTTTTTCTCTGTGCCTGAGATTGCTGTAAAACACATGCTTCCTTGGCTTAAACCAAATTATTAATACAGTAAGAAAGAATACTTTGCCGTTACTGATTATTTTAAACTTTTTCTGTATTCAAAGCACTTTTCTTGGCCAACAAGTCTTGGCACCAGTCACAAACTGTAGATCATAGCAAGTCCTGATTTCTTAGCTTCCTGAAATGTTAAAGAATTATGCCAAAACCAGATGAATGCCTACTTACCGCATCCCCATGTCCTTTTCCACTCAAGTAAGGAGCAAAAGGTGGGCACGCTGACATACTCTGTATTTATCACTGGGCTGTGATTACTGCAGTACAGTATACTACTTTAATCATAACAGCAGCCACCACTGGTTTAAATATAATAAAATTCTGGAGTAAATCTATGCTAAACTTAACAGGTCGGTCTTAAGGTAGAAAGAAACAGGTAGAAAGAAAAAACACCCTGGGAATTAACAGTAGAGGACAGAAGATCAAATTCTTGCTATACTAGCTGTACATCTGTTGATTGTTCTTTTGGCACTTAATGTTTTGTTATGATTTCTTGGCATTCAGCTCAGCTCCCTAGAGTAGCCCAAGTGCAGGGCTTGATACTTGCCTGGTAAGGTCCAAAGGATGCTCAAGTATGAATATTTGTATGCGGATTTATAGCTCTGTAAAACTGTCAGTGTAATTATCATTTATATTTAAACCATTTCAGCCTGCTTGAGAAATTAAGGAGTTATATAACATGTTTGCTTACTTGTAGTGCTTTTTTTATATTGCCAGAGTTGCGTAAAGTAGCCATGTTATAAATGAAAATCCCATGTTTTGTGTCCACTTGCTGAAATTGAATTTGTGTGTTACGTTTTACAGCAGCAGATGATTCAAGACATCACTGTTTCTTAAGGCTCAGTACAGTAGTTGGGCATTTCTTTATATCCCTTTGGTAAACACATATTCAGTACCCTTTATTGTCCTTGGGAATTATGCATAGCTATGAATGGGAGATTGATAAGCACAAGTATTGGAAACACATTATCTTGAAGTTTTGCATATGCTTTGGAAATTTATAGTCTACTACATGTGTGGAATAATGGATTTGCTTTTAGATAGCTTATCAGTAAAAATAAAGTAGTCCATAGACAAAGAATTAAGTTTAATAGTTTCCAAGCATTTTAGTTTGTCTAAAGTGATGAGACGAGAAGATCTGTGAATTTTTAAAAATGTCCCCTGCCAGGAAACGGACATACTAAAGTGTTCAGATAACAACATCCTATAGCTACATGTTGTATGTTTATAAGTAAAGAAACACAAGCATACTATTGCTGGAATATAAATATATAATAATGATAAACGATACATACATTAATAATTTGTAGCAAAATTATTCCACCAGTTACCAATTTTTAGAACTGTAAAAAACCCAAATCACTCTTCTGAATTATATCTAGGCATGTGCAGTATTTATTGAGGTTTAATCAAAATTTAGTAAAAAAATAATTAGTTCAACAAGCTTTCTGTTTGAGTAGATCAGGATTGTTATTCTATATCAGCTGAGCTTGAGTCAGCAAAAGACTATGCTTCACTGTACATTTAGAGGGCAGTACCAAAGCAGATATTGTGCTGGCTTCAAAGGATGTAAGTATATGCTTTAAAATATGCATGTTTCAGCATCGACCAAAGTATCATATTTTTTCCAAAAAGAAATTAATTATTTTAAATCTATTAATTGATTGAACTACATTGTAAGCTATTTCCTGCTGTGTACATAGTTTAATGAAATTTAATATGGTGCATACATACAATTAAGGAAACTGACATTTGAGTGATCATATTACACTGAATAATAAATATTATATTATAACGAGAAGTTTAGTTTGCAGTCCTGCATCGGTATGGTCATGTGAGTGGTCATATAACACTGTGTAATATCAAAGGACATAAGAGTTCATTCTGGTGTGTATATTTGTGAAATAAGACTCCTTGTTATAAATACCTAAAGTACATAGAGCCCAAATAACCTCTCCAGAAAACAACTTTGGAAAAAACCCCCTTCTTTTATTTCACTCGTACAACTTCAGAGTTCAGTTTACAAATATATTTTTTTCCACAAGGTAATGTATATTTCCTCTGTTTCTAATGCTCTAGTATTACTAAAGACAAGCATTATCAGGATATAGAGACAACTACTGTTTATTATTGTATATCAGGGAAATATCCTGTTTCTCCTTTTTGAATAATAGACAATATAAAATAGGCACTTACTTAGGCAGAATTCTCTGGGTAACATCCTGTCCTACAGTTCATTTGACCAAATCCTCTTTTCTAGTAGGAAAAGCATCTTTCAATGGTTTCATTAAGAATTACCAATATACTGGTGTCCAGTCTTCAAATAAGTACAGGGGGAGTTGGAACTAGATGACCTTCAAGGTCTCTTCCAGTCCAAACCATTCTATGATCTATTCTCTGATCTAAGTACAAGGGGAAATTGTCAAATACAGCATCCAAAAGTTTCTTTCCAAAAAAGACCAAAAGAGAAATATGAAATAGCCACTCACAGTCATTTTCTATGTGGAAAGGCACAGTTAAGAATGAATGGGAAGGTCCTATTCCATGGACCAGAAACACTAAGTATGGCTATTGAGTGTGTTAAATAGCAATTAATATAAACCCGTAGATTGAGATTCACAGATTACACGCAGATGAGAGGTGAATAGATCTTATTTTAAAGACATGAGGGGCCCTGATTGGGTAGCAATGAGGAGGGCTGGTTGACCCAGTGAGTGTACCAGGACCAGACGAACATAAAAGGGTGGATTTAGAGCACAACCATAAATTGCTTTGACCAGCACTTTCCCTGGGAAAAGGCACAGTAAGAGAGCAGGGAGTGAAGACCCCTTTTGATACTGACATACGGCTGAGTGGGGAAGAGTGGAGGTCTTGGTGCTACTGCCGCAGTATACCTGGTAATATGTTCACACTCATATTTTGGGGGGGCTACTCCGTGCTGTGCCCAGTAACTCTCCAGACTAGTGAGGAGCAATGGAGGAAGTTGCAATCTCTCTATTCCTCTGGCTGCTTCAGGGCAATATGATGACTTTCTGCCTTGTTGCTGAGCAGAAGGTAATTTTGTGGCTTTAGAGCTTAGAGAAATATTGAATGAAATCTTGGTGACAAATCCAACTTCTTCCTATTGCTCCAGAGGCACAAATTGTCTCTAAAAGCAAGTACCTGAAGTTTCTTCAAATTCTATGGAAAAACCTAAGCTGAGTGTGTATGGGATATAGCCATAAACAAAGAAAACCCCAGCTGTGTGTTTGTGATGGAGCCAGAGGTATCTGTGAAATATAACCAGAGGAATATTAATCTTATTAAATAAAAGCACAATATGGTAATATGGAGGATTTGTGTTAAAAAGCAACCCCCAAAATTAAAAACATTAAGGAGAAAAGGAGAAATCAATATAGATTCTTAATAGTGTTTTTTTAATAAATATTAATACTTGCTGAATCTCAGATCTCACAAACACTTCTGTCAGTAAATGCAACTTTATTGAGTCCTTTAAGCTGACTGAGACAGTTTGGTCTGGCTACAGTAATTCCTGTGAATATGTGTAAGCTGGAAGAGGACCCAATCTGTACTAAAATCGTTAAGAAGACCATCGCTGACAGCAAAACTGCTATAAGCAAAGTGAACTAAAAAATCTTTCATAAGCAATAACTAATATCACAAACATGAAGTAGAGCAGATTGAATTATCTGTAGCACAACTCTGTAGAGAACTAAAGCTCTTTAGAGATAACTTCAAATGTTGGGATCCTTAAAGGATAAATTTCAGCTCACTACGCCAAATCCAGTTAATAGAAAATGGCACTACAAGGTATCACATGATAGCATCTGATGTATTACAATAGGAAATGAATTAAATGGTGATTAATAAATTACAAGCATAACAGATGATAGCAATATCTGTAATCAAAAGTGATTACATTATACCAAGATCAAATAACATAGTGAAGATATGTATTTGAACAAATACTGGCTAACATGCACAATTCAATTTATCTGCTGAATAGGGCAATACCAAGTAACTGATAAAATACCTCCTTTTATTTTTAATGGAGAAATAAGAAAAAAAGGGTGAGTATTAAAGAAGCATAGGCTGACTGTCTGATTTTCAGTTTTCATCGTAACTACTCTCTTCCTCAGTTACTCTTTTTTTTTTTTTTTCAAGTTATGTTAGGGTGTAAGTCTCTGTACTTTTTCAGGCCAAAGGTGTTTTGTTTGTTTGGTTTTAAGTTGTACTTCAAATTGCTTCTGTGCAATTCAAACAGAGAAAAATAGATTTTTGGGAAAACACACCTTCTACTAAAATTTGACATGCATTAAATGCAATAAGTATAGCTACAGTTTTCACAGGGAATGAAAACCCCAAATGAAGGAATTGGTTTTGAGTTTACAGGTTTTGTGAGATATTTAATCGGTATTATTTTGGGGTTTGTTGGATTCCTTGCCCCTACCCAGATGCGTAAAATTCCTTCAGTTGGAAATATTATAAAACAGTGTATCCCTCCTGGTTTAGGTCACTCTCAGCACCTTGCAGTCATAGTTGCTTTCTTGCCTTTAGCAGTTCAGCCCAATTACTGCCTTTGGTGCCAGACTTCCTCTAGCACTTTGCCCCAGATGACATTTATAAGAAATTAGAGATGACTTCCAGCCAGTACAAATTTCAGAATGCCAGGCCTGAGTAAGTCCTTAATCCTCCTAATTTTAATTTTCTTAAAAAGGTCCAGATAATTACATACAAAAGGCATTTTGAACCTATAAAGATTTGGTCTCTTTAAACAGGCTCAAATTGTGCATCCCAAGAGGAACATCTAAAATCACTTTTAAAAAATTTAGGTCAGTATATAATTAGAGCCCCAAGTTACCCGAGAGCATCAAGTCTGAGCTGTGTAATGTTAGACACATGCATTGACAGTTTGGCTACATTCAGTGGCAGTTTGAACTTTCAAATGCATGCCTGTGAAAATAGCAGGAAAATAAACTCCTAAAAATCACAGAAGACTTTCTGTCATTTTTTTTTCCTTTTGTGCATTTACAGCAAACAGTTTTTACCAAATATATTTACTAGATATTTATAGTAAATTTTGTGAGCCTGACACTTTCATGCCAAAGTACAAACTTGTCATAGTATCTTCCAAGTGTGAAACTGTAAGTGAGAAACTAAAGAGTAAGGTACTTCTCTACTCATGTTTCTGTTTAGAATTCACAGCACAAAGTGGAAAAAAAAAGGCAAAAACCATGAACAAATTCTCTTTCAATCTCCTGAGATAAATCCACTGTTTGTTTGACTGGAGAAGGACTGCTGCAGCATTGTTTTGTCCTAATGCCACTCCCAAGACCTGGGGGCTCTGGGAATTTTCATGTCTGGAAGACTGAGATCATTGGCTTTGGTCTGCCACAAGGATGTCATCCTTCAAGTTCAGATACAACAAAGACTGACTGTCTACCAATTCAGCCATCTTATTTCTGTGACCATGCCTCAAGCATACGCTCATTGCATATAGCTAGCATATAGTTAGACAAACCTGACTGCTTAAACTCTTATTTTAATCCTACCCAGGATTTCTATGAAGACCTAAGGCATGGCTGCCAACTCAGTCTAACAGGCATGTTGCTCATCTGCAGTATGAGCTATGTAATTTCTACTTCTGTCTCTGCTGTGTGGTGGGAAAATTTTACATTTCAGATCCTATTTTTGCAAGAATGGAAGGCAGTGAAACTGATTTACTTCTCAGAGCACTGCAACTTTATCAATGAGGAGTGTAATAGAAGAAGTTCTGTGATCAGAATAGAGTGGTTTTCTGTGGATATCTGTACTGGAGTGGGGTTTGGTTTTGTTTAACAAGAAGTAAATGCCAAAAGAAGTTTTATCTCACTTAGATGAAGTTATAACATCTCTCTCAAGTGTAAATCTAATCAGGGTTGAATTCACACTTTATCTTTTCCTTAATATGGGCACCAAGAGATTCTTTCCACTATGCTAGCTGTCAATATCTACACTATTGGTAGAAGTAAGTTATCTGTGACACATCTACCCCTCTGCAAAAAAGTGGGTGAATCTGGCTAGCTAGTTTAAAATCTTCTACAAGGACTCACATAAACATATGTACTCAGTGTAGGATCACAGAAGTCTCAGTTCTGTGAGGAACTGGGCAAAAAATACAATCCTACATCCCTGATACGTAGCCATTCCTGAACCTAATAGGCAGGCTTATCCCATTTTACTGTAAATTTTATGTTGGCATTCATTACCTTAACAAGAAGACCTGAACCAACTCTCTCCAGTCTCCTTTTAAGTGTATTGCAAAGCAGAAAATTGCTGCTATTTGCAACTTGCTGTAGTTATCTGCCATGGTAGATTTTCCACACTTGGGATTCTAGATGCATCTATCACACAGCTGTGTCAGTGTCACACATTTCAGCCATCTTTTCTTTCTTCATGTCCCTGTTCCTTTAGAAAGTCTTTTACATGTCAGGCGCAATCCAAAGATTAGCCACTTAACCTGGAGTTTAAGTTGTGGTGATACATCTCATAGGTTTCTGAAGTGAGCAAGTACAGTAAGCAAGGTTTCCTCTGGTGTAACGCTTTAGATAAAATAGAATGAAGCCTACTTTTAGGTCAGACATATCTGTGTTGTCCTGGGAAGGGTGAGGAGGAACCCTCTGCATCAGACAAGCTCTCTCTTCCGGAGGTGGTTCCAGTCCTGGTGGGTAACAGTGAGCTCCGGCTATCTGCCCCAGCACTCTGCTGAGAGCAGGACTCAAGCAGGTTCAGATTTATTCAAAACTCATCTTTACACGGCTTTAATATGCCCCTGAAGCATTCCCCATAGAATTTGCTTTTCCAGTGAGATTGTATATATGCTCACACACATATGTAAAAGTGTCCCTCATATCACACAAATATACATATATATTACTAGCAGAAAGCAATTGTCTCTTTATAATTGATGTCTCATTCCCCCCAGTAGCCTAACTCTTTTACAGGAACCTCTTTTATGTCACTTGCGCCTTCAGAGCCAATGCAAAAGTCTGTTTAATACATATTTGAGGATTCTCCCTTGGCATGGGTCATAATCCTGACTTCCCAAATCAACTTTAAGAGAAATTACTAGATGTAAAATGGACTTTGTCCACTCTGTGAGGCTATGAATATGTGGCAGTACATCCCGCCCCCACCATCCTGCCAGCAGGAAACGAAACTTCTCCAGGAAGGGAGAAGGGGAAGGAAACCCTGGAGGCCGCAGGTTGAAAGTTGAACTGGCCAGTCGAGATGCTCCAGGTATGCCGAGGTGACCCTCCTGGCCAATAGGATTAAATGACCACAGGTCAGATTCGGCAGGGGTATAAACGGGGTCCCGCCGGAGGACACGTTGGAATCAGTCCTCCTCGGAGCAGCGGGTCTGCAGTCGGGGACTCCCCCTCGGGTCGGGGCACCGCCCGAGGTAACTCCTTGAGGGAGAGAGCCCTCAGCTTTTAGGGGAGTGAGACGCGCGTTTTGAGCCATCACTTTAAATCTTGGGGATTCTTAAGTCGGCCGTGTAGTATTAATTCCCTTTACATCATTGAGCCTGTGGTTTTATAAAATGTTACTGGACTTCTAACTAACTTTTGCTGAAGAATAAATCTAAGTTTTAACACCTGTTGGATTTGGTTAGTCTCACACCCGTAACAGAATACTTATGAAAACTGCTTTGAGTAGAACAAGAAATTGCTAACTGTAGTGCCTAGGAAAAGTGCATTCCTTAATTACAAGGATCCTCTGGTAAACTTCATCATAATGGCCTTAAAAGGGGACACTGAATTCATATGAAAATTACTTAATAAAGTCAATCCAGTAATATGGTTGAGTCATCCAGACCAAAATCAATAAGATTAATAGATTTTTAAACAAGCAGAGTAACATACAGCTCTCTATGATTTTGATAGCCTGAAGATCCATTAAAAGCTGTTCTATTCCCATTTTCCTAATTTCTGTTCTACCACTAATTTAGTTTACAACTGTCTATATAAAACTGTTTCAGAAAGCTGATCAAAGTAAATTTCAAAGACCACCACTACTAAATAAGCAAATACTCTGTGTTGCCTAGTTGCTGGGGAAAATATAAGTGAGTGATAACCAAAGGAATTGGATCTTTTTCTTCTAGTTTCCAAAGCATATTTTAAAAACTGCCTTGTGCTAGTAATTTCTGCTTTAAATATTTTCTTTTGTGACTGGATCTTAGATTCCTTTCACTTTGTCAATCACTTAGGTTTCAAGTTTACATATGCAAGCACACAGAGCGCAACAAAAGAACACACTAATCTTATTCTGTCAAAAGCAGATCCTATTTCTTATTCCCCAAGGCCAGCTAAACCAGAGCTGGACTAAAACATTAAATACAGTGAAGCAAACATACACATATTCTTATCTCTTGCTAAAATACAGACCTGAAAAGTAGGAAAAAATATTCCACATAACTTTTTCTTTCTCACAGCTTCAGCTGATTGCAAAACCAAACAAGTAAACACATTCCCTTAAAACTACATGAGCAAATTTTCAAAGACTTTTCAATGCAACCCCTAATTTTGCTGAAGTGGGTAGAGCCACCTGCCATTCTGCTGTACACTTGGCTAGTAATTTGTGCATTGCACAGTCTTACAGAAATCTGTGGAACTGTGTGGTCAGTTCTGAAGCTAATCATGTTCTCCCCTTGGTAGATGAACCCCTTCAATAAACTCAGGTCCTTTGGACTTTCAGCCTGTTGGCTCACTTGTAAGTACACTCACATAAACAGTTGTAGGTAGAACCTGGAATGTCTTTTCAAAGGCAAACCATTTTCCTGTTACATACTGCACATAATACATCTTTTTAAAGTGTATTGCTTTTTCTTTGATATATTTACTCCAGCTAAGTGTAGCCTTGAACATTGTGGCCTGCTGGACAAATTCCTAGGAACTATAACTGAAAAACGGGAGTTCTTAAAAACCTATTATCTGTGAAGACACACAAGGTTAAAGGAGAAACTCATCATTTCAGCTGAAGCTCTGTAACTCTTTTATTGTTCTTATTGTCCTTTCAGTGTATCAAATTAACAGTGTATCCCCCTTTTTTTTTTTTTTAAATTATTATTATTTTTTTAAGGACACAGTCCTGTGCTTACACACCCAGGAAAATAATACTTCCATTTTAATAAGGTGAAAGTGGTAAACGTAGTATAATGGATGAATGGTGATAGTAAGATGAATTTGCTTGTTTCCTTTGGGGAAAAAAAAAAAAAAAAAGAAAACCAAGAGAGGGTGAAGCCATGGCAGAACAGTTATATGCTAGCTCATTCTTCAAAACAGAGTTCTCTAGATTCAAGAAAGACCTTTCTACAATAGAAACCAAATTAGCAGTACTACTTTGAAGAAGCTGTTGTATGCCTCACCTATCATGAAAGTGCTTCTGGTGCAGAGGTCTCTGCAGGATTAGTAAAACGTGTTTTTCCCTTATCTATGCCAAAACAGTAACATCAGACCTCAAGAGGGAAAGGTTAGCATATGCCACACTGCATGGGTAACTCAGTGTGAAAGAGTAAAGCAGTCTTTCAAATTAGCCACACAAAAATATTCTGAGGATCTTCTACCGGAAACACAGATAATATGGAAAGAAATGGACAGACTTACTTGGAATGACTTTTTTTGCTACAACAACTTATGTAAGTATATGTGTATGCAGCAACATATAAACACATTTGTGCACACACCTAAACTAGGCAAAGAGTTTGAGGTGTGTTTCTCACTTATATTATGTTGCTTACCTGCGGAAAAAGAAATGAGCCAGTAATATCTGCTGTTGCTCTTTCTGCATGAATAAGGTCATCTTTCCACCCTCCTTTCCCCTCTTCTTGCCTGAAATATTCGGTGCTGTCATTTCAATACCCAGACCATTAAATCTAATAATTAGAAATTACTAAAGAAATTTTTGTCTGAGACACAGACAGTGTTTGAGCGATTGTCACAATCAAATCCCCAATTATTGTCCAAGTACACATCACCAGTATATTGCTACTCCAACATAACTCAAAACTGAAGGAGTGTAAAGAGTCAGTATTTTTATTTTTTTTGTCGGTTGAAGAAGATAAGATAGGGAAAAAGAGCATGCATCAAGCACAAACAGAATAGTACTTTGTTCACAAAACACCTGATGATATGCCAATGTCCCTCCAGTTTGTGCATCTCCTTTGATGAAAATGAAAACAAAAATTTTAAATTCTGTTTCTCAATGCATATCACTGAAAATCTGATGGTGGCACTGAAATCCTTACACCTATGAGAATACAGACTGAAAAGGTGTCTGAATTTATTTAGCTAGAGCTAAACTTTCTTTTAAATTTTACCAACCAAGATGTTAAACAACAAATTTTGAAGTGCCTGAGCTTTTTTGGAAAAAACATTTCAAACAAATGCTTACCATAATTGTAGACAGATTTAATCTCATTGGAAAGATGATTCATTTATCTGACAGAGAAAACAAAACACTGAGATATCAATAAAGAGATATCAATAAATACAGTTTATGCCTATATCCACGGTACTAGAAATTGTTCAAGAACAACAAAAATAATAATAAAAAACACAAAGTGACTTCAACAGTAAAGAAAAACGAGTTTTGCGTAACAATAGTTGCAGTTTTGGCATGCTCACGAGGGACAGAAGGAAGCTCTTCATTTGAGCACTCATTTATGACAGGTTGTTTTGGATACTCAAGGTGATCATATACATGTGTAAACTAATAAGAGTTATGGGAATATGGAATAGATTGAGACTAATATCTAAGGAATAAGGATATCTGAAAGTCAGATATTCTCAGAGCAACTGGTTTAATAGCCTTGGTTCAGGACTCCAATTAAAAGTCATGGACAACATAGAAGAAGAAGGAAAACCACAACACATTAACAATATTACTTTCCTCTGGTCTGGAATCTCCTATCAAAGTGAGGCATGAGCCCTTCTCCTTTGAAGCTGTTCATGGATGCCTGAAGTGGACGTAAACAATTAACAGATTTTCAGCATAAATGCCACAGGTTTACAAAGCAAGGATATCTGTCTGGTGGTAAATTAAAAGTCTGCTAAAACCTGTAAGTTCAAATCAGTAAACTCTGAAATAACCTGGGGGGATAAGAAAGAAGAGAGCTGCAGTTCTTAGGTTGTGGCCTGCACACTGTTTGATAGTGGTTGGTGGAGAATTCCCAGGTCAGACGGCAGTCTCTCCTGCTTGCTCCTGGTTCATTGAAGGGAAAAGGTGGTGAGAGAATCAGGTAGCAAAGAAGCATGTAGGGGATGCAACAGAGGAACAGAACAGATGGGCGTGGGAGATAAAATGCGGAGCAAAAGTGACAGCACAATCATTGCATTCTAGACAACTAAAAATACACAAATACTTTTATATTTGTTTCCCTCGCTGCAGTTGCCAGAAAGACGTCGCATAATCACAAGTAGACGGGGAGATAGCACATGCAAATAGAAGTTACAGTGAAGGAGATGTATTAGTTGCTCTCTGCTTTCAATGATGCTGCCGTGTCTGAAAGTCAGAGAACCTGTGGCTTAGGAAATTTGTGACCCCATACAGAAAAGACATTTCCTCCACTTCTTTTGTGATGTCTGTGAATGGTAGCAGAGTTGCCTTGGACAAGATTGGCTGTTATAACAGACATAAGGAAAAAAAAGTAGTTTCTAAGATGTGAGCTATTTAAGATCTTCAGGGTGAAATCTTACATTTGAGAATTGTAAAGCAATTGTAAAGTTTTATTTTGTGAACAGAATTATTGCAAATGCCAAAAATTAAGGCTTGTTTACAGCTGCATGAAAAGTTATCAGAAAACAGCCTAGATGTAATTTTTGTGGCTAATACGGTCCTATTAGTTAGCTATTTCCTGCTCTAGTTGGTGCTGCTAGAAGGCAGCACTGAGAGGAGAAACTGGAACACAGGAAAAGCATCTTTCTTTTGTTCAGTGGTTAAAAAATTCATGTGACAAATGGGGACTGTACCAGTTCTTTCAAGATTGTTTTGCTAGGTATAATAAATAGGTACTGGATAAAATCTACACGCATTCCTGGGAGCGAGGACCAGCATCTTAAGTCTCTCAGTCCTCAGGTAAACCTCATCATGACTAGATACAGAGACATATTCTCCTTCGTATCACTTACTGAACTAACTTCTCTGGAAGGGGCCACTGCTTCAGCAGGCTCTGAAGGAAGAACCCTGTCCTCCTAATTCCTCTATACAGGGGGTGGGCTAACCCACCACAGAGAGAATTGGGTGTATAGCTGGCAATAAATTTGCATTAGCTGAAATTAATCACAGACTACACTCTCAGTTTGCTGAGCACGAGGAGAAACAGGTTCAAGTATGCTTCTGTGTTTTGTGTTCCCCCGAACCAGCTCAAAGTATTTTCCCAGTTAGTAGGTTGCATTGGCTGCCTGGAGTTCTCAGTTCAGGATTAAAGTTCTTTACCCTTTTCTTTAGAAGAAAAAAAATATGAGGATACCAACAGGAACAGTGAAAGTATCCATTGGAATTTAATGGTAGTTTTATTATAGCCGAGGCACTTTAAGGATGTAAGCAAGGTGAGCTCTGCAGGAAGGGAGAGCATCTTTTACTGGATCAACAAACACAGTGGGAATAGTACACGGATTCTGGGACACGTGCCCTCCTTCAAGTTTCAAATGGAAACAGCCAGCTTGTCTAAAATATTTATTTACGAACTAAATATGCGCATCAAAAAGTATTACATTATAGAAAGTTTGACTTTTAACAACCGAATTATCTCCTTCTTCAAAATAAGTTACCAATATTCTGGAAATCTTGATAGCCAAAGGGTTCATCACCTAATCAAGTAAATTTAAGGCTGTTGGTTTTACTATGTGTGAGAGACTGAAAGAGTTAATGTCTCAAACGTTGTGGCAGGGCAAGTTCTGCCTAAGGACAAACTCTGCATAACAAGGGACGCTGCCCAGCAAGGACCCCAGGTGAGTCAGCACCCTTCGGCGCCCATCAGTCAGCAGCAGGAGGGGGAGGCCGTGGCGGAGGGCGCACAGCTCCCGGCTCCGATAACGCTGCTCCGAGCTCACCCTACGTGGGCAGAGATCGGTCTCCCCAAACGACCCCCGAGCCCGCTCAGCCATTTCCCAAAGGAAATCAGCCTAATGAGTTCGAGTGCCCGCCCGAAGGAGGGGCAAGGATGATAAAAGGGCACGAAATGAAGCCCCAGGTGCGCGTCCCCACGGGAAGTGCTGGGCCCCTCAACGCTGGACCCAGCACCGGCGAGATCTTTCTCTTTCCCTTTTTCTCCCTTTAAGACATAAAACCGCTGACCGAGCCTGGGGCGGGGAGCGGGTCCAGCCGCCCCCGGGCTCCTCTCTGAGAAGGAGCCTGGAGCGCGGGGGGCTCCGCTCTGACCCTCCTGACGCGGCGGGAGGGATCTCCGGAGCTTCTCCCCTCAGCTGGTCCCCAGAGAAGCAGGGCTCGTGGGGCGTGCTGGGTGACGTGCGGTTAGCGCGTGTGGTGACACCGTTTGCTGAGGTGGTTTCCTGCCAACTCCTGTTGTGAGCGACTAGAAGTTGAGTTTTGTGAGTTAGAGAATCTCTCGTGTTGTTTCACCTTAACCCGGACCTGGGAATCTGCGTACCTGGGTCGTTGTCCTGAGAAATTGGGATGTGACACTATGTTTACATGATGTTTGATTTCTGATGTTTCACTCCACAAGTTTAAGCTGCCTTATTTAACTGAAGTTTACTGGGTCTCCTCTCACCTATATTTCTGCAATACTACTGTCTAACTTTCAGAAAAAGTGCCAATAACATTTCTCTTTTGAAGTGTACAGTAACACGGGCATTTAAGTTAATGATTATGCTAATACCTGAGTTTATACATCCTTGTTAAGGCATTTCATTGTTTACATACTTAATGATCAGAGACTTTTATGTGTTACTGAACTGAAATTATGTAAGTGCTGAGCTTCTGCATATGTGTGTACGGACTTGCACACATTTTATTTCCACAGAAAAAACCTGGCTATGTACTGAGGCCTACTACACAATGGAAGTTATGCTCTGGATAGAAAAGATATGATTAAGTAAAGAAATATAAATGAAATGTAAACAGATAACGTTACACTTATTTTTTGTGCCAGCTTTGCCAAGGCTTCTGTCTTTTCATGAGTTTTAAGCAGGCATACCAATAGGAAGAATTTGGCTAAAATCTCAAAGACATATCATGACATGGAATTGGCTAAAAATAGCTTCAGGCTAAATCAAATTTTTACCACCAAATAGCAATCGCATGTAAATTGTGCAGCCAGACCACTTTTACACAACAGCTTGTGTTGCATCTGATTTATTGTGGCATGACTTCACTAGGACTGGTGGCTTGAAGAGGTGAACTGTAGGCTTAATGTCAGTTCAGAAAAGGGGAGTAAGAACAAAGTGCTTTCTTATTGGTGATAATGTAAGTCAGAAATAAGAAACATGTATTAGTCTATAGCTCTTCCTATGGAAAACATTCTCTCCCAAATATCTTTTGTGAGGGGATCCTATGGCTTTCTTATCACCCATTTTTGAGTGCTATATGCTACTTCTTTTAGTGTCAAATTAATTAGTATTTATTTCCTTTTCTTTTACCCTCAGCATCGTAGGCATTTCTTAGGAGAACATATATGTTTTCCTCAGATTATTATTTACCCAGATTGTGGTAATATCTAGAAAAGGGTCAGGCATAATCTAAACAGAGAAGACACCATCTCTGCTCTCAGGAGACAAGCAAGCAATTGTAGCCCAGTAAATATGATTTTTGCCATGACTAGTAAAAAGCTGTGGACCTTTAGCCGCCCTGGCAGTGCAGGGTCTCAGGGCTCATCCGGGCTCGCAGCTGGGTTCAGCCTGGTTTGGCAGTTGCTGAGATGAGCAGTGCCTATGGGCTGCCTTTCTTCAGCTTTGCCCTGGGATCCCCAGTATGGCACCATCCTGGCCGAGGCAGGGACTCAGCAGGTGGCAAACAGCAGCCCTGGTGCCGAGCTGGGGCTGGGGGAGGCCACTGTGCCACTCTCTGGCTTTTGATGAGAGCCCCTGAGAGTAAAACAGGGGCTGTGAGATAAAAAAACACATAAAAGTAGCCCCAAGTGGAAGATCAGAGAGAAAGAAATGTCCATCATGATCATCATACTGCTCCCAGCAAAGACCTCAGTATGCTTGTTGCCGTCCCCTCTTATTCCCCCCCACTTTTTCTAGGAAGACTGAAACCATCAGCCTCAGGTTAAAAAGGGACACAGGAAGGGTGAGCACCACACCACAAAAGAAGTAAACACTAGGAAAGGTTTTGGTTTTTTTTTTTTGGTAGCAATTTAAATGGTATTATTAGACTTTTCTGTATTAAGCCATGCTGTTAGTCTGTTAAAATATTGATTGAACTAACACTAACATTTTAGCCTGTGTATATATTTTGACTCCTTTTGCACACAAGATTTTCAGCCTAAAAAAGTAAAGCAGATTCAAATATACAATGAAATTAAATGCTGCTTTTGCATTCTGCTTAGTTAGAAAATAATTCCTTGATTTGATCCTTTCTTGGAGCCATGATAGTAAAATAGGTCTTCAAAGAGGAGAAGGTGGAAAAGTGTTCTTGAGTAGGACTTAAGAACTAAAGATTGTGGTGGAAAAATCTCTGGGCCCTTATTTGGCCCCTAACCTGACATTGGCTCTACCCCTATTTTCCAAGCATGTGACTGTAACATGTATGCCACATTTCAGTTTTCTACCCATTAAATGGAAATAGGTAAAACCCAGCACAATGGGATTTTTTCATAAAGATAAGAATAATGAAAAGAGGCCTTGTAATGGGGATGAAGTAAATGCATGCTATTCTGGTTTGCTGGTGTTTTTTTCCAGTTCAGGAAAGATTTTTCCATTGATTTTCTCCAGATGCAGTGGGGAAAGGTCTTATAGGCAAAAATGAGAAAATAAGAAAGATAAAATTATGAAGGCGTTGTTAAGAATGGAGTATGTGCTTAACTATCCTCTTGCAGACTCCTAAAATGTGAGGGCAATCTTGATTTTTCTGTGCACTACTTTAATGCAGTTAAAGGCAAAGACTTGCAGCCTGTGCTGACAAGCTGGGAAATTTTATCCTGGCAAACAACAACTCTGAAATGAAGTTGAATGTTCATGGTGGATAACAAGCTAAATGTGAGTTCCCAAAAGAGAGAGTTAGAAGTATAAAGAGGGAAATCTTGTGTAAAATTAGGGGGCAATATTATCTTGGTATAGGTGCAAACACTACTGGAATGCAGTGCTCTTGGTGGTACTTGAAATTGGAGAAAGTTTGTAGAAAATCTAGGAGAATGATTAAAACACTTGGAAAACAGGCCCCCTTGAGGGTTTTAATCAGCTTATCAAAGAGATAAAAGGGATAAATTTAAGGGGGGTGGTGTACGTGTTTGCGTGTGTGGGTGAGTGACTGTCTCGCATACTGGAAGTATCTCCTGGCAAACAAAACTTTGATCAAGGGTTCTGTAATATAGTAGACAAAAGTGTAACAAAATTCAATGGCTGGAAGCTGAAGCAAGACAAATTTAGAGTGATAGAATAAGGCTCCAATTTTTAACAGTGAGGATAATTAACTAGTGAGTACCTTGATGAAATTGTGGTTGGTTTTCCCTAGAAATTTCAATTAAGACTTGGCATATCTTTCTTAGCAAACTCTTTTAATTCTGCTGGAATTAATTCTGGTAAATCCCATAACCTCTGTTATTTAAGAGGTCAGATTAGATTATCATAATAATAATTTCTGGCTTTGCCATCTATGTTCAATAATCATTTATCTCATTTTTGCATTGTTGTCTCATACAAACATTTTCTTTTATCCTTTTTCCCCTAAACCCCCTTTCCCTGGATATAGCCCCTACTTTCTAAATTCTACTCTGTCCACTGTCCTCTGCTTCCTTCTCTTGGACCCCTACACTACAGACCCCTGTTCACATGTGCATTTTGTTTCTTTGGCTCACAACTTGAACATGAGCAAGTCAGTAGATTGAAGCTGTAAGAAGTCAATAATGTTTTGCCAAAAATATTGCCTCCCCAAAGAGCTAATGGCTAACTTTCATTAGCTAATATAAATACTCGTGGTCTGAGAGTAGGCTGGAAGTGATTAGAAAAATTATTTCAGTGTGCAAAGCTTTTATAACTTTGATTTTATGAATTGTCATTTTTTTTAGAAGGGATGTATCTCTGGAACCCCTGTTTCCAGTGGTCCCCAGTGAGACAGAAAATTTCAATGAATTTATAAACAGAAAGGAAACCTTTACTGCAGCAGAAATGCTGCTCTGATATAAGTTTTCTGAACAGTAAATGGATCAAGGTCCAAATTAGGTCTTCACTGTGTCAGGTGCGATGGTAACAGCCAAACAAAAACATCCCATAGCCTTAGGTCTGACAGTCTGTTAAATGAATTTGTATGCACACAAGAAGTGTCTTTCTGAAACATGAAGATGCCCGAGAGAGAGACTCTGGAAAGGTTTTACAGACATTTAATAGTTCAAGACATTATTTGTTCAATAACGAAAGAAAAAGGTTTAGAGAGCAATCAGATTTTCATGGACAAAAGCTAGGCTCTTGTCCTGAGGGGAGAAAGGATCATAGGCAGTGATTTTTGTATGTGTCAGGAAGAGATGCAAAAAAAGGGTTTGACAGCTGGAGAAGCGAGAGAAGAGAAAGAGCTGCTCATTCTATCTCATCTATTTTGTATGCTTTTATATTTCATTTCCTCTGAGCGTGATTTCTAGCTCTTTCCTCCTCTCTCTATTAAATTGTTTCATTCTTTTTTACACTGTTCTTAGCACAAAAAATAATTCTTTTTCATGTTCCTGCTCAGTGCTTCTTCTGTCCCACTGTTGTACACCACTCTCAATATTGAACCACAACATTTCTCAAACTTTTTGCAAGTGCATCCCCATTTTGGTCACATCTGTGTTCACATGACTGCTGTAGTCTCCCCTGATGTCTGCTGCATGTGTTTTACTGGCTGTGCAGAAGTTAGTGAGAACTGCGTACAACCATGAACATCTACCCCTCCTCCCTGGAGGAAGTGGGTACTTGCCAGCACATAAAAGTAGCTAACTCTCCCCGAAGTAGCATGAACATTCTTGAAATCCCCCAAAAGATTTGAAACACAATTGGTTTTCCAGTTTGGTTCTCTCATACTTCTGGTTTCTACTCTTCAAAAGTGCACTAAGAAATCTACATTAAGACTGACCAGCCCGCTAACCATGTGGTGATGGGGTGGCCCAAGAGCTGATCATGCATTGGAAAGAATGCCTTGAAGTGAGAACACCAAGAATTATAGCAGTACCAATACAAGGGGGCAGACACTGGCCTCCAAGGCCTCTTACAATTTCACTATTCTTCCACCTTAAAGTACTACTGGTTTTGAATAAAAATGAAGTGTGTCCTAGTTTCAGCTGGGATAGAGTTAACTGTCTTCCTAGTAGCTGGTACAGTGCTATGTTTTGAGTTCAGTATGTGAAGAATGTTGATAACACTGATGTTTTCAGTTGTTGCTAGTAGTGTTTAGACTAATGTCAAGGATTTTTCAGCTTCTCATACCCAGCCAGGAAGAAGGCTGGAGGGGCACCAAGAAGTTGGCACAGGACACAGCCAGGGCATCTGACCCAAACTGGCCAACGGGGTATTCCATACCGTGTGACGTCACATCTAGTGTGTAAACTCGGGGGAGTGGGGGCGGGGGGAATCGCCGCTTGGGGACTAACTGGGTGTCGATTGGTGGGTGGTGAGCACCGATTGCACTGCGCATCATTTGTACATTCCAATCCTTTCATTATTACTGTTGTCATTTTATTAGTGTTATTATCATTATTAGTTTCTTCTTTTCTGTTCTATTAAACTGTTCTTATCTCAACCTGTGGGTTTTGCTTCTTTTTCCCGATTTTCTCCCCCATCCCACTGGGTGTGGGGGGAGTGAGTGAGCAGCTGCGTGGTGCTTAGTTGCTGGCTGGGGTCAAACCACGACAAGTGACAAGCCAATGAAATGCTACTAGTTTCGAATAAGACAGGACAACCTTCTTTATCTATACAGCTACAAGGTTGTGATATGCACGTGGGCTAAAAAGGTGTCACTAACTTAATGCCTGTTACGAGTGTGAAAAAACTCCCATATCCCTAATCAGATTCTCCCCAGAAAAAGAACATAGCTGTAACTGTAGTAATGCTTTTTTAGTTCAGTCCATTCAAGAGTTGGTTTAAGCCAAATGGTGGAACTGAATCTCAGCTGCTGCCCTGGAGCTGCTGTATACCAGCAAAATCTTTTGAGTACAAACAGATGATTTTTGCCTGTGGGAGGATGATGGGACTGGAAGGTGTCTTTTACTTTTGACAGGGATTAGGGTGATGCTTGTGGCATAATGTTTTGTTGGCCTGGCAAAAAATTCTGAGCCTAGGCCTCTTAAATGTCATGGAGTTTTCATAGGAAAGATTTTTATTAGGAAATGTCAAAGCAAATATCTAAGCATGGGATGGCTCAAAGCTGCCTGTCATACATACAGTATTGATGGATTCTTGGCTGTGTCTTTTGTTAAGTAAATGAGAATACTGGCTTCATGAATTGTGGTTACATGTCTAAATGCAAGAGCTGCCCACGCAAAACCTGTGTTGGAACTTTCTAAGCTGACATGGTCGATAGAAGTGAGAAGTTCTGATTCAAAATAAAGAATCAGGACATCTGTTTCAAGTTTCATGCTTTTGGGGAGCTATGATGGAGGGGAACACATTACTTTAATGTGACAAATACTGATCAATTTGTTTCAAACTTTACTTTGATAAAGATACAAAGTGAAGATACTAAAATATTTGCCACTTTTCCACAAATGCAAATAATAGATACATCTTAACCCTTTCTTTCGAACTTAGAGTTTAAAATTCTTCAGTATGATTCAGGCATACAAAGTGGAACCTGGGAATAAGAAGCAACAATTCTTCTGAAAAGTTATATCAAGAATATATATTTGGACTAGGTGATAATTGTAGGTCCCTTCCAACTGAACTACTCTAAGAAGGAGTATTTACATAATTATATATATAATGGGTTTCTTGGTGGTGATACAAAGAAAGAAAAATACAGCTGAGTACCAGCATAAATGCTGATGCAACTGCTTAACTGCACATGGGTTTCTGAAGACAGAAGTGTCTTTAAGCCTGTTTTCCATTTGACCCTTGTTTAGGTGGCATGTATACTGCCAGTGATATGAATTTCTGAAGCAATACCTTGAACATCAGCTCTTACACTACTAAGTTACAGGGCCAGCTAATCAGCATTTTTATCATTGGGCTGCCATTCTCCTAATTATTGTCTTCCAAGGCATTCTTAAGAAAGATTTCAAGTGACACAGGAGAGATTTTATACAACATTTTTCATAAAGTCCAACTACGAACAAAATTGTGTACAGAAAATAATAGTCATGCTTTCCAAAATAAGGATGTGACATTATCACACAAAACCACACTTAAAATCCAAGAGATAAGCCTAGGTTATAATTCTTAGTCCTGGCTGTGATTCTTCTTGACTAACCTTAGTTCATCCTGTTTCAGCTAGTTATCTGTTTTTCCTAAACAGAAAGGTGCCTATCTCTTCACCACCTCTATTTATGTTAGCAAAAATGCATCTCCAATCCTTCAGAACAAGTGTAAGAAGCAAAACCTAGCTTTGCCCATGTTAAAACTTTTTACCAGCTCTTTTTCTGAGAAGTTGTGCTGAACAGATTCTGATAGGACTTTTTGGAATTCCAGTTAAAGATTTTATATCAGCAGAATATGGTAAAATTTCATGAGTATGTTCATCAAATATATATACCTGCTTAGCTGGTAAGTAATATCCAGTCTACACTGTAAATAAAGGAAACAGTTGTGTCATACAGCTAGCATGCAGGCCTCTAATTAAAAGCTGTGTCCACTGTTTATGTATATGACAAAAGAAATGTCTGAGAAGCATCTTCTCACTTACCCAGCTAACTCTTGCACCTGCATGTCACTTGCTAGCTGTAAGTGCTTCACTTTGCCCTTTTTACTGTGGGCGTATTTTTCTTGAAATAGATAAAAGACCACATTTTTTTAAAAACGAGCTGTGTAACTTAGGTGCTGTGGTAGGTTGACCTGGGCTAGCTGCCAGACACCCATCCAGCTACTCTCTCAGTCTGCTTCCTCAACAGGATGGGGAGAGAAAAGATGAAAAAGTTCACGGATCAAGATAATGACAGGGAGATCACTTACCTAGTACTGTCAAAGCCAAAAGAGACTAGATGTGGGGAAAATTAATTTAATTTATTGTCAAATACAATAGATTTGGATAGCGAGAATCAAAGACAAATTAAAACACCTTCCCCCCACCCTCTTTTCCCAGGCTCAGTTTCACTCCTTCATTCCCACTCCTCTACCTCCCCCTCTCAGGTAGCACAGGTGGGATGGGGGATGGAGGGCTGTGGACAGTCCATAATGGTTCTTCTCTGCTGCTCCTTCCTCCTCACACTTTTCCCCTGCTACAGAGTAGGTCCTTCCCATGGGCTGCAGTCCTTCAGGATAAGCCTGTTTCTGCGTGGTCTTCTCCACAGGCTGAAGTTCCTTCAGGAAATGTCCACCTGCTCCAATGTGGAGTCCTCCATGGGCTGCAGTGTAGACATCTCCTCCAGCTAGTCTCTCCATGGGCTGCAGGGGACTCTCTGCTCCAGTGCCTGGAGCACCTCCTCACCCTCCTTCTCTCACCTTGGTATCTGTAGGGTTGTTTATCTCATTGAAAATGGTCAGTGTTGTGTCAGAGAACAAGAAGGGCTTTAAGTATGTTAATAGCAAGAGAAAGTCTAAAGAAAACATTGGCCTGACACTTGTTGAAGATGGTCATCTGATGAATAGGGGTGAAGTAGAAGTAGAGGCATTCAGTGCTTTTTTTGCCTCAGTCTTTAATAATACTGACAGACCTTGGCCTGCCTGGTCCCCTGAGTCAGAGGAACACAAGTGTGGGAGCAGTGACTTTCCATTTGTGGACACTGAAATTGTAAGGGACCAGCTGTATGAGCTGAATGTTCACAAGTCCATGGGGCCTGATGGGATTCATCCCAGAGTACTGACGGAGCTAGCAGATGTTATGGCAGGACCCCTCTCGATCAACTACCAAAGATCTTGGGAGTCTAGGGAGGTCCCTGCTGACTGGAAGCTAGCCAGTGTTATTCCAATTTACAAAAAGGGCATGGGGGAAGACCCAGGGAACTGCAGAAGTGTTAGTTTAACCTCAGTTCCTGGAAAAATTATGGAGAAAATTATACTGGGTACTGTGGAAAGGCATTTAAAGAATAATGCAATCATCAGGCACAGTCAACATGGGTTCACAAAGGGAGAGTCCCTTTTAACTAATTTGATATCCTTTCATGATAAGGTCAGTGACGCCGTGGATGAAGGGAAGGTGGTGGATGTAGTTTTTCTGGATTTTAGTAAAGCTTTTGATACTTTCCCTCATAGCATTCTTCTGGACAAGTTGTCCAGCTGTGGGATGAGTGGGTTCACGGTGCATGGGGTGAAGAACTGGCTGAAGGGCAGGGCTCAAAGGGTTGTAGTGAATGGGGCTGCATCTGGCTGGCAACCAGTTACTAGGGCTAAATTCTAGGGCCAGTCGTGTTCAGTATATTTATCAATGATCTGGATGCAGGAGTTGAATGTACCGTTAGCAAGTTTGCGGATGATACCAAACTGGGTGGTGGTGGTGTCTCTCTTGAGGGACAAGATGCCTTACAGAGGGATCTAGATAGATTGGAGCATTGGGCAATGACTAATGGGATGAAATTTAATAAGTCCAAATGCCAGATTCTGCACCTGCAACAGAGTAACACCAGGCACAAGTAAAAATTGGGAGAGGAGTGGCTGGAGATCAGCCCTGCAGAAAGGGATCTGAGGGTGTTGGTTGGCAGCAGGCTCAGCATGAGTCAGCAGTGTGCCCTGGCAGCCAAGAGGGCAAACTGCATCCTGGGGTCCATCAAACACAGCATGACCAGCCGGTCAAAAGAGGGGATCATCCCGCTGTATTCAGCATTGGTGTGGCCTCACCTTGAGTACTGTGTGCAGTTCTGGGCCCTGCAATTTAAGAAGGATGTGAAGGTCCTTGAACATGTCCAGAGGAGCGCAACCATGCTGGTGAGAGGGCTGGAAGGCGTGTCCGCTGAGGAGCGGCTGAGGACTTTGGATTTGTCTAGTTTGGAGAAAAGGAGGCTGAGGGGCCAACTCGTTGCTCTCTACAGCTTCCTGAGGAGGGGACATGGAGAGGGAGGTGCTGAGCTCTTCTCCCTGGGATCCAGGGATAGGATGCATGGGAATGGTTCAGTGCTGCACCAGGAGAGGTTCAGATTGGATGTCAGGAAGCATTTCTTTACCGAGAGGGTGGTCAAACCCTGGAACGGTCTTCCTAGAGAGGTGGTCAATGCCTGAAGCCTGTCAGTGTTTAAGAAGCTTTTGGACAATGTCTTCAATAAGATGCCTCAACTTTTGGTCAGCCCTGAAGTGGTCAGGCAGTTGGACTAGATGATTGTTGTAGGTCCCTTCCAACTGAAATATTCTGTTCTGTTCTATTCTATGTTTTTTCTCATTCCTAATTCTCACAGCTGCTATGCAGTGTTTTACCCTGTCATGGTTTAATTCTGGCTGGCAACTAAGCACCACACAGCTGCTTGATCACTTCCCCAAACCCAGTGGCATGGGAAAGAGAATTGGAGAAAAAAAAAGTAGAACTTGTGGGTTGAGATAAAGACAGTTTAATAGGACAGAAAGGAAAATAATAATAATAATAATAGAATTGGAATATACAAAACAAGTGATGTACAATGCAGTCGCTCACCACTCACCGACTGATGCCCAGTTAGTTCCTGAGCAGTGATCCCCCCCAGGCCAACTCCCCCCAGTTTATATACTGGACATGATGTCACATGGTATGGAATATCCCTTTGGCCAGTTTGGGTCAGCTGTCCTAGCTGTATCCCCTCCCAGCTTCTTGTGCCCCTCCAGCCTTCTTGCTGGCTGGGCATGAGAAGCTGAAAAATCCTTGAGTTAGTCCAAGCATTACTTAGCAACAACTGAAAACATCAGTGTGTTATCAACATTCTTCTCATACTGAACCCAAAACATAGTGCTATATCAGCTGCTAGGAAGAAAATTAACTCTATCCCAGCTGAAACTAGGACAAATGCTTTCTTAAATAAGTTTCCCAGAGAAGCCACCATCTTGGCCGAGATGCCTAGCTGTGCCCTGTGGTAGGTCTGTTGGAACTGGCTGGAAGCAGATGGAACTGGCTGTGTCCAATCTGGGGCAACCTCTGGCATCTTCTCCCAGAGGCCAGCCCTGCAGCCCCCCTGCTGCCAACACCATTACCCCATGGAGACACAAAAGTCTCAGTAAACTGTCACCTTTGTCCAAAAATACATGATTTTACAGTATTAATGAATATCTTAATCTTACTAGAGGTGAGAGTTAATTTTTAAAGAAGTCGGATTGAGAAATTGCTGGAAACAAAGAAGCATCAATTTTATGTATCAAAAGACAAATCATAGTGTGAGGCACCAGTGAATCTAAATAATGTTTCTGTTTTGGCATATTTAAAGTTAATTAAACCTGAGAGTTCTTGAAAAAGTCAAACCTTTCCCTCCTCTCTCTGTACTCGGTTTAAACTCTAATTTGACAAGTATCAGTCTTAAGCAAAAGCTATAGGAGACTGGCATGATGAGTAATCTCACATTTCCTCTAGCACTTCATTTATCATTCAGTTGAGTTTTAATTAAAGGCAAACAACAATTCCAGCAAAAAATAACATGTATGAATATTTCTAAGTGGGGAAATGCTTTGAGGTCTCATAATAAGTCTTGTTATCCTCTAGTAATTTTCAAAGTCTGATACATGTTTTCTCTCCCCCTTTTGGATTTGCAATTTTATTGGGGATTTTGTTCTGCCCAGAATATGTACTTAGGCTAGAGGTGACACTGTCTGGGCCACAGAAACGAAACTGACTGCAGTGTTTTTTCTTTGCTGCACCGTTCACAGAGTGCGCTGAAAGTCTGTGTTTGTGTGATTGCAAGGGATACACTAACTACGCTGAGCTAGCGTATCTATTTCACACCTCGACTGATAATTCACTAAAGTGCTGTAACTTGATTGCATTTAATTTAGTACCATTAGTATAAAAGTATTATCAGTTCTGATGGGTCTCTGTATTCTTCACCTTATGAAATAGACTCAGGCAAACTCATTTCATAAGTGATAAAATGTTTCTCTAGTGCCATGCAAAATAGATATTTACACCCTGTTATGAATTCCCCTGAACCACCCTAATTTCCCAAACTTGCCAATTATGTCTGAAATGGGCTCGACAAGCACACACAACTTAGCAATGTGTTACTGCAGTGGTACTTGCTTTGGCACTGGTGTGGTACTGACTTTGCAGTGTGTTGGTGGGGCAGAGCAATGAAAATTGTGGGAGCTCACCTGCTTTTATTCCTCCTCTGAGATTCCTCTGAAAGAATTAAAAAGAGGTAAACCTTAATATTAATTCAAAGTGGGCCATTGCTCTTGTCATTCTGTCTCTTGCTGAAGGAGATTTTCGTGGGAGCAGTCATTAACAGGTCAGGAGATTTTAAATTGTCCCCTCAAATCTGTATTACATCTTTAGAATAGCTTTCAATAATTTGGGATTACTGTGGTGAAAAATTCTCTGGCAGGTACCTGTCCATCATGAAGAAACTTTGCAGTAAAGTTGTACAGTTGTGTTTTGTAAATGTACAGTAGGGAAGGAATTCAAGAATCCTTCAAGCAGAAGACTTTAAATAATAAATGTCAAAATTCCATTTCCGATATTAATCGTTTGTCTAGAGTTTTGTATTTTAAGATTACATTTATTTAGTTTTGGTCTACTGCATGACTTTCGTAACTCCCACACTTACGCAAATCCTATCCATGAGATGCAAAATACAGCTGTCATACACATTACCCATTGCTTCTGATCTACTTCTGTGTTAAATGCCTTGGCTAAACAATAGGACAAGCTTTAGTATAATGATGTTAATCAAGTTTATAATTTTGAAGTGCAAAATGAAATGTGACACTATACAATAGTGTTTGATTTGAACTATGTCCAAATTGGTATTGCATTGTACTTTTGTAAGGATTTTTTTTTTTTAAAAAATCAAATAAAGGCAGAAGTTTACATAGGGGAAAAGTCCCTTTTTAAATGCAATATAAAAAAGTGATAACTATTTTATTGACGGGAATAATAATGTAAAATGATTTTACACAAAGCAAAATGAGCTTTCTACAAAAGGCCACTACTATGATGAGGCATTGCTTATCCATCTTTAAAGTATTGTCGACCATCCTAAAAATTGATCTTTGCATTAATGCTCTGCCATTTTCCCCTACTAAGACTACATTTTGTGGGTGCCTACAGAAAGAAAATGGGAATAATTATCTTTTAAAATGTAACATAATGAAATGTAATATATATGAAATGTACAAATGTAATGTATAATGGAATTATAACAAGTGTTATAAAGTATTTTTTGAAGGTACTGAGAAATGAGAATGCTACTGCCACTCAGGAAGCATTCTTTTTTTCAAATTAGTATAAAATAAAGTTATTCTATTTGTAAACCCAAGCAAGATTTATTAGGTTTTTAATTCAGGTCATCCTATCTCAAGTAATCATCTTTTAGCATAGAAATAAATACTCCCAATTTGCAGGATTATACAGGATGTCGATTAGCTAGGCTTCTTAGTGTTAGTTTATTTGGAGTGTTAGTAGGCTTTCTATAAAGGAGAGGTTTGGTAATTGTTAATTTATGATTAAAACTATTGTTTCATGATCAATATTTGTGTACTTGAAGCAGTAACTTTTTAAGATGCAACAGAAATCCAATTCCCATCAGCCTTGTGTGACCATGTACAAGAGTTGTGAAAGTGCTTGTTAAATACAACTCTGTGGCTTTTTCCTCCAAAGAGAGACACTGTACATTCATGTGAGAACCATAACTCATGAGCTGATTGGAAATTTCCTTTAGAGTTCTAAAGTTTGAGATATGTTTGAGCCTGTGAAGTCCTTCCTTTGGTGGGATCCCAGGAAAGGATACCACAGGGCAAGAAAATGGCATTTTAGAATCATAGAATCATAGAATTGTTTACGTTGGAAAAAACCTTTAAGATCATCAAGTCCAACATCAACCATGCCCACTAAACCATGTCCTGAAGTGCCTTGTCTATGTACTTTTTGAATACCTCCAGGGATGGTGACTCAACCACTTCCCTGGGTGGCCTGTTCCAATGTCTGACAACCCTCTCAGTAAAAAAATTTTTCCTAATATCCAATCTAAACCTCCCCTGCTGCAACTTGAGGCCATTTCCTCTCGTGCTATCACTTGTGACCTGGGAGAAGAGACCAGCACCCACCTCACTACAACCTTTCAGGTAGTTGTAGAGAGTGATAAGGTCTCCCCTCGGCCTCCTTTTCTCCAGTTCCCTCAGCCACTCCTCATAAGACTTGTGCTCCAGGCCCTTCACCAGCTTTGTTGCCCTTCTCTGGACACATTCCAGCACCTCAATGTCTTTCCTGTAGTGAGTGGCCCAAAACTGAACATAGTACTTGAGGTGCGGCCTCACCAGTGCCCAGTACAGGGGAACAGTCACCTCCCTGCTCCTGCTGGCCACACTATTTCTGATGCAGGCCAGGATGCCGTTGGCCTTCTTGGCCACCTGGGCACACTGTTGGCTCATATTCAGCTGGCTGTCAACCAGCACGCCCAGGTCTTTTTCTGCCAGGCAGCTTTCTAGCCACTCTTCCCCAAGCCTGTAGCGCTGCATGGGGTTGTTGTGACTGAAGTGCAGGACCTGGCACTTGGCCTTGTTGAACCTCATACAATTGGCTTCAGCCCATTGATTCAGCCTGTCCAGATCCCCCTGTAGAGCCTTCATATCCTGAAGCAGGTCAACCCTCCCTCCCAACTTGGTGTCATCTGCAAACTTAATGAGGGTACACTTGATCTGCTCATCCAGATCATTGATAAAGATATTAAACAGAATGGGGCCCAACACCGAGCCCTGGGGAACACCACTTGTGACCTGCCGCCAACTGGATTTCACCCCGTTCACCATAACCCTCTGGGCTCGTCCATCCAGCCAGTTTTTCACCCAGCAAAGAGTACACTTGTCTAAGCCATGAGCTGCCAGCTTCTCAAGGAGTATGCCATGAGAGACAGTGTCAAAGGCCTTACTGAAGTCCAGGTAGACAACACCCACAGACTTCCCCATATCCACTAGGCGGGTCACCTGGTCATAGAAGGAGATCAGGTTGGTCAAGCAGGACCTGCCTTTCATGAACCCATAATGGCTTGGCCTGATCCCCTGGTTGTCCTGCACATGCCATGTGAGCGCACTCAAGATGAACCACTCCGTAATCTTCCCTGGTACCCAGGTCAGGCTGAGAGGCCTGTAGTTCCCCGGATCTTCCCTCTGACCATTCTTGTAAATGGGCATCACATTGGCAAGCCTCCAGTTGTTTGGGACCTCCCCTGTTGGCCAGGGTTGCTGATAAATGATGGAGAGTGGTTTGGCAAGCTCCTCTGCCAGCTCCCTCAGTCCTCTTGGATGGATCCTATTTGGTCCCATAGACTTGTGAATGTCCAGACGGTATAGCAGGTCATTAACTATTTCCTCCTGGATTAAGGAGGGTATATTCTGCTTTCCATCCCTGTTTTCCATCTCTTTTAGTCTGGAAAGGTTTCATGTCTCAGAAAGAAATGAAAATATTAATTCTGCAAGTTACTTTATACTAACCTGGCTCTCACCTCCACCATTTGTGAGAGGCACAATATAGATAACAGCTTCACAGATACACTTTAAATGACGATTCATTCATAGAGAATGGTCTGAGATTCTTGGAGAAAAATACAAAAATGCCTTGTACTGCTTGATTTATTAATTTAAGTCATTTTGAAGTGTTGCACAGAGCTTTCAGTGTGCTCCCTAAATCAAGTTATTTTATTTCATGAACACCAATAGAATTTGCAGTGCTGCTGCAAACAGGAGTGGGATTTCCCAGCTGGCAGATGGTCCACTACAATTGAAAACTCATGAGCAGAGCGATATGAAAGGAATCTCTTACATAGCTGAATGCTGTCATTTAAAGAGTCTTGCTTATCATCAGAATTAGATACCTAATACTCAAGTCTCCTGGATGTTTAGCTTTTGAAATAGCTTAAAGGAATAAATAAAATACTAATATTTCATTGAAAAGAATGACCTCTACTGATCTATATGCCTCAGGCCAAATCTGATTCTTAGTTAAATCTGCAAAATGCTGTTTAAGTCAATGGGGTAATAAGGACGTAGCTGAGAGACCAGCTGAGTGATTTTTAAATAGACAAAGTGCAAGTGAGATGTAGTTTAGAAAGAATCTAAAACTGAACAGCCTTTTCTTTGACTAAAGAGCACCTCACGTTTTGATCAGGTTTTTTTCACAGACAAACAGTTTTGTCTTTGCTAAGTAAGTAGAAAAGATATTCTTGCTGGACAAAAAAGAAATGGCTGGAATTTTTAATGAAAATAACGTAAGTGATTTCATTCTACTTACACAAGCAAATTTACTTATGGAATTTCAGAGGGCACTGAACAAACACAAAGGTTAGTAAGAGGAAATTAGTATGATAAAAGAAATAATCAAACAAAACAAGTAAAAAAGTGTCTCACTCTTGCCCTGGATAGATATCAGGAAGTCAGACTTGAGTAAGAGGAGAATTTGGTCAATGCCACAGTGGTTTTAATACGGTTATCATGAGTAAAGCTCTATTTTCCATTCTGCAATTTTATTTTATATTTTTTTAAGAATATATGTAATTCTGAAATAGGATCAAATCAAGTCCCACCGAAGTGAAAAACTAGAAAAATATTGAACACATACCCTAAGTATCTGAGGCAACTTTAGAGCTCTCAGGTGGCACATGAGGAAGATTCCACCTGGAACTATTAGGTCAAGAGTCCTTAAATTAATTGGAGTTCATTCGCACCAAGGATGTAAATTCCTGGATGACTGGGATACTGGTTATTCCAACACAAGACTCTTTCACCATTTCTTGTTGGAGCCATTCCGTTTTAGCCATTCTTTGGTAGAGAGATTTTTATGTTGTTCTCTGGCATCCCTAATCATTAGACTATGAAGTTACTCTATCCTTCTGTCTCTCTTTCTGGCCCAATGCAGTTATAATGTTTTATATAAGGTGCAAAACCTCTGACTGGCGGGGTAGAGGGGGAGAGAGAGAGACTGCTTGTCTCCACATCTAGATCACTTAAAACTTTCAAGGTGGAAGTTGAAGTTGCATCTGATGAAATATTCCAAATCTCAAACAAGTTTTCTGTGTGGAGTTAGCTTGGGTCCTGCAGACGTTTCTCACTTTTTCTGTTTTGTTAGTGCCAGAAAGTCTTTTTTTCAGGGGGGTGGGGAGTAGGCAGGGAAGTACTCACTTCTGATAATTTCTGGTTTTCATGTAACTTCATTTTCAGGTGAAAAGGCTTTGTGTTGGAAAATTCCCAACAAGCTCTAGTTACATACTTAGTCTGAGGTCAGATGTCTTCTTATCTCTGATGAGGCATTGCAAAACCTTGCTACTTTATTCAGGGGGATAAATAAGGAATTTGAATCAACAGAAAGATTATCTTGTGTCTTATCCCTTCTTCTGAATCCCCATATAACTTTATACCATCTAAGCTTCATGAGGCAAAAGAAGCTGAGTATTTCTGAATGATTTTTTTTACAGCCCTAAAGACAGATAAAGTTTAATCTGATTATTTTGAAAATGTAATTTTTAACCTTTCATCATGGTTTACATAATGTCATGTCATAACGATATATTACAGATTCATTGGGGAATACTTGTATGGTTCTGGAAAAGTAGCACTCCTCACCAAAATAAATACTGTGCCTTCCAGATCCAGAGTACTGATCTTGGCAGACTGGTCTCTTGAGACATCAAAAGATAGTGATGATTCTTTAAATAAGATACTTTGTTCTGTTAGAGCATTTGCGATTTTTATGGTAGTTTCCTTCAGCTATTCCAGTGCTACGTAGTATAGAGCATACGTCCTATAAATATATAAATAAATAAAAAGCAGTGGGATGGGAGCAGAGACTTAAATTGCTATGCTTTGTCTTAGTTAGTCTCCAGTTTATCCACGTACTTTGCTCATAATAGATCACAGATTTTTTTAAGTTTCAGGCACTGTGAATGAAATGACTTACTAAGTTAACCTGTTTTCTTGGATTTATCTGATATACTGACAAAGATTAAACCGTGTCCAATTAAGAGATCTAGCCAGTCATAACATATTCCAGTATGTCTGCAGTATGGAATGTGAACTCATGTCACTACTCCACCAGAAAATTGAAAATCCCAAGAAAATCTGTTTTCTAAAATGCATATATCTATAAGCAGTTTTCTTTTTTAGATGAAGTATTTCTATTAAGCCCCTCCATAAAAAAAAGAAGCTTTTAATTAAGTGTTTTTCTAAGTTAGTTGCCCAAGGGCAAGTAGAATTGTATATGAAGGGATTTTTTTTTCCAGTTAGGACAGAGATTTATTAATTTTAATGTTAACTTCCAATGCTATCCCTAGTGAACTGGAAATGTTCTTGGGTTTATGACACTTTATCAGGAGCTGGGAATTGACCTTGGAGCTCCCTGGTGAATGCTCTGTTTTTCTAGCAGACTATAGTACCGGACTACTGCAAAGGCAATTGGTAAGAGGAATCTTAAAAAAGGAAGTCCTTGGTTTATGTCCCTGCTTTTGAACCACCACCACTTATAAATGTGTCTAGCCCCAAAGTGGAAATTTCTGTTTTATGGAAATGCATTGGTGTTTTGGGGGGTATGTTAAGGGAAATAGAGGTGTTACCTGTTGCTGGTGTGAGTTGTGCCTGTCTCAGAAAGAGCGTGCCTTGCCTTAATTTTTCAAATACCAGAATTCTAGGTTTGATTGTAAAGTCCAGGTTAGTTTCTTTGAAAATTTATTTCTCTGTATTTTCACGTCTGGGTTCAAATTCTCAATAGTTTTATTTTTTTATCAATATTTGGAGTGGAGTCTCACTAAACAACTTCTACATTACATGTATGCAAAACAGCCATTGTTGATAGATCTTCCCTCCCCATCTCTCTCTCCCACCTACCTACTATATCACACAAAGCAGTGCTTGGATGGCTTTTCAAGGACTAAAGTCTTTAAAGTTGAAAGAAAAAATTAAAAGACAAGGAAAAAAGCAGACCAACAGGAGACCACTGAAGCCTGAGGAACAATGACACCTTCTGTTTCAGCTCTTATGTAAGATATCACATCTGGCAAACTGATATAAAAACACAGTCCCATGTTTTCTATTTTTTTTTCCTTTGCATTGCTTTCTTTTGTAGGGACTAAGCGAAACTACTTTGTATTTTGCAATCTGCCAGTACCTACATGCAGCTGCACAGTTTACCAGAAAATGAAGGATGCATATTGGAGGTGGTAGGGGAGAAAGGACTTTGACTTCAAATTATGCAAATAAAACAAGAACGACAACAATACAAAACCAAAGCAATGCCCCTACCTGCTCTACTGCTTACAGATGAGTGCCACATTATGTATGCAGTGACGTCTTGAAAGTCAGAGTTGGTATTGCTACAGCAGTGCTTCTCAAGCTGTCTGCACAGTACAAAGCACTTTATGGAAACTGAGACATTGTCCTGAGAGTGTCAAAGTATTTTAGGGCTGGGTTGTTTTTTTTTAATGGGCAAGATCATCTCAGTCCAGTGTCTCATGTCTGTGGAACAGGAAGAATTGCAACCTGTCTGGGGCTTACTGATTGTGCTCAGCTACAAACCAGAATAGACTAATGCAGCTAAAAGAGTGCTCATGCACTCACTAGCAGTATTCAGTATGAATAGTAATAAAGTTAGTTTTTATAGTGGCTTAAGTTCTCAGAGGTCCTTTTCATTCAAATGTTTGGCCTTGGGGGAAAAAAAAAAATATCAAAATTGAGGCATCTAAAGCTCCTAAATTGAACTGTGACATGGAGAGAGGGGATTGTCATGAGATTCAGCAGAGCATGGCTAAGGAAACAAGGAGTAAGACCATTCGAGTCTGAAAGGATCAAAGTATTAAAAGTCTTTTGCATGAGATGTGCAGTCTTGTAATCGATATGATGTTTAACTCAATGAACAAAT
Organism: Aquila chrysaetos chrysaetos; assembly: GCF_900496995.4. Classification (NCBI taxonomy): domain Eukaryota; kingdom Metazoa; phylum Chordata; class Aves; order Accipitriformes; family Accipitridae; genus Aquila; species Aquila chrysaetos. Next base: position 59,504,682 of record NC_044007.1, read on the forward strand.
ACTTCAATACTGAGAAAATATGTTCTGATTAGTTCAAGTGATAAAACGTGCTGTTACATTCTGAAACTGCTGGACCCTGCACAATTGCTTTATCAACAAAGGCTGCAAACACAACAGTGCATTAGTCCAATCTCCCATATATGAGTAAGGATGTGCAAACCTTTGCTTAATTGAACTACAAAATGGAACAGTGGCTTAAACAGTGTGTAAAATCTTGGCCATTAAGAGAAACTCTGGTAAAGGAGATATTTCTGTACTCACAGTAATATCTACTAATTTCAGCTCAGTCAGCAGAATGTCTTCCTGTGTTTTTCTTACTATGTTCCGATATTCCAACTTAATATTCTCATTAGGAGAAGGAAGTAGAAACAGAGACACAGCAGCAGGAATTATTCCAGTTATTTTGTGCTGCTCTATTTATAAAAAAGTAACACAGTGGGGCTAGGCAAAATGCAAGCTTTCTCGAATTTTAGGTGGAAAAGATATAGGGTGAGCATAAAAGTAGAGGAAATAAGCTTGAAAGATAGCTGAATACATAATGATGTTATTGAACACTGTAGTGACATGACTCTTGCTATTGCTCTGCCTCTGTATTTTCCTGACAGTCAGCTCAGATTATTAGAGAACAATGTAAACTATGGCTGAAAAGGAATAATCCAATTTAGAAATTCACAGCCATTGCTAGCCTTAATGCATTTTGCCTTGGTAAGAAGGCTGAAAATAGAGAGCGGAGATATGCAATGTGATATACTGTTCTATGCTAAATGTATTTTACAAAGCAACCACACAAAGCCAACACTTGATACAATCCTTTAAGTAAACACCATTATTACTACCCTTATGCTCAATTTTGTGTATTCAAGCAGACCAGGGACCTCATGGTCTAAATTGGGGGGTAGGTGAGCAGAAGGAAACAGACAAAAAAAATTATTATTCTTCTTCTATAGATGGGGAATTTTGGCAGGCTGAAAGCATGTGATTGGGTGCCAAAACATAAAATAAATCCAGATTACCATGTCATTTCCCCAAATTAAAGCCCACTTTTACTTCCAGTGAAAAAACATCTTTCAACCATATGTCTATTGTTGGATGGTGGCAGCATCAGGCTTTGTGGGCCAGGCACAGAGTGCTTGATAAAGTTACAGTTCTCCGTTTCCCTGAGGCTGCTTTCACTATACATTAATTCAATCCAAATGTTTCTTCAATATAGAATACACTTCAGAGGTTGATTAAGACTTTTTCAGCCGTGTTTGCTGGTAACTTCTCCACTATATCTAGTAACAATCCATTCCCGCAGCACATTTCCCAAACGCTTGTAGAATGAGCAAAAAGCCTATTGAACAGCAGACTTTTGCTGGGCACACCATTTCCACAGAGTGGGCTTGTGAATAGTTTCAGTGTGGAAGCAGGGAGGGTTTTACAAAGTCTGCACAGACTTTGGTCAGCTGGAATACACCACTTTTCAGAGAGCATTCACTTTGCTTAGTCCGATTTCTGGGCTTACTGGTCTGGATTTTCTACCCACTGAATCAGCAATATTGCATGAAGAGAGTTTATACAGAGGGAAAGCAATATTCAGACAAAGGCACCCAAGGTGACATGGACTGATTTGTGAATGAATTTTTTCATTTAAATATTGTAAAGCGTATTTGAGAAAAGGTACAGAGAGGAGGATACAGAGGATACATGATATTTGATAACATTTTTGTGTGAAGAAATCACTCTTTGATTTGCTGAAACCAGAAAACAAAGATAAAAGATAGATGTTTTGCTTTCTATGTCAATAACTTGTTTAATCCGGGATCAGACCCGAGTAATAAAATGTCCAGCATAGAGATACTATTTTCCAGAGGAACCGTGAGAGACAATGACACAGCTTAACAAGCAGTTTTTCTACAATTTAGAGAGCAGATAGTACTGTTGTCTGCATTAAAGGTATAGAACTCGCCTGGGGCCCTCAGAAGGAAATGTGAGAGAGAGTGAATTAGGAAATGGGTAGTTGCAGCAAAAAATAATTACTAGATAGCCATTAAAGGTTATGGTAAGACCAGGGGCTAAACACTGCCACCTTTAGCACTGGGCCGGGTGGTTGTAAGTCATGGTGAGAATTTCATCTGGCCAGGGAACATTGTGTAAGCACTCTTAGATAGAGGAATATTACAGAAGTATTTTTCTCTTGATAAGACTGCATAATGACAAGTTGACCTACAAGTAGCTAAGGTGACTGAGGTCTACCTGAGCCATGGAATTTCACATCTGAAGCAGTTAAAAGGGAACAAGAAAAAGCTCCGGAACACTATTAGTTTAACCTTAATTTACAGAGACATAATGAATTTTTATTCCTTGTGAGCGGGATGTGCAATTCTCACCAGTACTGTCCAATAAGTGGATACTGACACACTGCAGTATTGCTTTTTATTTTGTTTTTCCATACCTTAAAACCCAGTGAATAAATTTGCTGGTTGAAGAAATTTAAGTGAATATCATTACTGAAGATGACCATCAGGTTGCCAGGCTGAAATACATGCAAAGGGAGCATGTGAAAAGTATAAACTTAGTGAACTAAGAAAAGAAACACTTTCTTAAGCAGAAAAGTATTTCTAAGTGATGTAAGTATTTCAGCTCACTACATTTGGTTGTCAGTGAATATGTAATATAGACGTCAGTAGCAATGACTCTTCCATTAGGGTACAGTCGATCAACTTTAGGTGAATTCCCACTTGTGGAAAATGAAGCCATCTACAGAGGCATAAGTAAGAAGAAGTGGGGAAAATTTTATTATATCTTGGTAGGACTGGATATATTTAGGACTTTCTTGGTGGAGATGGGAGATTATGGTTCAAATTCTCTCAGGGAGAAGGGGAAATTCAGTCAATCTCCCATAGCTTAAGCAAACCATAAGCTATTCAGGTCAGAGAGTCAATTTCTCTTTGAACTTTGCTCTGAATATTTTGTTGCATTTTTGCAATTTTAGCTACTTGATGAATTAAGTTCAAATTGTATAATTTTTAGTGCATTTTGACTAATACATTGTTCATCACAGAAACCCTTTTTTGCTTGAAAGTTTGTGGTTTGATGAAGAGGAGAGGAGAAACATATTGCTGTGAAAAGAAAAAAATTGAAAATACACAATTTTCAGGGTGAAAATAAGCTACCGTCATTCTGGAGCCATCTTGCAGTTTTAAAGTATCTGGATTGAATAATGCTTGAAATACTGGCTGAAAGATTGATTTTTTTTTTTGTAATTTCTAAAATGAAGTAATGATTTCTAGTTTAGTTTGTTCACAAGCCTCCCACCCCAAAACTTGTTGTTTTTTTTTTTTTTTTTTTGAACAAATGCTCAATAGGTAAATGCTCCAGCTGTTTTACTTGAATACTTAGAGAGGAGGTAAGTTATGTCATCTTGCTCTGCACAGTTCTGTAAGAGATATTTATGATTTATTACAATGGAAATCTGTGGATGGAGTGGGGGCAAAAAAAGGGTGTGGAAACAAGTGAAGGAAAAATAATGAAGAAAAGAGGGGATTATGCTTTTACTTTTCATTGAAACAACTTGGGCTGTGAAATCATATATTGCAACGTGAATTTCAATCAAATTTCTTGAAAGAAGGTGACTCCTTTAAAACACTGAAAGGCTCAAGGAGTTTATTTCGGGTGCTGGTGACTGATCTTATTTACATTTTCAAAAGCGAGAGTTCCAATTGACTGAATTATTAAATTGAAACACTCAGAGTAAACAGTTCACTAAGGATGGATCCATGTACTCTTTCTACATCTAAGAACACAGGCTGTATTTTTTAAACCAGACAGAAATGAAAATACTTGTTACCAGGGAAATTTCAGGAGGCAGAAGGGAGATTGAACTACTGAGCTTGTATGTGTATCAAAAACAAACATTAAAGTGAAAGTTACTCTCAGACTCTGAATCATCTCTGGAAGAAATCAGACATAAGCAGAGTCAAAGTGGGTTACCACTGATTTAATGGAATTCCAGATACTGTGAATATGTTGTTAAAAGCCTAGGTAGGTCATTGGTGTTGAAACATTTGTGGATGAAATGAGCTAGAGAAACCTGCTTCCTTTGCAACTTGGGGCTGTTAAATAAATATTTTTTCATGTATTTATCAGCAAACTGTGCTGCTTTTTCTCTTTGAGAATTCCTATGAATGGACCAACATTTTCTTGAATTGGATAATGAGTACAGAGTGCTGGCTGACTGCTGCAAAAATGCTCTCCAGCTTGTTTGACAGCTATTCTGTATCAGGTACTAAGTATTCAAAATCTCCATCTGTTTTAACTGAACATTCAGGACAGGTGGGTTTCCTGATTAAGTGAGATAAATAGTGTCATTTAGACCAGCCTGGTGCTACAGCTAGTGTACATGAATAATTATGTGGTTGAATACACCTGTGTGAAGAAAACCAGCACAAATCTTACACATTGTTTAAATTCTAGTCTGAAAAGAAAAGCATAGAGATGACCTCTAGGACTTAAACTGTCTTAGTACAGAACTGACTCCCTTGTACTGTGGACGGCTTTTCGCTGTTAGGTTAACACTCACTGAGTTGTGACTGGCTCTTTGTGCCTGTGTTTGCTAGAATAATCACTACAAGCAAAGAGATCACAAACAAATTCAAAATAGGGCTCCCCCTCTCAGGGTTTCAGCTCTATTCTAACAGTGAGTGCTTGTACGGGTTTTGGCTGGGATAGAGTTAATTTTCTTCATAGTAGCTGGTATGGGACTATGTTTTGCATTTGTGCTGAAAACAGTGTTGAACACACTGATGTTTTTTAGTTACTGCTGAGCAGTGCTTAACCAGAGACAAGGGCTTTTCTGCTTCTCACCCCACCCCACCAGTGAGGAGGCTGGGGGGGGCACAAGAAGTTGGGAGGGGACACAGCCAGGACAGCTGACCCCAACTGACCCAAGGGATATCCCAGACCATATGGTGTCATGCTCAGCAATAAAACTGTGCGGGGTTTGGGAGAGAGGGGTCAGGGGGCACTGCTCGGGGACTGGTTGGGTATGGGTTAGTTGGTGGTGAGCAATTGTTTTCATTTGCATCACTTGTCTTTAATGGGTTTTATTTTCCTCTCTCTTTGTTATTTTTCCCTCTTTCCCTTACAATTTAAAAAAATTATTATGATCTGTTTTTAATTATTAAACTGTTTTTATCTCAAAACAAGAATAGCTTTCTCACTTTTACCCTTCCTTCTGATTTGCCGCCCACCCCACTGGGGTAGGGGGAGTTAACAAGCAGCTGTGTGGTGCTTAGTTGCCAGCCGACACTGCTTTGCAGAGTTAATTGTTAAGTCCTCAACTAATAGTAGTCTAATGACCTATAGCATAGTGGCAAAAGATTTCACTGTATCCAGTATATACTTCAGCGCATTTAATACGTTAGCAGCCTTTCTTTGAGTCATTGCTGTGCCAAGGAGTTGCAGGTGTAGTAGAAACAGTGTAATTTTTTTTTTTAATAATTTAGAGTCAAATAAGTAAACTATTCAAGATTGCAAGATGAAATCCTGAGTTATGATAACCTCAAATTTCTTCTGTAAAGAAGTCATAACATTGTTGAGAAACTCATCTGAAGAGACAAGACTTGATAGCTTCCGGCTTGCCAACAGCACATGACAACGTGTGAGCTGCAGTGCTTGTGGGGGCAATGGCACTCATGCTTTTTCCGAGTTCAGCTCTTCCGTTGCCCCTCAACACTACTCTTTAATCCTGTATTTCCACAGGTATGAACTGTAATTTATTGTTCCTCATTACCACATGCTGACTCCTTCCTTCCCCCACTAGAGTTACGAAAAATTACCTTTAGGGGCTAGAAATAAGGATCTTTAACTACATTTCTTGACCTGGACACAGTCAGCATTAAGGTCATAAACCTTTCCAATTTTAGTCTCTTGAAACCTTCACACAGGTATTCTACAGTTTTGATCTTATCAGGCTTCAGGCAACACTCCATGCACGCCATGACTTGCCTGACTGCTAGTGACCACTCAAGATTAATCACTATTGACTTGGTTTTCCCAAAGTCTTTGACTCCTTTAAAAATCTAACTTAGCTAGAGCAGGCTTTCTGAAATAAGTTTGTCTACTGCTGAGCTAAAGACTAGGTTAAAAAAAAAAAAAAAAAAAAAAAAAAGAAAGAAAAGAAAAAAGCACAGAGAACCAAAACACCATAAGGTTTGCCTGTAGATATCACAGTCTTGAAGTTATTTTAAATACTGAGGCCTTAAAACCCTAAAGATCCTCAAGTCTGGGCTAAAAAAAAAAAAGTATACATGTGTTTTCATTTGAACACAAGCTGCTGCTGCATCTTTGATTTATCTTTGAAACAGATGTGTTTTGAGTTGAAGTTAGACTTCAAAGGAGAAAGTAAATGTTCAATAGAAAATATTTTTCTTATTCAGAGTAGAGACTGAAAGTGTAAATTTTGCTCTGAAAAGATAAGATTGTATTCTAAATGTTCCATTCAGAAGTTCAGAAATGGTTCAGAAATTTAACTCAGAAAAAATACAGAAAATTACAGTTGTGAACCTTAGGCATATTTCCTCAACTGATCAAGTCCACAATGTTAAGCGGGAACATAGAATCATGGAATGGTTTGGGTTGGAAGGGACCTTAAAGATCATCTAGTTCCAACCCCCTGCCATGGGTAGGGACACCTTCCACTAGACCAGGTTGCTCAAAGCCCTATCCAACTTGGCCTTGAACACTTCCAGGGATGGCGCATCCACAACCTCTCTGGGCAACCTGTCCCAGTGCCTCACCACCCTCACGGTAAAGAACTTCTTCCTTACATCTAGTCTAAATCTACCCTCTTTCCATTTAAAGCTATTACCCCTTGTCCTCTCACTACATGCCCTTGTAAAAAGTCCCTCTCTGGCTTTCCTGTAGGCCCCCTTCAGGTACTGGAAGGCCACAATAAGGTCTCCCCAGAGCCTTCTCTTCTTCAGGCTCAACACCACCAACTCTCTCAGCCTGTCTTCATAGTAGAGGTGTTCTAGCCCTCTGACCATCTTTGTGGTCCTCCTCTGGACTTACTCCAACAGGTCCATGCCCTTCTTATGCTGGGGGCCCCAGAGCTGAACACAGTACTCCAGGTGGGGTCTCACCAGAGTGGAGTAGAGTGGGAGAATCACCTCCCTCGACCTGCTGGCCACGCTTCTTTTGAAGCAGCCCAGGGTACGGCTGGCTTTCTGGGCTGTGAGCACACATTGCTGGGTCTTGTTGAACTTCTCATCAACCAACACCCCCAAGTCTTTCTCCGCAGGTTTGCTCTCAATCCATTCTCCACCCAGCCTGTATCTGTGCTTGGGATTGCCCTGACCTATGTGCAGGACCTTACACTTGGCCTTGTTGAACTTCATGAGGTTTGCATGGACCCACCTCTCAAGCCTGTCAAGGTCCCTCTGGATGGCATCCCTTTCCTCCAGCGTGTTGACTGCACCACACAGCTTGGTGTCTTCGGCAAACTTGCTGACGGTGCACTCAATCCCACTGTCCATGTCGCCAACAAAGATTTTAAACAGCGCTGGTCCCAATACCAGCCCCTGAGGAATGCCACTCCTCAGTGTTCTCCACTCAGATATCGAGCTGTTGACCACAGCTCTTTGACTGTGACCATCCAGCCACTTCTTTATCCACCAAGTGGTCCATCTGTCAAACCCATGTCTGTCCATGGACAAGGATGTTGTGCAGGACAGCGTCAAATGCATTGCACAAGTCCAGGTGGATGACTTCTGTTGCCTTTCCCTTACCCACCAATGCTGTAACCCTGTCATAGAAGACCACCAAATTTGTCAGGCATGATTTGCCCTTAGTGAAGCCATGTTGTCTGTCACCATTCACCTCCTCATTTTCCACATGGCTTAGCACAGTTTCCAGGAGGAACTGCTCCATGACCTTGCCAGGCACAGAGGTGAGACTGACTGGCCTGCAGTTCTCCTGCGGGTCTTCCTTTTTTCCCCTTTTTAAAAAGAGGGGTTATGTTTCCCCTTTTCCAGTCAGTGGGAACTTCCTCGGACTGCCATGACTTCTCAAATCTGATGGATGTTGGCTTAGCTACTTCATCCGTCCGTTCCCTCAGGACCCGCAGACGCATCTCATCAGGTCCCACAGACTTGTGCACCTTCAGGTTCCTTAGGTGGTCTCAAACCTGATCTTCTCCTACCATGGGCAGTTCTTCATTCTCCCACTCCCTGCCTTTGCCTTCTGCAACTTGGGCAGTGCAGCTGGAGCACTTGCCAGTGAAGACTGAGGCAAAAAAGTCATTGAGTACCTCAGCCTTCTCCATGTCCCATGTAACCAGGTCTTCTGTTTCCTTCCGGAGAGGGCCCTATTTTCCACAGTCTTCCTTTTACCACTGACATAGCTATTGAAGCTTTTCTTTTTTCCCTTGATGTCCCTGGCCAGTTTTAATTCTATCAGGGCTTTGGCTTTCCTAACCTGATCCGTGGCTGCTTGGACAATTTCTCTGTATTCCTCCCAGGGTACCTGACCTTGCTTCCACCTTCTGTAGGCTTCCTTTTTGTGTTTGAGTTTGTCCAGGAGCTCTTTGTTCATCCATGCAGGCCTCCTGACGTTTTTGCCTGACTTCCTCTTTGTTGGGGGGCATTGCTCCTGAGCTTGGAGGAGGTGATCCTTGAATATTAACCAGCTTTCTTGGGCCCCTCTTGCCTCCAGGGCTGTACCCCATGGTACTCAACCAGGCAGATCCCTGAAGAGGCCAAAGTCTGTTCTCCTGAAGTCCAGGGTAGCAAGCTTACTGTGCACCCTACTCGCTGCCCTAAGGATCTTGAACTCCACCATTTCATGGTCACTGCAGCCAAGGCTGCCCTTGAGCTTCACATTCCCCACCAGCCCCTCCTTGTTGGTGAGAACAAGGTCCAGCATAGCACCTCTCCTCATTGGCTCCTCCATCACTTGGAGAAGGAAGTTGTCATCAACGCATTCCAGGAACTTCCTGGATTGCTTATACCGCGCCGTGTTGTCCCTCCAACAGATATCGGGGTGGTTGAAGTCCCTCATGAGGACCAGGGCTTCTGAATGTGAGGCTGCTCCTGTCTGTCTCTAGAGGGCCTCATCCACTTGGTCTTCCTGTTTGGGTGGCCTGTAGCAGACCCCCTCTATAATGTCACCTGTCCCTGCCCTCCCTTTAATCCTGGCCCATAAACTCTCAGTCAGCTCCTCATCCATCCCCAGGTGGAGCTCCATGCACTCCAGCTGGTCATTGACATTGAGGGTGACACCCCTCTTTGTCCCCCCTGCCTGTCCCTCCTCAAGAGCCTGTATCCTTCCATTCCAACACTCTAGTCATAGGAGCCATCCTACCATGTCTCCGTGATGCCAGTAAGATCATAGCCCTGCAGGCTATAATACCTGGCTGTTGTGATAATTACATATCTTCATGCTTGAAATGCTTGAACACCCCATCTGCAAAGTTTTTCAATCAGTTTGACTTAATTTCCCCTGTGCGGAGCCCAGGAACAGTCTGATCCTCCTCCCTTGTTTTCAGCCTAAACACTTAACATCCATGCTCAACTTAACATCTATGCTCAACTCCCTGATGTTTTTGTCTTTGTGTCTAGTCACCTACCCTGACACATACCCAGATGCATAGATATTTAAGTACCTTCCTGAAACCTTCTCTCTTCAGCTAAGCCCTGGGCTATCTCCTACAGAGTTTTCCTCTGGTCCTGTTGTCTCAAAAGTGGGGTTGTTTACCCGGTGTGCGGGACGCCAATATAGCCACAGAGCAGAGTTAATTTATTCCAATTCATGTTTGTGCAAAGATGGGGGCTAACTGGTAATCCACAAAGCTAGCACACCTCATGCCTAAATGGGGAAGCAATTTATACAGTTCAGTTATACATATTTAGTTTCCAAAGTTCTTCCCCAAAACTATTATTGGTAGTTGCTTATCTACCATAGTTTCTATTGGGCTAAAGTTTTCCCCACTTCAAATTAAAGGTACAGTGTTCTTTTATTCTACAGCGCATGCTCAAGGAGAGTTGGGGGGTAAGTCTTTTTGGTCTTGAATTGAGTTGGTGATCCTGATCTCCCCTGCCGCCTTTACCCTTTCCTCCAGTTATTGAAGATTTTTGCTGACTTCATGCCTATTAGCAATTATTCAACTTTTCTCTCCTCCTGGGATAGAATGTTCCCTTCTTATCAGTCTTTTAGTTCTTCTTCAGGGGCACAATCGTTAGCAAGGCATGCCTTGTGTATACAAAGGGTATCTTATTTCACAAGACCTTTGTGGTCTTCTTAAGGTGGCTTAAGTACATAATTTCTTAAGTACATCAGTCCTCCCCAGCAAGTGTGAGACACTTCCTCTCGTCTTTCAGCTTTGCCCAAGTGCTCCATGCCTGCAGCTTTGTTAGTTACCCTTTCTGCTTTCTTTCTCTCCTTGTGCTTTATACAAGCCCCTCTCCTGATTTCCCTTCCTTTATACTTCCTCAGCTTCTCAGCCAGCTTCTCCTATGCTCAGCCTTGCATTAAGATTTCCTATTTTGCTCTGTTCTGCAAAATGACTTCCCACTCTTCCATCCGATGGAAGAAGACATACTTCACCCAGAAAGAAGCTGCTTTTATCAATAATCCAGTTCATTATTTACAAAAAAGGAAATCTGCATTTCTTGTAAATTATGGTGTCCAGGCACACATCCTGTTTCCAATTAATAAATCCAATATCTTGTGTAAGCACTGAGCAGGGTTAGGGCTATGAACGTCAATGCTACGTTCCCTTTTAACCCTCAAAAGCTGTTAGACATAAGTGTTATGATCCATGCTGTATGATCATACATCCTGACGGATACAGAGAATGCTGGAGATTTTTCTGCATGTGAATAGTCAGCAAGAAGAGATTTATAACCATGTCCTTAATAATATCACCTTCTTAATCCCCTTGGCGGATAGAGAAATATTTTGTCTATGTAATATTTGGAGAGACCGATCTTGAGTTATTCAAGGTCAAGCTGGAGTATGTATTAGGGAAGTGATTGTATGTCTTATCTTTAACTTCACATCTTATTTATAGTACATTTCCTCCTTTTGTATCTTCACCCTGAAGAAAACAATGCTAGTGATAAAGAAGATAAAGAACTGGCAGGCATCTAGGTTTAACCATTCTGTCACTTAGGGCTGCTCTCAAGGCCTGTGTATAAATGAGCTTTGAAGTGAATTTGACCACCTTTCTTTTAGTATGTATGAAAGAGTGGTTTATACTAAAACAGGAACAGAAAGTTTGTAGTGTATATATATATATATATATATTATAAATATAAAACTAATCGAGCCTATATAAAACTATACGCTGTTATTATTTATTGTATGTATAGCTATGTGCTATTAATCTCCACCATTCAAACAAATCAACCGTTTTATAATATGTCTATAAATATAGCAATAAAATTAGAATGATGTTTTATAAAAATCTGTGCTTTTTGCCTTAAATATGAACAAACCAACCTGGACTAAAATAATTGCCTGAAAATAATTGAGTTTATTGTAAGCTTTATGCACCATTTGAGGTTACAACATTGCAGCATACCAGAAGATCATTGAATTCTTCTGCTGCCTCCCACATCTGCTGTGTGAACCCCCCATTTCATTCGGGAAAAAAGAAACAATAACAACACAAAGAAACAAACAAAATGCCAAACAGCAAGTTCTAGATGTCTCGGAACATTCTTTTGGTTGCAGATTTCACCGTCCATCCTGTTTCTGCTTCCTGTGTCTGAATGGCTCTTCATTTCTGGACTTAGACAGAGTAGCCTGAATAGCATGACAGATTACACTTGCGGGATAAAGACATTTACAGAATTTTCTTTTCTTGCTGTTCTAATAAGATTTCTGAACTTACTGGAATTTCTTTGCTGCTTTCCATTACTGTTATCTGTCATAATCTTAGGAGCAAGGAAACAGTGCGATATTCAAGGCGTCAAAACATCTGTAGTTGTACCATAATTAGTGTAGAGCAATTGCAGTTGGCAGCAGGACTGTGACAAAGTTGAAATGTGCTCTTGTCTCCTTTCTTCCTCACCTCTTGCTGTTGTCCCATTAGCATTAATCTCCCGACCCTGGTGTGCTGGTGGCAGGGAGGAGAAGCCTGTTCCTTAGCCCTCTCTGGGGAGTCCTCACAAGCCAGTAGGGTAGTTCTGAGTCTGTGTTTGGAAAGCACTCTAGGACTAAGCTGTATCATCAGCTTTTGCCTTGCAACCAGGATCTGATTCAACAGCTGGTTTTGTACGTGCTTATTCTGCATGCTCATCCTGTTTCAGGGGCTGACGAACTCAGTGCATGCCTGTCCTGATTTCAGCTGGGATAGAGTTAATTGTCTTCCTAGTAGCTGGTACAGTCCTACGTTTTGAGTTCAGTATGCAAAGAATGTTGATAACACACTGATGTTTTCAGTTGTTGCTAAGTAGTGTTTAGTCTGAAGTCAAGGATTTTTTCAGCTTCTCAAACCTAGCCAGCGAGAAAGCTGGAGGGGCACAAGAAGTTGGCACAGGACACAGCCAGGGCAGCTGACCCAAAGTGGCCAACAGGGTATTCCATACCGTGTGACGTCACATCTAGTATAGGAACTGGGAAGTGGGGGCGGGGGGAACTGGGTGTCGATCGGTGGGTGGTGAGAAATTGCACTGCGCATCATTTGTATATTCCAATCCTTTCATTATTGCTGTTGTCATTTTATTAGTGTTATCATTATCATTATTAGTTTCTTCTTTTCTGTTCTATTAAACTGTTCTTATCCCAACCCACGAGTTTTACTTCTTTTCCCAATTTTCTCCCCCTTCCCACAGGGTGTGGAGGGAGTGAGTGAGCAGTTGCATGGTGCTTAGTTGGTGGCTGGGGTTAAACCACGACAATGCCTTTAAAAAGATGCCAGTGGACTTTGGTTCTTGACCACTGAATGGTGCTCTGTCTATGTAATATATATTATCGGAAGGGGATTGCAGTATCTGCTCCTAGCTCATCCTGTCTGTTTACACAGTGAGAACTGAGAACAATTAAGTGACAGATCCTGCAACAGCAGTTTCTGTGTGTGCTTGGGTCCTGTTCCCTACTTGTCCTGAAGCTGAATTTGAAGCTCTGTCCTTGAAGCTCCTAGGTTTCCATGGGTTAGAGGATATCATAGTATTGTTTTAGCGAGGTGCTTGTTCTGTGAATGAGTGGAGGGGAGGGATGAAGGAGATACCCAGGCTGCAAGGCCTGTGTATTTATTAGTGGGTATTGGCTTCCTCCCATCATATAGCTCACATGGTCAGAGCTCAACAAAAAACACATGGAAAGGATAAAGTCTCCACGCAGAAGAGGTTTTAGTCTAAACTGACAGAACAAGATTAGACACAGAATTTCTTTATGAGACCAGAAGCTAGATCTGACTTCAGGTGTCATCTATTTTCTGATTGAAATTAATATGCCTTTAAAAGCATGAATCAAAGGAGTATTTCAATTTAAACTGTCTTGTGCTAGTGTCTCACTGACCTGAAAGATAAAGAAATGTAAATGGTATTCAAACCTTCTAATTGCTGCCAATAGCAATTCTTTTGTTATTCTGCAAGGGAAACAGTAGAGGCATATCTTTTAGAGAACAAAGCCCCAGGTAAAAAAGCAGTAAGTACCTCATTAGTAATACTGCTCTACAAGTGTGCCTAAGACCCCGCAGACTTCAAGCCAAGTGTTAAAATAGGTTACGTTGAATGGATGACTAAATTGTTCCAATGACAGTATCCTTTTGATGAAAGGTGCCTAGAGCTACCAGTTCTTAGGTTTGCCTACCATACCCATCTGTCTTTTACCATTCAATACAGTTCACTTCTCTCTCAATTTAGTATCTTCAAGGTATTTGAAAGTTGGGAATTAAAGATTATAAAATAATAGCTCTTGCGGTAGCCACTCACAGTTAGGAGACTGTTAAAGTGATTGGGTATTTATTTCAGTGAGCGTCACAGAGCACTAAAACAAATAAAAAACACATTAGTTGTGAGTTACTGAAGGAGACATTTTGAACCATTGAAGCTGGGTGAATCAAGCCTACGAAATTTAAAATATTCTTTGTGTGTTAGTGGATATATATATATTACTTTTTAGATATACTCTAAGCCAGACTGCAGGCATTTCCCTTTCATCTTCTGTATACTGAATAACTTTGTGAAATGCATTGAATGCTATGATAGAGAGATGCCATAAAAGAAAAGTGCCTGGCCAATTTCTGTTTTCTTTGCTCACGCAATTAGGTAGTGCCTGCATCAGTAAATCAAACAATACTTTTTCCAGCACTAGAGGAACTGATTTGTCAGCCGTCTTCAGCAACCAAATGAGAACACTTTTAGGTTCTCTTCCTTCTCAAAGTAAAAAAAAAAAAACCACTTGCTGAAAGAAGCCACTTTCTTTTTTCACAGATGCAGCAAATGGGACAAATGGGTGGTGGAGGACAGAAAGGTAACTTGCCAGTCCAGTACAGATTTCGCTGAAGCCAAGTAGATTCCCAGTTCTGACAGTGAGTTTCAGAATAATTCAAGGCTCAAGTCTGAGTTTGTGCCAATTAAAAAAAGTGCATAAAATTGATTCATAAATGTATATATTAACTAGATCATGAAATAAAATCAAATGCAACTAAGTAAAATTCAAGACCTAGTTTAAAAATAAAACAAAAAAATCTGTTTCTCTGCTTCTAGTCACCTATTGTAACACTCAGTTACTGGGATCAGAAAGGTAGCATAGAAATCTAATTAGAAGAAAGTTTATTTGTCTTGCTAATTCTTTGCTTTACTGCAGTATTTCACAAGGAAGAACATTCACTGAAGTCATTCAGGGTAAAGTAGGTGATATTTAAAGGAAGTCACCTATTCAAAATGTGCATATGCTTCATACAGTTGAGTAAGCGAAAGAGTTTACTTAAAATATATTACTGCCCCTTCCCAAAACATACTTAGCACAGTCTTTCTGGGAAGGGCACTGCAGACTAAATATGTCATAGCCTACATCTAATAGAGTTGGGGAATGCTCCTGGGCACAGGGACTCCATCCCCTCTGCCATGAAGTGACAACACAGTCCTGGCACCAGCTATAGCTCAGGCCAGTTATAACTCTCTCCCTGGCCCCCTTCTGGTGTTTGCATAGTCCAAGGACCAAAAGGATAAAAGAATTTATGGACATGTACGTGAACTTTCCACACCAAGTGGACTCATCTGCAGAGACCAGCTCGGAGTTCGTTTTGGTATAGCTCATGCGATACCAGGATGCACAGTGAATGCTCCCCTCTCACATGGCCCCAGGACAGGTTTGCCCAAGGGAAGCAATGCTTCTGGCTCATCTGGGGTAAGGGTTTTGGGAGTGAGTTTGCTACATCTGAAGAGCATCCCAATTGAGAAAGATTCAAGGTGGGGTCCTTGGCTCCTAAACCAAGATCTCTCCTAAAACTTTCCTTCCCTTGGCTAGATTTCTCCTGGGCTGTTCGCTTGCCCTGTTGCTACAGCAGCAGCTTAACTGTACTTGGCATTCAGGTGACATCAACCAGGGCAACTAGCTAGGACCTTGATGTGAGAAATATTCCCTCACTAATGTTCCCCATTCCCTGTAGCCTTCTTACTGGCCTGCTCACCTAGGGCACCACAGCTTACTGGCTGGCCAAGTGCTGGTGTGCTCTCGAGTCACTTGCCATACGTCTGTGCTCAGTAATAGAAAAACTGGGAGCAGGCAGGATCTTCATGCCCTCCTTTGACTACTGTGGATTTAAGTACTACTCAGTCATAGCTGCAGCCTGTCCTAGAAGGGCTTGCAGAGAAATCCTTTAGCAATAAACTTCCTCCCATGGTCACAACCTTTTTTAACAAGAATTGTTTTTCTGGTAGAACCAATGTCTGGTCCCTGCATGAAGCACGCGATACCAGAATGTCAGTGGGGATTGGTACCACTGTTTAAGCAGCTGACAACTTAAGAACTGTGCCAAGAAAATGATAACCTTAAAAGTTACTGAAAGCACCTAGTATACATTTGGCTTTTGGGATGCTCTTTCACTCACACATGTGATAACCATTATAAATCACTGAAATGGCTTCTAATCACTATGCTTGATGTATTTCTCTAAATATGGCCCATCTACACACTTCCAAAGAAATGCATAACTGGCCTGTGTTGATAACAGGAAGGGAGACAGATGAGATTGTTGAAAACTCAAAAAAGAGTGTTGAAGAAGCTCAAAATTTCATATTATCAGTTTGGTAATGCCTTCTTAGAGATAAACCTTTCGGGACAGTTTTCTTCAAGTTCTGCAGAGAATAAGGTTTTCAGTCATCTGGAAAAACTTTGTGTGATTAACTCTGATGAAAAATGGATTAAACAAAAAAATATTTAATTTACTTAGTTGTAATCATAATATAAATAAATTATTGTCTTACTGCTTCATCTAAACTGTTTTCTATTTTTCACTTTCCTACATTATAAGCATTTGTTGAAGTTTCCAAGCTCTTTCATTATTTTCAATCATAGTAGACTATATCATGCCAATCAGCAAATTAACCAAGTAGTTTATGCATGGAAAAATAAGTAGTAGACAACTTACACAAAATAATTGATAAGAGTGATCACTAAATTTTTTCTCACTAAGACGTCAAATAATTTCCTCTTTAACATCACACAAGCATGACATTTATATAAGACATATTAGAGTCAGAATCTTAGCTGTACAAAAATACTACATGGGTCTGAGAGAATTCATTTAAAAAAACTGAGGGTAATGAATTACATGTGACCTGAAGTTAGATCTTTAAGATCTGAATTTCTGTACATCTTTATTTGGTATAATATGACTGGATGATACTTAATACAATGCCATTTGTATGCATACAGCTTTTTTATTTCATAATGGCAGCTTATCCATTCAGTGCCTGTCCAAGAAGTATACTAACTGGTAAATAGATGTTTACAATATTTTTTATCCTGTGCATGGTAAATTGGTCCTAATTAAGCAGGATTAGAGTGGTATTGATGCTTCCATGTGAAATAAAAAAACCTCACCACCAAGGGCCAATTTACATTCTTATTATTCACCACATGTGAAAATAAAATAGCTTTGGCATGATAAATGAGGATTCTTTGTCAGCAATCCAGTGTCTACAATCCATTTGGAACTGGTTTCTTTGCTCAAATTGATAACAAATATCCGATCTGAAGAAAACGCTCTCTTTTGGTTTTTTGACATGCTATGCTAGTCCACACTGAATTATGTTGCATTAGATCACGAGCCAAGCAGAGCGGGAGGAGGGAGGGGGGGATGGGGAGGGGGGGAGGAGGGTGAATGTGTGCCATAATCTAAAGAGTGCTTTAAAATCGTTGGAAGTATAGGGGAAGCAGCAGTATACCAGGAGCCCATGTCAAGTGCTGTAACTTGGGTTCAAAAGGGCATAGATCCTGACCTTTGCCACCTTCATCACTTATTTATAGCCTTCAGAAAGACGTTACTACGTAGGGAGGCTGTGACAAGATACGGATGCAGAAGAGCAGCAGCTGCGTGGCTGGCAGACCCTAAAATCTCAGTCACAGAGAAGTTCTTAGTACATGAAGCACCATTATAAAACAAAGAACAAAATACAACATCCCTGACAGCTCCTCCTCCCAGCAACATGCCTTAGACTAGACAGTTAATACTTAATAAAGAATGATAAAAAAATACTACCCAGCACTTAATAATTTACCAGTGGTGTATTACGCTGTTACATGATATGACATTTCTGTAATTTATTTTTCTTTAAAGTTGTGTAATGAAACACTACATTGTAAATCTAAGCTGTTTTCTTCCTGCAGAAAGGAATGGAAAAAATGTCGGGCTAAAAGAGTCTAAATAGATGTTTAATGCAGGTGGCAAGAAGGAACAGTAGTAGAAATAGTTGCGGAAACTGGTCGAACGCCCATCTCAATTTCCTTATATTCTAATGGTTGAAAAAAAATTATTTCAAATGCTAGTGCAGATGCCTATTACAGATTCAGAGTATGATAGCCAACAATAAGCATGCAAGGCATAAAAGGGCATATCCACTGGGGGGGTCTGATGAGGTTGTAACCGTCTCTCTTTCTAGACTGTTCTGATTACATCCCATTTGCTTTCCCTTTTTACTGACAAACTTGACTTCCAAATTATGGTAATGTTATTATGCTCTTTATCTAACTGGTTGTATTTACATTTCCTTATCTCAGGGTGAGTTTAGGGAAATTCAACTGAAAACAAGTTTTCTGTGTTAAGTTTTTTCATCATCCAGTTTCCAAGACAGTCAATTGTAGGCCACTTGTTAATCTTATGACCTTATTTGCATCCAGACTTCTTCCCAACAGTATTTAAGAAAAGTTAGATAGAAGTTTAAAACCTAGACCTTAAGTGCTATTGTGTGTGAGGCAAAAGAGGTATACATTCAAAGATTAAGACCCACAGCTCAATTTAAACTTGTTTTGTGCATTTCATCTATTGGAAGTCTGAGATGACTTGTTTAAAACCCTGGAAAGTGCTATGCACCTGGTCTAGGGTGTTTATTGAGAACAGCAAAAACAGAGGTGGTCTTTGGACCTAAGTCTGATTTTCTGTTTCTGTAGCTTAAAGCTTGGGTTTCTGAATGTTATAAAAATGGAAAATTTCTATGCACCTTGAAAAACACACTGATCTACTGTAATATCTTTCTGCAAGATAAAAAACCCAAAACCGTCCTCCTGCATTGCAGAGTGCCTTAAAACACAAAGGCTGTTTTGCTACCTGCACAAAATGCTGCTCTTGGCTCAAATTCTGGTGAAGTTCTGTGAGAGAAAGTTCATCTCACAGAAATAGCTCTGCTGCTTTTTTGGGGACAGAATGTCACGGTCTTCTCTGCGGAAAGGAAGCTGGTTAATCAGTGTGTAAATCTGATTAAGGAAGTATTTTCAAATTGGCCTAAGTGACTGAAGGACCTCAGCCCTGCTTTTTGAAATAATTTTGGAATTCATTTTCCTTGAGTACAGATGTTTGAAGACATAAAGGGGCCCTTTCCCTTTCAAAATGCAAAGGCTAAATCAATGGCTCTGGAGAAGTAAATGACCGAAACCTTAGCTACGAGGAAATGAGAAAGCCAGTAAACAAAGCTACGCTTATCCAACAGGGAGACAGGGCAGAAGAGAATTTTCTTCTAGCTAACATACATTTTAAACTGTGGCAGCAGAATACCTCTGGCACCTGGCTCATTCAGACCGCTACAAGAAAAGAAAGCTGGGGAGAACAGAGTGGGTAAAAAAAATTGTAACATGGAAACTTCTATTTTTCATTTTGATTTGGAAAATTCAACCTTTTTCTATTTTAATGCTGACATTCTTCACAGCATGAATATTCTGCCTTTCAGTTAGCTATGCCAATCCTTTAGGAGACTTTCCAGAATACCCTCGAAATGCAAATGATGTCATAAAAACCATTTTGCTTGACTATGCAAATCTGACATACATCGAATAATCATAAGCCCGAAACATATTTTCACTGAAATGACAAAATCTGTCAGCAATGTAAGCAGAGCAAAAACGTGATTTAGGTCTAGTTGGCTCTAACTATGCAAGACCAAGCTCTGCGCTGGGCTGGATTCCTTTGGATTCCTGGTCTTTACTCACATGCTATTTACTCGCTGTATCTAATGTTATGCTTTTATTCTCTTACTGTTCTGCTGTCTCTGGCTTCCTCTTGTGTTGTGGATTGCATCAGACGTTTTTGCCACAATGGTCTTACTTCATTAAATCTTTCTGAAGCTCCTCCATCTTCTTAACTCACCATTAATTATCTTGTATGTACAAGCATTGATGGCCTAATTTTTAGTTTCCCTTCCCCCTCTATCCTATTAATATCATTGGTCCTATTTCTTTTGAAAATAAGCAATACGCAACGCTGCAACAATGGACATGTTGTACTGAAGCCTGTGCTTTTGCATACAACATAAATGCATCTAGAAAACATCTGGAGACTGATATCTCTGTATCATTGTTAATTAGTGTGAATGTTATCTCACTGTCTCCTTTAGCTCTCTCATCTGGCGTTATCTGCTTTGTGTCTTATAACCATCTCAAGAATATCCGCAGTCTTTGTTCCTAGGGTCCATTTTTACCACCAGCTTGCTATTTAAGGCCCAAACCAATGCATAGTCAGCTGTTTCTTCTCCAAGAGACTAGACACAGAAGTCTTTAAATTAGAAACCATTTTGATTTGAGACCACTATTTACTCTGTTTCTATGCAGTACTGAACTCAGCAGTGGGGATCTTAGGCATATGACATACAGAACAGTAAATGAAAGAATAACAAATGTGTCTATAATCTGGGATTTATGGTTTGAAATTACTGCGTAGAAAGTTCTCTCATCGTCTTTTGGTGAGCAGAGAGATCTATGACTATATAAAGGGCTTGTATGCTCAAACTTCATACTAGAAAAGCTGAATACAGAGTTTTCTGGAGTTGCTGGAACTACTCAGAGTTAGATTCCAGTTTAGTGAAAGAAGAGGAAAGACCTACTGTCATGGCTCCCTGGCCATGAGAGGTAACCCCCCTCTAAGGGCTGGCTCAGGTCTCATAGGCCACTATTCCTCCCCACTGAGGCACGAGCAAATTGATGCAGAAGTGAGGATAACGCAGGACTGCCAAGGTGGGTGCAGCTCTGTGGTTAGAGAGGATGCGCAGGTGACATCAGAAGGCAGGGGGCCGGGAGCAGAGCTGAGCAAGCCCCAGGATAGCTGAGCTCAGGGCAGGTGGGTGAGAAAGCAGTTTTGGAGGGCTGGGGAGAGTCCTGCTGAGGCTGTCCTGAGCCAGGGGATGCCTCCACTGCTGGCATCAAATGCTGACAGGAGCTTAACGAAGAGTTTGGGTGCTGGGGATGGACAATAACTCAAGCACTGTGCCTGACTGGAAACTGTTTGGTCTTGGAAAAAAAGTGTTTCTCAGGGTTTAAACCTTGCCATGGTGCAATCATAGTCTCCAATTTACAGCGATAAGACAAAGGGAGGAAGAGGGAAGCCTGTATTGTGAGCAACAGGTTGCAATCAGACTTTCAGTATGACTTACCACAGCCTTTTTATTTTCATTTACTGTTACATACATCTTTCTGCATGTTAGTCTGAAAAGGAATTAATAGCATTTCTGTTCATTGTGTCTGCTGCCTTTCCCCATCACCACACGTCCCTGTGAATAATTCATACAGCCTAATGTATTTCCTTTTAATTCTGTAGCACCAGGACATTTAATTTACGTACAAAATAAGAAAGGAGATTCCTTTTATCAGGTCAATGAATTAGCTATGAATGGAAAATCATCTTACTGGTTGGTGGATTCTCACTGCCACTACCCCCTTATGAAGAAATAACAAAAGGCTTTTTGCTGTTGATGTTGGAGATTTTAGGGTTTGGGGGACATTTTTTTTTTTTTTTTCATCTGGGCTACTCTGTAATAATTTCTAATGAATACTTCAAATATCATGGGAAACCAAAGCTGCTAGAGACTTACTTTCTCATTATTAATTGTAGATTTCCTCTTCTATTAGTACTACTGCACTGAAAGTTTGTACTGAAGAAATGTAATGAGTGTGACTTAGAGCATTTTTAATTCTTCATCCTTCACCAAAGGTGCAATGAAATTGCCTTGGGTTATGTGCACAGACTTTCCCAGGAGACATAAAATTAAAAAGATTTCTTCCATTTCTCAG
The DNA here is from genome assembly GCF_900496995.4 of Aquila chrysaetos chrysaetos. Classification (NCBI taxonomy): domain Eukaryota; kingdom Metazoa; phylum Chordata; class Aves; order Accipitriformes; family Accipitridae; genus Aquila; species Aquila chrysaetos. Next base: position 59,526,390 of record NC_044007.1, read on the forward strand.
GGAGATTTTATTTTATTTCAGACATGAATAGCAACACCAGGGATTTTCCTTCTTCCTCTGTAAAAACTAACTTAACTTTCTTCATATGATTGCATGATGATTAACTTCAGCAATACAAGAGCATTAATCCCAGAACATGAATAGCACACTTTGATGTTGCTCATGGCCAAAATGCACCACCCCTTCATTTAAATATCACAGAAAAAGCATCCACTTTGGGGAACATTTGAAATTTTTTTCTCTGAGTTATTATAACAGGTATGATAAGATTTTAATGAGCTTTAAATTTAATTTAATTTATTTTACTTTATGTAAATAACTCCAAGCCTTTTGTTTTGGAAGATCAAAGTTATTTGCATACCCTCATCTTCACATAATCTCACAAACAAACATTTTCATGGGAATACTTTTTTGTTTTGTTAGCGTTTTTTTGTTTCTTTTTTTCTTTTTTAAATCCCAGACAAGCATTTATATCTGAGAGAAATTCCAGAAAAGTGTCTCAGTCTTCACACATATGAGAGGGAGCAGATCCTCACAAGCTATAAATTACCATAATTTACTGCAATTTTGCACCAGCCGAGGACTGGGTATAAAGTAAATCTGTGTTTATCTGACAGCTTGAACTCAACTTTTCCATTAGCAATAAGGGAATGACTAAAATTTTAACAATGATGTTACATCTATGCTGAAATACATGAAGGAATATAAGAGCGAGATTAGATGAAATCCCACCCTTCTCTCTGTATTTGAGTGACAGCAGAATAAAAAAGGTGGCCAAACTCATGGTTGTTATGTCCCTGTCAGTTAGACCTCTTAGGGTTTGATGGTTGAGGTACTGGCTGAATCTTTGTTCATGCAGCAGTGGCTTATGAGTTTAGGCCCAAAGATTTCAAGTTTGTAGTTGATGCCTCATTCCAGAACATAATATTGTAAGAAATAAATGTGTGCAGCCAAAGCTCAATGCAAAAGTTATCTTAGAGAATATAATAATATAAGGCTAGTATGGGAGATATTATTAGATTTACGTCATAACTAAAGTAGTACTGAAACAAGCCTTCTCTGCCTGTTGCATACTCTATAATTAATCTTATACACTAAATGTTGTATACAAATGTAAAGATCTTCAAAACTGCATTTGTTCAGAACTCATATCAGCATTAGAAGCAGTTCTTAGCACTGTACACCATAATATTTGAATAGGAAGTTCTAATATTATGAATTTTTTTTAAGATTCCTAACTAAGCACAAACTTGCTGGCATTTTTTAAAATATATCTATAAAAAACAAACAAATATATAAAAAACTCTATTACTGCATTATTGGTATAAGATGAAGTCATCTGAAGTTAAACTGTTCATAAATGGTAAAACCAGGGTCAAGAATCCTGCCTCCAGGTCTGCTGCTCTAATAGATCTGTGAGAGTCTATTATAACTGATTAATTTACAAAAAAGGCATCAGGCTCAACTCATTTTCACTGTGTACTGTCATTATGTGTGCCAGGAAATTACAGCTTACATGAAGTAGAAATATTGCGTGTATTATGCATGAAGGGAGGGATGAAGGAAGAGGATTGTTTAGGTAAGCTGTAAGATGACATGACTAGTCTTTGCTGAAACAAACACTATTAAACACCTATTTGTTTTATACACTAATTTTGAAATTTTCAGAAATCTTTGTGGTTGCCAGGACAACTTAAACTTTTACACATTATCTTTTAGACAGAATCTGCACAGTAAGCTCACACGGGGGTGAATCACTGGTCTGCCACAGAGTATTGCACAAGATATCCCTTCAAGTGGCTGGAGCTAAGAATCTGATTCATCATCTAATTCACTGTTCCTAGACACAGTGAAGTTTATGGGCTACAGTGGGTACTTCGAAATGGACCTACCAGCCATTATGGATACTCACATCTTCTGCAGCTACCTGCTAGGACACTCAAAGGCATCCCGAATTTTACATATGAATGTGTCCTGCACCGTAAGTCCTGCCTATTGGAGGTTTAATGTGACATGACAGGATGTGGTACCCTCAAGGTCAACAGCTTTGCATTTACAGCCAAGTTTTCCAAAGGAGATACGGGCACCTTGAAACTCAAGCAATTTATGTATTTAGCTGCAAAATCCCACCGAGATGTGCATAATAAAGCAGGATTAATAGAATGTTCTGGATAGCAAAATAGGTCATGGAGAAAGGTATTTTAATAGGCCACCCTCCATCTATCCCAGTCTCTGTTTAGCAAATAACAGAATATTCTTGGAGTTAGAAGGACAGCAAACCAAAAGCAGAATGGCTGTGTTGTAACCCAGTGATGGGGGATTTAGCTGTGGAGGGTTGGATGTCAGTACATTTGAAATTCATACCATTGAATGAAACTAGAAAAAGTTTTGGGAGAAGGAACTTCCAGTCTTTTATTGTAATTCTCATAAGCCCTCTATTTGATCTGAGCCTTAAGTAATGTTTAATATTTTAAGAAACATTTTGACAAAATATATTAGAGCACTGTACTGTTAGCACTGCTAACATCAGCTGATACTAGAAAGTAATATGATCTTAAGCAGCATTTGTTGAAGACTTCTGAAATATTCTAAGGTCTATTGAAAACTGATTGGTGCATTCACAGTGCACTATTAAAGTGCTTATTAAAAGGTTAGATGTGTCTAAGAGAATAGAGATTCAGCATTGTCACAAAAGCTGTGGCTGGCATCACAGCCACATAAGATCACTTCTACTCCAGGTCTAGGTGACAGCAATTATAAGAAACAGATTTAGACTACAGGGGGAAATAATGGTGGATTGACAACATTAGCAATAACACACAAAGGCTACCGCCTCTAAGAACTTGTTCTCTTCCCAAAGTTTGCTTAATAGTCCAGTCTCCCACCAGATTAATAAAAAAGAAGTGATTATGAGAAGTGTCTGGGAACACGCTAAGAAGAAAGGTATATGGGTTACTGAAACTAATCAGGACTCATTAACACACAGCCCAACACCCCCAAAATAGCAAAGAAAAGCTCTGATGCAGGGAGGAACATGGCGATAAAAATGCAGTTGTTTTCCATTAGTAACAACAGGATAACTCACTTCAGACGGCCATTTAAAACAATGTAAAACTATCATTAATTTTGCATACATTTGATAAGGTACTAATTTATCTTTGCTAGAAATCATCAAATAAAAGTTACTTAAACTCATAAGAACTTGGTACTGATAAATGTCCTCTGTAGAAGATGGAAGTTCTTCTGGAGCGACATTAAATGTCCTTTCAAAACTAGGGTCACAGAGACAAGCAGAAGCATTGGTGATACAGTTCTTTGAGTGAAACATCAAGAGGTGTGTGTAGACTCTCAAGGGATATAGCCAATCTTCAGATGACCATAGGCAATCAACTGTTCCATTTTCAAAGGCTCAAATCAAAATTAATTTTGAAAATCATTGGGAAACAGTCTCCCTACACAAGACCTTTGAAAAGCTGGTTTTCCTTTGGTGGATGTAAAATGGTTCATGTGAAATCTTACAATAAATCCCTAGGAATGTTAAATAATTTGCAGGAGTCTCCCAAGCCAGCCTGCAGAGGGTTATGGGTAGGTCAAATTCTTGCTTTGCTCTGAGCAAAGCTATGAGTGCTAAGCTAATGTTCTTCTTATTGCTACCGTACTACATGGGTGATTCACCTACCATTAAATAAATAAATAAAAACCTTTAACTCTTTTCCAATTAACCAGTTCCAAGATTTCTGTAAAAAAAAAAAGGCCTCCCAAAACATCAATATTTCCAAAGGAAGAATTCTCTCAGATCCAAGATGGGTTTAGAAAGAAGGCACAGGTGTCACAATGAGCTAGCAATAATCCGCCCGTGCTTTGTTGCATGCTCTTCTGTTAAACTCCCCTGCTAGCGGGCACTGCTCTATGGGGCAGGTTAACAGGTCTTTGTCATCTTGTTACACAGCTGAGGTGCTGTGCCAAAAAAGCATTTTAGTGTTCAGGTATGAAAGTTAAAGGGTCTGTCAAGTTATGGTGCTTCGTGTTGTGTTGGAAGAAAAAAAATTGAATTATACAGAAACTAAGAAATCTACCATTTCGTCTTCCTGTGTATTAATATATTGCATATAAACCAGTTTTATTTATACCTACTCCATAGTGGTTTAGCACTTAAATATAAATCCATCTAAGAGAATTAGGGAATTCTCATAGACATGATGTTCAGATATATTTTTGAAAAATGACAGTGCAGTAGCCATTTGAGCTTATTTGTGTAAAATGTTATGCCGCTGAAACCATCTGCTTAGAAGTAGATCAGAGGGGAAATATATCTGCGTGACTTTAAATCTACAGAATGGGGCTCCAAGAATTCAGGATCCATCAATCAGTAGCTTGCATTGCTACCTAAAGTGTCTTTAACATACAAAGACTGCTTGGATAATTTTTTTGGCACTAAGCCTGTCTTCAACACAATGCATCATCTGTAAACATGCAAATTACTTGGCTTCCAATGAGTCTCCTATAGAAGGTGCATTCTAATTAAATTTAAAGGCAGACTGGGTTTTTTTAATTAGGATGAATTATAAAATTTTTACTGTTTATGGTAGTGTTCTTTATGCTTTACAGTGTAAAAATGCATTGTAATTTCTAAAATTACTTCAAACACTTGTAGCACGTTTTATTTATGCCTCTGCACTGCATTAAAACCATAAATGGTTGTTGGTACTGTCACCAGAATGAGACATATAAACATTAGTTAAATTAGAATATAGTAGAGTGTGAGAGTGTGTGTGTGCGTGTGCATGTGTGTGTGTGACAGAGAGAGAGAGATCAGGCAAAAGATAGCAGCTGTATGTTAAAATTATTTTCTTACATAAATGGGCTATGCCTGTTACATTTATTAAAATGTATTTATGGAACATTAACCATAATACTCATTTCTGATAATTAAAATAAATGAAAAAATGACCCAGGCTACCAATCAAGAACACTTCTTGTGCCTATGGACTGTGGCATGAATTCTAATCTTTATTACACCGGTCAAATTCTATCAAAGCCAGTGAGTCATCTGGTATTTGAACCTGGGTAATGAGAGGCAAACATTTAATGTGGTCTTGTAACACTTTCTATCAGTTTATATGTACCTAACCATTGAAGTTCACAGTGTTCCCCTCTCTGTTATTTTGTACTGTACACAGGTGCACCCATTTCAAGATGTTAAACAACGCATGGTATATTCAAAGCAGATTATCTATTAATCACATTCTGGCAGTGACCAAAGGAGAAAAAAGGGAAAGGCAGTGGACTTTGTGGAAAACAAAATAAACAAGGCAAAACAAACCAACACAAAACAAACCAACACAAAAGAAACCAAAACAACCACCCTTCCCCATACTTTGGCAAAATCCATCAACGGGAATGCCTGCCAGGGTCTTTCATGCCACTTAGACTCTGTAACAGAGCTGGATGGAAACTGGTTCTGTAGCCATCCCTTTCACTGTCAAGGGAAATAAGGTGAATTGCTGGTAAGAAGTCACAGCATTGCCGGACAGTTAGCTGCAATGGCTGTAACACATTCCTCCAGAGGTATGTGGTAGTTTTGTCATGAAAACCGCAGAGGAATGCATAGTCTGGTCCAGGGTGGATCTGTGAAGATAGTACAACCTAGTTACTGTTTAGGTAGGAGTAAGTGTGTTTTAAGCTTAACTAACTGGCTTATATATTTAGGATATGAGCTCACGATGTGCTGTATTACTTTTCTTTTTTGCCATTTATATCCTGCCTCTTTTGTTCTCATCTGTTACACTCTGTCTCTGAAGGCACACACACTGCAAGGTTATCACTGGGCAGTACTGTACATTTCTTCAATAATAACTTTTCCTGTAGCTTGTTCATTTTCTGTTTCTTATTTGAGTCCTTCAGTTCTTAATATATTTTCATCGTTGCTTCCATACTTCCCTTAGCACCTTGGATAGGACTCTGAAACAAATTCAGATTCCTAATGCCCATCTTCAAGTTTTTTCCTGGGCTGTTGCACGTTTTCCCTAAAGCTCTTTGACAGAAATAATGACTGACAGTGTCTCCTTCCTGATGCAGCAGACCTCTACCCTCAATGGGACTGTGCTGTTTGTGATGGAGCTCAATCTTCTCAGCTGTCAGTCCCAAACATGGAGCTAATTCTTCCAGAAGATGCTTTCATATACCTCACTGTTTTCTGGCCCCTACAAAATGCTTTTCTCTCTGATCTTGCCCTATCTCAAAGAGCAATTTATATATTCACAACTAAAACCCTGGAAAACATGCTGCAGCAAGACACACTATGGTATGCTGTCATGCAGTTCTCCCTGGGGGATGGAGATAAGAGAGGAACCAACATATGACAGATGTGACGTTGCCTATTGGAAGATTCTTAGGCAGACCACTGATAAACACTAGCTAAATCTGTATAGAAGAGAGGGAGTAATCCTGAAGTTTAAATAATCTCTTTTTTCATCTTCTCACTAATTACTCTGCACAAACTTTAACTCATTATTATTTAAAATCCATAATACTCAAAACCAAGCTGAACACCTGAAAAAATGTACAAGGATTAAGAGCTGCTTTTCTTTTCAGTGAACTTTCACTCTCTGCTATGCTAGTCATTCTCTCTGTGATTATTACCTTTATATATTTATATTTTATTTAGTGTGTAATAGTTTAACAAAAGATTAAAAAATTTTTTTGAAATCCAACAGGTCAGTAAACTGGAAGAGACTGCTCAAAGGTCTAAATGAAATGGATGGAGGAGTGGAGAGAGTATTGGAGACTATGAAATGGCATGCTCATATTACCAGGGTCCCAATTACCAGGGCATGCTCATATTACCAGACCTCAGTTACCAGGGTCTTCCTTCTTACCCTTGGAAACAAAAAATTCCTAGGTTTCAATGGCTTTTATTATTATAATTTTTCTCCATTTAAAGAACTATTATCAAATTATTGATGTTACAGACTAAAAAACCCCCAGAACGTGAAGTAGGGCAACGGAAACCAAAAGGTTCTAAAAAAAGCCTCCTACTCAGAGACAAGGAGGGGACACAGGAGTGCAGATGCAGTCATCAAAGTGCCAAATAAGAGAGGGTGAAAGCATTTTATTGTTCTCTTGTTGTTTATTGTCCAGTTGTGAAGGTGTGGAGGCTGGGCCACTGGTAGGGAGCCGGCCGGGCGCTCCTGCAAGGCTGTTGGTGCGACCTCACGAAAAGGAGCCTAGATGCACTGGGGTGCTGCCAGGTCATCCCTGTAGCAGGTGGACCCACTGCCATCAATGAGTCTTCTTGAGGTGGATCCACCTCCATGGGCTCCACGCTGTTGCCTTGGTGGATTAACAGCCATTGGCCCCATGCCATGCTTTGGTGGATCAATGTCCATGGGCTCCACGTCATCCTCTGGTGGGCTGATGCACCTGGGCCTCACACCATGCCTCAACAGATAGATATGCCAGGGTCCCATGCTGTTCACCTGTGTGCCCACAGCTGCATGTTGCATGCCATCAGTCGCACGAGCGCAGGCAATTGCTCTCATGGCACAAGGGGTGATGTTCCTCCTCCTCTGCTGATTCCCCTTCTTCCTCCTAGGAGGTGCCTTCCTCCTCTGTGGCTCTGTGCTGTCCCATGCCAAGATGGGCAGTCACCCATCTCACTGCTGTGGCTCCTTTTCCTTCCAAGCATGCTTGGCATCTGAGGGCCTAGAAGCTCAGCGAAGTTTGGGCCAGCTGCAGGGGCCCCTGTTTTTATAGGTCCCAAGTCAAAGGCAGTGAGGTGGCTGGTGAGAGCAGGAGGCCACTGTGACTGATGGCGGTTGTGACTGTGGCTGATGCGTGTGGCCAAACATGGCGGGTTTGGGCGTAGCAGGCCTGTGGCCTGAAAGATGATTTTCTGGGAGGTCTTTTTTTTCTGGACAGAAACTGATAGGAGCTGGTTCTGCCTGAGTTATCCCTGGAATATAAAATACAGGACAACATGACACAGAGGTAACATGCTGACTGCCCAACCCTGCCAGAAGTCCCAGATTTCCAGGTTAACCTCTGTGTAATATGGAAACTGTTGTGTTTGCACCTGGTCACTAACAGTCAGGTTTATATTGTCTTGCTCTAAATGATCTGGATTCTGAAGACCAGATCTCCCATAACTCTGAATATTTCTGTCTTTTCTTCCATTTGCTGTTTGACACTGATATTAGGCACCATTGACTTTTCATTCAAGACTTCTTAAAGGCCATACCCTTGACTTGCATGTAATTTATTTTTGCTGATGCATCTTCTTCTCAGAACCTCAAAACCAGTCCTGCTAAGATATCATCTCCAGGTGACCTGAGTCATCATAGGCTGCTCTAAGTCCAGGATCTATTATAATGGAGAGGTTTGTCAGAATAGAGCAAACTAACTCTGCCTTGTCTCACATTCCCTTTGCTTTTGTGCCTGGGAAATTCCTCTGAGCAGCTTTAAGGTCACCTCTATTCCCCATTCCTTGTGACTTTTCTTTATTTGTCACATCTTTCTATGTCACAGAAAGATTAGTATTTAATTATCTATGACACTTTGCATGTGAGTGTACACTTTGCAATGGCTGACAGGTGGAGAATTATTGTTAATGACAGTTTCCCTTTTGAAATTCTTTTGTGCAGTAACACAAAATATTTAGGTTCCATACAAAAGTAAATTAATTGAAGGGCAAAAGTAAGTACTGTCTTCCTGTACACTTTAAAACATGGGCTGCATCTTTATTTCAGTATATGTGATACCTAGGATGTATTGGTTAAACTAAAGCTAATGTAGGAAACTTAAGGAAGGGATATTCAAAGATGTATCTATTACCATCAACAGAATGAATAAATGCATCTTTGAAAACCCAGCCTATAATCATTTATGTTCTTTGGCTTTTCAGTAAAAACCATGAAGTCTTCAGATTTTTTCCATTTTACATGCATTTATTTTTCTCTTTTAATTTTTCCCAAGTTCTAAAAATCTTTTCCTATATAGAAGGAAAAAACCCTTTTTTTTGTCAGTCAACACAACCTTACATATTACTTTTTGAAATGCCAAGTTAAAATAATGTTCACTGTGGACAAAAACCCACTCATTAGGAAGCATAAAAGGATTTTGCTGGAGTGCGATCTTCCATCATTCTGTCACTTTGAAATTGTTGCAGGTTCACAGCTGGACTACAAGAACCTAAAGTGCATTGCTAAGTGAAAGGAGCAGGCAGGTGACAATTACATGAAAAGTCACTACAGGTAATTGTGTTAGGAGAAAGCTGCCAACTATAAAGCAACACTTACATGTAAAAAAAAGAAAAAAAAAATGAAAAAAAGAAGGCATCAACCCTCACCTCCCCAAACTTTCCTTAATCCTCTGCTGAGAAAGTATCTCCTAGTATTGTAGAAAACAAGAGATAGTCATAAATCAACTTCTAAACAACAAAAAACTAACAAAACCCCACCATAATGAAGTTGGAATAGTGAATATGGAAAGATTGCCTTGAGTTATACATTTTACTGAGGCTGAACTGTCTGTGTAAATACTTGGTAAGTAAGCATAAGTAATGTCAGCCTGCACGTCTAGTACTTTAAAGCCTGCATTCAATAAATATGTTGTACAATATTGTCAGAAATTTCATATTAATTGAGAGTGCTTATTTAGACACACTCAATAATTTATAACCCCCACTACTACAAGCAAAGAGGTATCCTATCTTAATTATATCGTCAGTTGTTAACAGGATTATTGAGGTTGGTTGAGGCAATATTAATTTTAAATATTAATGATAGGAATTTTTCAGAGTTTGTTTCCATATAACATCTACAAGTTGTATTTTGTCGGTGTGACCAGGATATTAATCTAAAATATGGGGTATGTTAATGTTCCATTTATTTTTGTTCCTATGCCATGTGCTCTCAATGTGCTTTCAGAGCCGAAACAAATATTTTCCATGTAGAGATTATGCTGTATTACTACTGCTGACTCCAGCATTAATCCAAGGGAGTTATATAACTTTCTACATGACATGATGGTAATGAACAGCAAAAGAAAGAAACCCCTCATTAATCTATTCTGGTTTTACACTGTGCTCCTCATCTTTGTACCCATGTGCCAAGTCCAAAGGACATGAGTGTCAGGGTGTGGTTTACATGAAGATTAAGTACCAAAACTTGTGGTTTGGAAAACCCCAGGTCAACCGTTGCATGCTGCTGAATTGTACATTCCATAAACATTTTGTTTTCCCATTTTAAAGACTCCCAGGTATCTAGAGTTTTGCATCTCTGCCTCCCTGGAGATATCTTGTGGTTGACAGGGCTGAGGAAATGGTGCTTAGCTAATGTCTAAACTCTAACGAAATCCAGACTCTTTAAGGCTTTAAAAGTTACCTGAGGGGCTGGATCCTCTATGTGCTTTTGGAGCAAGTTTAACACACAGTGGTTTCCAGAATATACCCTCTATACAGTTCTGCTTGATCTTTCCATACTGTGCAGCTCTATGTAGTTACCTGACATTGTGTACAGAAATACAGAATAAAATGGCATTTCATGATAGATTTTTTCTTTATCTCTCTGATTTTTTCTTGACTTCTTTGTTTCTATACATGCCTTCCGAAAATGCACATATATTAAGGATTTCTGCTCAGTGTTCTTATGAGTTAATTGTAAGTTATGCTTTGGATATCAAAACTAAATCATAATGCAAAGGCAACACACAGATTCATAACTTTTGGCTCCATTTAATTCATTCAAATTCCAAGGGACAGATTAGATGTAAAGATTCTTCAAGTTTCCGGTTCTAACTTATTCCTTATTTTATGGGTCTTTTTAGGATCAAAAAGTACAGATAACAGGAATAAAGCTAATTCCTCTTTCTTCCTTGTGAATAAAGGAAGCTTTGAGTATACACCATTTATTTATTAAAGTATCTACAAAAGGAAAGGCTGATAAGAAATTAAAAATACTTAATTTATTAAATCAGATTTTCAATACTTGCTACAAATAGTTCTATTTTTAGTCTTACTATATGTGCAAGCATGTTAGTGTTGGATGTGGAAGAATTTATGACCTTATTCCTTCAAATACCACAGACTGATGTGGATATTTCCAACAGCTGGCTGCTTCTGCTATGTGTGTTTAACAAAGGCCACTGGCTTAGCAAGGCACAATTCCAGCACACACCTGCACGTAAAACTGCTCCAGCCCCTACTGTGGACTTATCTTTTCTCCAGCCTTTCAATGCAAGACCACCTTTGTGAAATAAATTGGGATCTTTTCCATTTTTCAGGCTTAACATCCATAAACTCAACACTGAGTTATAAGTTATGTAGTTTAAGATCATTATACATAACTGCATTCAATGGATAGAAACAACTGTATATTTGGGGTGTGTATGTATACACGTACATATGCATCCTTGTCCCCCATCTTTTAGAATTTCCTCTTCCTCAACTGCTATTTAATGATGGGAGGGGGCAATAGTAATTTATCATTATGCTTATGGAGTGCTAAGTGTAAGAAGTCTGAATTCTGGTCGTCTAGATGCCATATGACCTATTAGTAATGAATGTTATTAATGGAATTTTTTGAAATTCAGAATAAGTAGAATGTTAAATAAAGTCATTAATTTTTCATGTCTTAGTCAGGAAGGACAAAAAAGAAAATGGATCCTAATCACTTCATCTCAAAGCCATAGACTATAACTACTGTTTAAAACATATGTATAACCAAACATAGAAACAGTGTAAACTACTCACATGCAGAGAGATAACTTGTTTTGAGGTAAAAGAAGAAAACAGCTCCAAACCCCTATGCTCTTATAAGCATATGGCTTCTGATTTTTTCAATTTATATATATATATATATACACACACACACACATATATATATATGCACACATATATAAAAACAACAAACAGTTCAACTGGAGTGTACAGTCAACTTGGATTCAGTTTGCTTAGACTGGAAACCAAGACAACACTTGGACTGTTAGCTGTTTGGGCACAGGGAATCTTTTTTGTTAAAGGTATGATATAAAGACTACTAAGGTAGAACTGTGCACTCTTTCTTTTTTTCCTATTTGTTACTGTAAATGAACAACAAAAAAACCCTTGTCTCAAAATACTTTATTGACATTCTCTCCCTCTTTCATATCTGGCCTTCTCAGAGCTTGACAGGACCCAGAGACCTTTAAAATGCACGCGCTTCATCCCATCAGCTAACCTGGCTTTTGGCACTCCAGTGGGGCAGCCAGATATGGGACAAGGTGACCTGCCTCATAACTTTCAGTCTTTCCAGTTTTTTGCTTCCAGGGATGGTCTTGCACCTCACTTACTCTAATCAAGCTCAGACAAATAAATTGGGCCAAAAGATTTTGTGGTGTAACTTATTAGCTGAAGTGGACTTGAAATCAGAAAAATGTGTATTTTACAGAATAACTGATTCTGATATTTAATTAATCTGCCCAGTCTGTATGTTGGTTTTGTTTTTTGTTGGCGCCGTGTGTTCTTGTGCAGTCTTGCTATCCACCCATTAGTCTCTCTCCCCAATAACCTCTGAGTGCAATGACTAACTTAACATTTGAAAGAAATATAGATGTCTCAAAGATAATAACACTGCTACAAACTTCAAGCTCAATTGTCTGCTGTCTGCAAGAGAGGAGACACAAATGAGTCTCTGCTGAAGGAAAGGAAGGCAGAACTCAGCTGTGACATGCTCTGTCAAACCCTGTTCAGCCAGTCTTGACTAGTAATAGCATTGTGTCTCTGAGTTAGGACATGGTAGGGGTCATTGTGGGAAAAAGGAAGAAATAGGATGTTCAGAAAAAGGACCCAACCTATAGGAAATCAAGTTTCATTCTGGCCTTTCAGAACAACTAGATTTTTTTCTTTTCTTTTTTTTTTTTTTTTTTTTCTCTTTAGCTGTCTGTACTTTGGCTTCTCTAGAACTTTATCAGCCTTCTAAACTGTATCCTGATACTTAGATTACTGTAAGTTATGGGAATGCACTGTAAGGAACACATTTGAAATACATCATTGACAAGCTGCCTGAGGTATACAGTGATCAGTCTAATATTCTTTTCAAGAATACTCTTGAATGATTAAAATTTTCAGAGTATGTGAACAGACCTTCACTAAGCCCATCCCTTTGCTAGTCTCACTCCTTTCCATGACTGTGTAGTCACATGCAGAAAACACAACTGCAGCAGTAGAGAAAAAAGTAATTTCAGGCTGCTGTGCTCCCCTTCCTGAAAGTGTCCTGGAAGTGTCAGTCTGTTTAGTTTATGGTGTGTTGAGATAAAGTCATAGTATGCTGAAGGAACAATAGGGCATGACAGCACTGCACTGACTTCTGATTCATCTGAAAGTTAATGTCATTATTCAGTGTTGGCCTGATTATATATAGTACAGAAATTCATCACCAAGTGAATCAGTCTAAGTAGGCTGAATGTAAAAGATCTGTGGGGTTTTTGTGGTTTGGGTTTTTTTGTGTTGTTTTATTTTTCTCCAGAAATATTGTAATGATCAATCTCAAAGAATTCAAGATTTTCCTAAAATATATTTTGTTAGGCGTGGGTAAATATATTTACCCATGAGGCCCCAGCAGGGTTAGTCTTTGTCTTGAAGTCAGACAATTAAGGATCTAAGACAGATGTACAGGCAATATAAAGTAGTTTTAGGTAGCCCAAAACATGAATGAATGCTGAAAACATATTTGTATAATAGCTCATTGCTGGTGTGCTCTGATTCTGTCAGAACTTCAGTGGTGGCTATAGAACAGTTCGAGTAACTCTTGTCCACCACTGATGAACAGGCTCTACCGTAACAGGCTGCAGCCATATTACTGATTTTTATATATTATTTTGCTTGTGCTCATTATGAATGCATATTCACTTTCTTAATATATTCTAGCAAATTATTTAACACAGAAGAACATTGGCGGAGGGTGCAAAGTTTCTGTGAATGCTGAGTATTTGCAAAAAGTGCATTTTCAATTCCAATGAAGTTTTTGTGTCAGATATATGCCTAAGCACAAGCATAAGCATATACTTGGACTATGGGTGAATTACAGTTTTGATCCAGAAATTCTATTAAATCCTATAAGTGCAAATTTTCTCAGGACGATCCACTACAATCTAAACTATGCTGCTAGGCATGGTAGCCAACTGTAGCCATGCCTACTTCAAATACTTAAAAACTGTTAGACAACCAAAATGTTAAGAAAAGAGTTATTAAAAAGGTGCATTGCCCATTTATTTGCTTTTTTCCATACCGACAGCGTCTTACACATGTGCTTTTTAATGAACACATCATAATTTCAGTAACAGGGTTTTAAGACAAGCACCATCACAAAACTTAAGACAAAATCATTACACTTTACAATATTGCCATTAAAACAGGTATTACAATTACAATATTGTATTACAATATGGCTGAAATTTGCACATGCTATTGCTCTTCTAAACATGAGAGCTATACCTTTACAAGTCTGAACTTAATTGTTTCCTGAAACATAGTCCTCAGAAAAGGGCAATGAAGCTCCAAGGTGCCATAATTTACAATTCTTCAGATGCAAAGAATTTTACAAATTTAGCTATTTCCTAGCATGTTGGGTTGCTTGTATACTAAATAAGATAGGAAAAGGGAGATGGGATAAACCAAAAAATATTCTAACAAGATAAAGCAGTGCTTTTTTTCTACTGCAAAAATAGTATCATGACATTTTGAAATAAGTAAAAAAGAAAAAGTCACTAAACCCCTATTTGCTTTCTAGGACTTTTATAGCTGCAGAGAAGTCAAGGGAGTAATTTTTTGGTCTCTGTTCTCCACAGCAGTCAGCGCAGCTGTGCTGTCCTGATCAGCATCACAGAGAAAGAGTCTCTAAATGTTGAAATTTGTGACCTTCTCAGCAGAATGCTGTTAAGAAGCTCTTTGTTGCTTCAGGTTATTTCCAGTTCATTTCTCCTTGGATATGAGCTTTTCATGGCATTTAATAGACTCAGTTCTAAATACAGAAGTCAGGTTACAGTTCAGCACCACATGGTCACTCTGTTGAAGGGATAATTGCTGAAGAAGGATGGTGATCCCTGTAGCACCACATGATGAAATGGAGCTTCACCCTTCCCTAATGTAGTTGTTCTAGTCATAGCATTCAGTGCCTTGCACTTGGTTTATGTTCTCCCTGACTGGAGGTCTTTTCATGCTATAAAATCCACATCACTAAAACTATTGTTCATTGATGCAATCATGAAGAAAAAGTCAAGTATAAACACCACAGAACATTGTTTCCAGCTCAGTGACCCAACATTGGTTAACTGAATATAACTTGACAAGTCATGTTTTTGATGCTCAAACCAAATACTTCTACAGAAAATACAGTTGCACAGAAAGCACTCAAAAAGTTGTTTTTTTCTGTCTCAAATGTGCAATTTCAATCTTCAGCAAAATTAAATATGCATATTTCAGCCCCAATAACTGTCAGAATATGTCCTGAGGCTTTGAACATATCATTCCTGATGGAAAATACTTTCCAAAATATAATTTTGGTACTTACTTAATTTTAGAGAAATTCTAAAAATAGCAAATAACATCAGGAAATTATGCTCTGTTAAAAGATAAGATCCTCCATGGGAACTTCTGAGGACCTGTTCCATTTAACAGCACTGGCTGTAGCAATTGAGCTGCCTGTGGTGTTGTAGGGGCAACATTTCAGCTACAGCTTGCAGAAGGGGTTCAGAGATGTGGAGGAGGAATAACATCCCTGAAGAGAGGGAGCATGACAATATTTCTGCAAACTGCTTAAATGATATTTCAGTTCAATTCCAAATGCACTTTAGAATTCATTGAGGTCTGATGTAAGCAGCATGTAGAAAGTAATTAGTAGACCATGGCAATTTTGTTACTAATTTCTTAGTATTTGTGGATTGCAAAATGTAATGTAATAAATAATTTGGTCAACAAAACGCTTTCTCTGGTAACTTTAATGCAATTAGTTATTTGCAGGGAGACCACTGTCATTCATGTAAAGCTGATATTCTGCAGGGGTCCAGTTTGTTAGATGCATGCCAAATTCCTAGAGAAACAAAAATCAATATTAATGTTGATTTGTCAAAAGATCCTGAAAAGCTATGCATCGATGTCTGATTTATCTTTTAATGCTGCAACAATAAACAAAACATTGGAATGAATAAGGAATTCTCTTAATGTACAAAAATGTTAGAATTTCAAATATGTCAGTAAGTTATGCTTTCTTGTAATTAAACTAATTACTTCCCCAAACACTAAAATTACTTTTAAATGGATTATTGGAGCACACATCAAATAATTAATCACATTCCCAGTCCCATTGCCCTTTTGCACTCATTTCCCCTTGATGTTAATGGGAACTTCGTTTAGAGAGGAAACATAGGAGCAGACAGTTAATGTGTTATTAAGTAGTGTTTTGAAATGGCACTGTGAATTCTTCTGTGGTGTGGAATGCTAACTAAATATTGGTATAATGGTCCTGGACTGTCTTTGAAATAGACACAACCTGAGGTTTACAAGAAATGAATAACATTTCAGAAAAGTGAGAAAATATCCCATTATTAAACCACTCACACTTTTTGTTTGTTTGTTCTATTCTTGTTCGTGGCTAGGACTGAACCTTGCAGCAAGAATTTTAGTAAGTATTTCTGCAAAATTATAGAAAAACTTTCAGTATTTAGGCAGCTTTTCTCTGAAATATGGTAGAGTATAAACTGTCTATACTATGCTTTTACATAACTTTCACAAGTAGACCAAAGATAGAAGTGATAAATTCAAGTCTTAACAGAACTCTGAAAATTAATGCTTGGGATCATTAGCTAAGTGGTGTATGTTTTGTAGGTGTAATGAAGCTATTTAAGCTAAATTTACAAAAAACCCACCATGGATGTGTCAATGATTTCTTATTGCTTTCTCTCTTGATCCCTGCTACAGTATATAGATTTAGCCCTTCTGTTAAATAGTACATGCCAGAAAAAAACTCATATCTGGAAGACTTTGTGCGAACCCATGACCTGTGTTAATGATGTTAAAAACAGTAATTAAACCGGTCTCTGTGGAAAAGACTCAGTTTATAAGACTGTTTCATTCCAGATACATCTTGATTTAACATATCCTTTATACATATATTTTCCATGGAAGTATTGGTGGAAAGAAATAACTAAGTTTGAAGTCCTTTTCAGCTGATAACTTTGAGTGAGACTCAGTGACAGAGACACATGGAACTACATCAAGAGTGAGAAATTGTTTATGAGGATCACATATTGCAGAACCTATCCCTGTGCACACCTCCACAGAACAAAGTTTTCCTACGTACTTAGATTGAAAGTTTGCATAACTCAAACCACTTTAGATTAATGGAATGAAAAGAGATATTTCCTCTTATGAAATGAGTTAACTTTTAATATGCATCAATGGTTGCATATTAAATGGGTGCATATTACAAGGGGTAACGGCTTTAAACTGAAAGAGGGTACATTTAGATTAGATGTAAGGAAGAAGTTCTTCACTGTGAGGGTGTTGAGGCACTGGGACAAGTTGCACAGAGAGGCTGTGGATACCCCATCCTTGGAAGTGTTCAAGGCTGGGTTGGATGGGGCTTTGAGCAACCTGGTCTAGTGGAAGGTGTCCCTGCCCATGGCAGAGGGTTGGTACTAGATGATCTTTAATGTCCCTTCCAACCCAAAGCATTCTATGATTCTATGAATTATTAATTCACACTAACTTTCTCAACTCCAAACACACTGATTTACAAGGAACTATGATTCAGACAGGGAAGATTACAATGTCCTTCCAAAAGGTCAGGTCTGACTCCCTGGATAGGGTAAAGAAATCAGTTGCCAACCCGTCCTACTGTCTAAAGTGAGGCTGTTGTACTTCTAGTTGCATTCACAAAGGTAATTGGTGTTGAGCAAACTTCACATGCCTCATTCAAAATCATCACTACATTCTTTTCATCCCCAGTTATTAACAAGTCACTAGAAATGGATAACGCTGCTTGGAAATTATGGCTTCTGTTCAGCTGCTTGAAACTTCCCAGTGCTTCACTGAGGATATATTATATCAATGGTTGGGACGCTAAAGCATCTTAGAACAGATACAGACTGTTGTGGCCATAAATGTAAATGTAAAGGGCATGCTCACTTTGGAAGCGGGTGCATATTAATTTTTACGTGATGTCCTTCTGTATATGTGTGACAGTAAACTAGTCTCAGGGCAGAAGGGTTCCACCACCTGCGTGCCTAACTAGTGATTTTAGATGGATGCGGTGGGAGCTAAGGAAATCCTACTATTAGAGTTGATAATCTGAAATACAAAATCAATAAAATTGCTTATTTTTTCACATTTTTTCACGAATTTCATTATTGATAGTATTTTTCTTTAAGCTTATATTTTGAAAAAAACAAACAGCTCCCCCAAGCTAAAGAATGACCACATTCATGTGAATATGTATCTTTTAAAAAATGAAAATGCAAGACAGGAGTCAGGTTCACAGTAAGAAAATATAGAGGTACATGCTCTTAGAGATGAAAATTCTATACAAATTAAATTTAAATTCAGTGTTAGCTGAAATTTGGGAGCAATGAAGTCATGTCAAAGAAAAGAAACCCACAAAACCAACACAGGCTATTATTCTAATACCAGTGAACTCCAGTCATGGGGTCTAACATTTCTACAAATATAATGAAACCATTTTAAGGCAGACCCTTGGGGCTCAGTCCTCTATGAACAACTCAATACCCCAGTCCAAAACACCTTGCTCCAGTAGTGTTATTAGGAGAAGAAGAGCAGAAGGTTTGATTTTGCAGTGTTGAAACAAATGGGAGCTTTGCCTTTGAATAACATGGATAGATTCATATACTGTGCTCTTGTAGGTAAGAGATGTGTCCTGAACACTAAATGATGCTGTTGAGTCATTCAAAATCAATGTATAACTTTGAATCCTTCATGACACTAGTCCTGGACTGGAAGATTGGGAGAGATGAGGTAGAGGAGCCTTCCAAGGAAAATCACGATCTGCAAGGTGAAATTCCTGCACATAAACACACAGCAGTCAAATAAATCAGTCATTAGCAATTATCCATCATGCTTTAGGCTGAATTCCAACCTGAAGACCAATACAGAAGGGAGAAGTCAGACAATCTGTGTTGGACCACACTGCTTTCTCAACAACCTAATCTCAGGAAGGAGGAAAAAAAGCAGCTGTGAATAAGGCGATGGATATTTTACATCTCTTTGGCAAACAGCATTTTAACCTTCTTCAAACACTGGTCCATCTGTTGAAACACCATCAATATTATCAGCATCCTGATTCTGCTGAAAAACTTTCAGACTAGATTAAAAAATGTCTTTCGAACTCTAATATAGTCTAAATATGATTTTGTTTTTCCCCATTGACTTCCTGGAGGAAGCAAAGGATGAGAAAGGAGAATCTTTCACAAATGCCAAAATCTACTCTACTGAGTCAGACTCTGTGAAATTCCAATAAATTTACTAAAGTGCTTGTGTATTAAAAAGGGACATTTTGGAAGGCAGGGTTTGCTAATGTGGTAGAAGACTGGTGAGAAGTGAATCTCTGTAAGTTTATACAAAGCATTTCCTGAGGAAAATGCCAAAAAATTATGGATTAGGTATGTTAGTATTTTAGGCAAAATCCAGTTTAATATGCTCACAACAGCAGCTCTGCTACTGTTTCTGACTTGAGAAAGGTTAATGAAATACTTCCCCTTAAGTGCCTGTAATCCTCAATGTGGGATACAAATTTTCAGTTGCCTTCAGCTGTTAGTTCTAACTTTGGTCCATCAGCCTTGCCATCATTCTAGTTATGCGAGACATTTCTTGAAAATACTACTGTTCTCTACAGTAATTGTCTAAAGCACTACAAAGCACCTAAAGTAAGATGTAGGGCAAAATAGGCAAAGGCAAAAAGTAACTATTTTAGATTAATGCTGTAAAAGCCTTTCTGTAAAAGGTTCACTGAAACTGTGGAGAACTGAGAAGACACTGACCCTCATGAGAAGCTCTGGATATTTTGCAGAACTAACCATGGAATGTTTTGTTGGATTAATTTACTCTGAAGGCAGTTGTGTGTGGAGGAGTACAGGCAATTAGTTACTTCTGTTCCAGTCTGAAATAAAAAATTATCTTCAGGCAGTTTCATATTAAGAAAATTAGCATTGGAAAATAATATTTTTTAGTTTTGCATGACTGAGCAGATTACTTTTGATTGCTGTTGGCCTCAGTTACATGCGTGCTTTTTGTAATATAATTTTGTTAACCTTTATGTTTGAAAATCACTGCAATGAGTGCTTTGCTCATAAAGACAAGATCTGTTTTGCTTGTTTCCACTCCTCAAACTCCTTTTCATCTTGTCCTGGTTTCAGCTGGGATAGAGTTAATTGTCTTCCTAGTAGCTGGTGAGCTACCTATGCAAATGTTAAGTCAACCATAGATGTGCTAGTCCGGTTGAAAATATATGCTTGTAAAAGTATACCTCTATTTGTAGGTGAACAAGAATTTGTCATTCACAGCTCTGAATGGTGCTTCCACAGTAGATACTTTGTATATACAAGTTAGACATGAGGGAAGACACACACAGTATCAGCTAATCAGTAATTTTGACATTCCTTTGTAATTTCAACTAAATTTTTCATGTCTGGTGATCAAAAAAAAAAAAATTGCATAACAACAATTACATAATTGCAATAACATAATTGCAACAAATGGTACCTTCCTTGATTACTGCTAACCAGTGATAATGCAAATTAAAAACCACATATATTTATAGATGACTCATGAATAGAATATCTAGTATGCCCTTACTAAGACTACTGTAAATCTACATTATATTGATTCACATCAAGAGACTTCTCTTTGGTGTGAATTAGGTCTAAGTGAAAAAGGAACAAAGTTTGTTATCATCAAAAACACTAACATAGATCGGGTTGAGATATTTACATTTATGTGTGTGAATATAATCTGAACCTCAGATTTCATTTCCTAGCCACCTGACTGTGTAACTTGACCACATGTCCCAGACACAACCACAACTGCTTCCCAGCCAGTGAGCTCTTTATGAGTCTTAATGCATGTTAATTCAGTTGAGCATTTTCCTTTTCATGCTGTTGCAGAAATGCAAGTTTTACACACGATGCTTGGCAAATAAAGACATAGAGCAGTACTAAGGAAAATAATAATATTTGCTTTTTCTAATATATTTATAAACTAATCAAATCAAACTCCACACAATTTAGTAAGCTTTAGATCTATGATCAGAAATTACTGGCTAGAATAATCAGAAGGCATAGGGCAGAAATAAGCATATATACTGAATTTTTTTCATAGAATATTTAACATAAGAATTGCAAAAACTAGCACAGATATTTGAATAAGTAATAAAACTGAAAAAGTGTGGCAATCAAAATGCGGCAGCAACTGATGACAAATATTTTAGGCTCTGTCACTTAATTATTGAAGAATATGTATTAAAAAGATATATATTCTATACAAATAGACTATTCTAGGAGATCATATCTCTGTGGCTTCCTGACTGCTATCTCTATGTTCATGTAATGCAAATAGTTGGACAATAGTTTTGTGAAGATGAATTTGACTGAAAGAAAAAACCCAAACACATAAGGTTACTTCGCCTCTCCAAAGGCTGAACAGAAGATTGAGTACCACACCTCAGGTTTAATTCACACTATAAATAAAGGGAAGTATATATAAATGGCATTGCCTTGTGCCTAAAAGGAATTCACTCTAAAGGAAATACAGCTGATGTTTTTACTGCACTGCCGATATTCACTGACTATCCTTACTTGTGTTCAGACTCTACTAAATCATTGAGAAGACCTATAGCATTTGGGAGGATTCGTATGATCCTTCTGCTCCAGTTACATGAGTGGCAATGTGAATGGGATTGAGTGATGCACTCCTGGGTTATACTGACATCAAGCAGCTCTGTGATCTGATCAGGATGGGGCTGTGGAAGCTTGCCCCCCTCTCTAATCTCAGTCTACCCCTCTCATTTCCACTAATACAAATTTCTTTCTAGGATCCTCACTGCCTTAATATTTTCCTTTTTATCCTTGAATTTATATACATCTCAGAAAACCTCATTTTTCTCATGTGCAGCAAATACAGGCTGTATCAGCACAAGGATGCACAACTGCTTAGTACCACCACCACTATGCCATAACGAGTAGGATCTCTCTGCAAAGGAACCCCATGAGGTCCATTTGTGGCATTAGCTACTCCTTAGCTTAAATGAAGGTTTGCCATATCCAAGACTGTGTACAGATTTAATTTCCTCCCTAGAGGTTAGAGTTCAGTGATTTCAAGTGGCTGAGCAGAGTAGGCAGCTGGGAACTAGGAAAGTCTGAACTCTAAATTCACTTTTGGTATCAAAATTCTTCTATGATATTGATATATCCTTTCCAACCAGATTTTGCCTCGCTTTTCCTTGACTGCATGGTAGAGGAAGAGATATGAAATACTGCCCTTCCATGTCATCAGCCTTGAGCTGAATATAATATAACATGGCTGGGCAGCACATTAGTCTTTCAGCTGAGAAAATGGTTCTCTCCCTATATTTCTGATAGAAGCAGTAGGATACTCTGTGGTGGGTTGACCCCGGCTGGATGCCAGGTGCCCACCAAAGCCGTTCTATCACTCCACCTCCTCAGCTGGACAGGGGAGAGAAAATATAACAAAGGGCTTGTGGGTCGAGATAAGGACAGGAGAGATCACTCACCAATTACCGTCACGGGCAAAACAGACTCAACTTGGGGAAAATTAACTCACTTTATTACAAATCAACCAGAGCAGAGTAATGAGAAATAAACCCAAAATCTCAGAACACCTTCCCCCAACCCCTCCCTTCTTCCCGGGCACAACTTCACTCCCAGATTCTCTACCTCCCCCCTCAGTGGCGCAGGGGGACGGGGAATGGGGTTTACGGTCAGTTCATCACACGTTGTCTCTGCCGCTTCATCCTCCTCAGGGGCAGGTCTCATCATGCTCTTCCCCTGCTCCAGCATGGGGTCCCTCCCACGGGACACAATCCTTCATGAACTTCTCCAACGTGGGTCCTTCCCATAGGCTGCAGTTCTTGACGAACTGCTCCAGCATGGGTCCCTTCCCTGGTGTGCAGTCCTTCAGGAGCACACTGCTCCAGCGTGGGTCCCCCATGGGGTCACAAGTCCTGCCAGAAAACCTGCTCCGTGGGCTCCTCTCTCCACAGATCCGCAGATCCTGCCAGGAACCTGCTCCAGTGCGGGCTTCCCATGGGGTCACAGCCTCCTTTGGGCACCCACCTGCTCCAGCGTGGGGTCCTCCGTGGGCTACAGGTGGAGATCTGCTCCACCGTGGACCTCCCTGGGCTGCAGGGGGACAGCCTGCCTCACCATGGTCTTCCCCACGGGCTGCAGGGGA
Organism: Aquila chrysaetos chrysaetos; assembly: GCF_900496995.4. Classification (NCBI taxonomy): domain Eukaryota; kingdom Metazoa; phylum Chordata; class Aves; order Accipitriformes; family Accipitridae; genus Aquila; species Aquila chrysaetos. Next base: position 59,549,842 of record NC_044007.1, read on the forward strand.
ATCTCTGCTCCGGCACCTGGAGCACCTCCTCCCCCTCCTTCTTCACTGACCTGGGGGTCTGCAGGGTTGTTTCTCTTACATGTTCTCACTCCTCCCTCCAGCTGCTGTTTCTGTCTGTCCCAGCAACATTTTTTCCTTCTTAAAAATGTTATCACAGAGGTGCTACCACTATCGCTGATTGGCTCGGCCTTGGCCGGTGGCGGGTCTGTCTTAGAGCCGGCTGGTATTGGCTCTGTCAGACACAGGGGAAGCTTCCAGCAGCTTCTTACAGAAGCCACCCCTGTACCCCGTCCCCGTCCCCGTCCCCCCCGCTACCAAAACCTCGCCACGCAAACCCAATACATACTCTCGCTTCCTTGCCTTTCTCTGCTTTACACACACTGGTGGTATAAGGATGGAGTCCAGAAGGTGTTAGCATGCCCCATGTGATGAGGAAGGCTTGGAAATGACATCTCTCTTATTTCCAGATAACTGACCTTACCTGTGCCAGGCTCATTTATGGCACAAATCTCTTACAAACTCTCCATCTTCCTCAATTTTGCCTTTTGGAAAAAGTAAGTAAACACATGAATAGGTTATTAATAATAACAAGAGTAGTAACAGTAATTCATGTCACAAGAATACTGGGCAGAATTAAATATTTATAAAGCACTTAGAAGGTGAAACAAACTAAGTAAGTGCTAAGCATTCTAATTCAACGAATTTGGTGGGTGTTTTTTCCCCTCTTGGAATAGTTTGTAATGCTAAAAAAAAAATATTGCTGGTTTTACTTACCCAAACTTTTAACCATCTTTATCAATGTTTTATAGTTTGTTTTAAAATCTTGATTTAGTTTTCTGAGCAATGACACCTGTCACTGTGTCACTTGGCTTCCCTGTGTCACGTTGCTTCCCTATTAGGGTTTCTCACACACACCAGAAATGCTAGTGGGACCTAACAATGCAATAAGACTGTGGGCTCTTTTATTCAACTGACCTCACACAAGAAAGTCTGCTTAAAAAATGACATAACGATATGGACTGTTGTTTTGTCCTTTCTCATTACTAAAGCAATTACTCCCCAAATACACACTGATTCATTATGGTCACTCCATGGAGCTAAACATCAACACTGTAATACTCAGATACAGAATCAGAGTGTGAAGTCAGGCTAATTAAATTGGCCCAGCCACTTTAGCAAGCAAATTGGACCAAGTTAATTGGCACAGAGTGAGATAAGGAAATTCAGGCACTATTCTGTGAAATACCGTTTTAATTATATCTAAAGAAGAACATTGCCCTTAATTTCAAATTTCTTAATTAGGAACATGAATAAGTAGCAATAATAATCTTTGCAGTCTACAAATACAAAAATGTCAGACGAAGTTTGTTTTGGCCAAGCCTGTTAACCAGTGAGCAAAGATGACTGTAATTATTATTAGCTATATTTGTCTTACATGCAGACCTATAGCCCCAGAGAAAAGGTTAATAGGGTGGGTATGCATCAAAAGGAAGATAAATCTGACATAAACAGTGTAAGAAACACTGTAGTGGAAGGATTCATTTGCAGTAAGATATTGTAACACCCAAAGAAAATAACATCTATACCACAAGCAATGCGTTTTTCAGTACAACTCTGGTTTCAGCTGAAGTGCGAGTGAAGACTTTTGGATTCCATTTGGGTTCATATTCAAACACTTCCAAATACTGTTTCAGGTTTAGCTTTGGTTTAAGAAAAAATGATAGTTCAGAGCAGTGTCAGTTAATTGCCTGTGATTATAACTGGTGTATGCCGCAGCTGGTGTAACTGCATAAAGTCAATGGTTCTGTCACAGGTTTTGTCAGCTGAAGTTCTAATCAGTTTTCCTTCACTATTGCCTGGTTTTGAAAGGAGCAGACTACAATACTGATGCTCACAATATTTACCATACAAATACAGTCAAATAATTTACATCTCCCACTTTGGGAAAAATAGTATTAATCGCTGTGGTGCATACTAGGAAATCCTGAGGAACTGCACCATTTCTAGTCTACCTGTTCATGTCATGCCCTGCACTAAGTGACCAATTTCTGTATCAATAGGTGTTGAGGATTTTCCTGTTGGGGAATTTGTGGTTTCTTGAGCTTGTGCCTTTACTGGCAAAACAACCAATTACTGATGTTGTGGGCCAGAAACAGGGGAGTGAAAACAGTGCTCAGTAGTTTAGCTGAAAGTGTAAGCGAGACCAAAATACATTCAGCACAATTCAGAAGCAGTGCACTTTCAAACTTCTCCAATAATTATTCTCCATCTCTTAAAGTGAATACTAAGAAGCTGTGTATTGAAAGGGTGTGAAGGATATGGAAGTGAACAAGACAAGAGTGTTACAACTAATGTAAGTGTGAAAATTGTCCATATGCTCTCTCTGTCCTAGAGGCTTAAAAAAATAAGACCATATTCTACAACAGCTCCAATTAAAGGACACCCCATTGGGGAAAAAAGGCTGGAGGTTTATACATATCCTAATTTGTAATAAACAAAACCATATTCAGTTTGTTATGAAGCTAACTTGGTCTAAATAGGTTCAAGTATGGACTATCGTGGCAAATTCATGATCAGAAAAGGCACCTAACTGGTCCCACAAGCCAGACTATGTATAACACATAAACACATGCAAGAAATAATTCTGTTGAAAAACACTGGGGAAATGTTGATTAATTAAATCATGTGCAATACTGTAAACCTTAAACAAATGAACTATTCGTTTTAGCATCACATTAAGTAAGGCAAAGGAATGAATACAGCACTGATTGTGCTTTACATACTGCATCGTCAGACAGTTAAATTCTGTCAGACAAGCACGTTTTGATGTCTTGTTCACTGGAAAAAATATTAAACAAGAGATTGAGGAATAATGGCTCACCTCCTAGCAAAACTAATACTAAGGTTGAACTCAGCAGCATTCTGTTAAAGACGACATCTGAATGCAGCTGAAAATTTATGGTCATAGCTGTGGTTTACTCATCTTCATGGCTGGGTGCTGCAAAATGGGGATAATGACAGCAGCCAGGCCCATCTCCTTGAATCGTTAGCACAATGTAAGGCTGTGTGGGGACAATTTCCAGGAGACAATTTCCATTAATAGCATTATCAGACTCCCTCTCTTCTCCCTGTTTGACTCCTCTCCCTACTCCTTCATAAAGGCAGAGCAGCTGTAAGTCTCATTGCTGGTCATGGCTAGAGATTATTTCTTTGCTAAGAACACTGCTTTGGTATTATTAGCAGCACAAAATGAGACAAGCAGAGAGGAGAAATTGAATCAAATATTTTGGAATTATGTATGTATTCATATACAGGGGGCTGGGTGTATAGGTATCTATAAAGGTAGTTTAAACTTAAATATGTAAGTATTTATATATTTAAATGCATTTATACACACACACACACAAACTTATGTCTAAACATCTTTTATTTTTTGTACCCAGAATAGAAAAAATGAATACTGTGGATATTTTCAGACTTTTGTGAAACAGTATAACTTTGACTTTTAGCAGCAAACATCAGTTTGGAGCACAGTACAAATCATGGCTATAAAATCCAGAGAAATATGGATTTATGATGTAAGACTAATACAACCTTCACTATAATGTTGTGAAAGCGATGTTGTAATATCAGTACTACATACAGGCCGATAAAAGAGGAATTATTTTTAGGTTATCTCCAAAGGCAGTTTGAGAACAATACCGTGTATATAAATTCCAGCTATAAGAAAATAAACTAACTTTATTTTAGAGGAACAATGTTCTAATGCTACAGTGAAGTCATGAAGTTGGACAGCACGGTAACATGCGCCTTTGTAAAGGTGTGTCTTCAATGTACTCTGGAAAGTTGTTGCTAGTCTTTTTAAATGCTAGTAACACAGGTAGTATGAAATTGAGTGGGGAGAAGCTGTGATCATTTTAAATGGTAACGTAATATATTAGTATATTTAGTTATATGCTTAATTTATTAATTTATTTAGTAACTGTTTAAATTAAAACAGGATTCTGATTCAAAATTATGCTTTCAAGGTACAATAAATGAGAACTGATTTTACATTTATTGCAACAGAAGATTTGTTTTGGTTTTCTTTTAATTACACGTTAGCAAAAAGCCTTGCAATTTGACCTCTCTCGAAGAAAAGGAGGCTGAACAAGTAAGTGCCAGAGGTAGCCTGGCCATGCTGCAGCACATCCTGCCTCAGCGGAGGGGAACTGGTAAAACTGCCATCTCAAGTTGCTTCCAGCTTCCCCTCATTTGTTTCTCTGAAGTGGGATCTGTAGCTTAGGAACCTGTACAAAATAATGGACAGAAATCAACATTTTTAAACTCAACTTTGCAAACGAATATGGTATTTAAAGAAGCATCTCTGCCCTCTGTCCTCCTCTAATTATGCCCCTTAGAAAGATCTCTTTTTAAAAAAAAAAAAAAAAGGTACTTCTCAGGTATTTAGAAAACACTCACAGATTTGAATGTAAAGTGGTTTTTTTTCACACAAGGTTAGTCAGTCTGGGAAGCTTCTTAGACAAGAGGCTTTTTAAAGACCAATAGCAATGTAGCACTGTTTTACAAGTACATAAACACAATTTAACACATAGTGATCTAAACTCCAGGTGTTTTGTGGCTGCTGACAATTTTTCTGAACTCAGGAAATAAGAGGCAATAAACTTGGTCACAGTGGTTAAAATGTGTACTGTTAATTTTGTGGGGGTTTTCTCCCTGTCTCATGCTTTCCCTCAGTAATGTGTCTAATTTCCTTGGATAATGTTCTAATGGCACTAACATCCACAGTAGATTTACTTTATTTCCCTGCTTTTTGCTGAGACTTTTATGGTGTAATGAAAGCATTTATTTCAGTGTCCCCATAGACCTGCTTTAAATTGACCTGCTAGCCAGAGCTTTATTATGGACAAAGGCTAAATGAGTATAATCTAGAAATCTTTATTCATTACTATTGCTTTAGCTTCATGTTCAGCTGAAGAGCCACGTAATTATCATAATTTATATATATCTGGAATAAGGCACGGAACACGTTTTGAGGAATATTCTCTTTCTGCTCACTTTAATCGAGGCGGCACCCTGGCTCTGGGAAGCTGATTATGGACCCTGGGAGAGTAAGATTATTTTGGGGCCGTCTCACACCTCACACAGGGTTTGTTCTTCTGAGCAGGAGGGCTTAGCAGGCTCTGAACGGCCCTGTGGGGTGCTGGGGCACTGGGGCAGTTGGGAAACAGGAGAGCACTGGATTTCCCTAGTGTTGCAGTGTGCATGAGAGCAGGGAAGAGATGTCCTCCTGATAAGACATAGCAGCACATTCGTGTCCTCTGAAGGATAACCTTTTCCCCTCCGAGCTCCTCCTGGGATACTATAGCTGGAAACCAAAAGTACCCAGAGCCGTGTCCACAGGCACAACAGTTCATGCGAAGAGCTCCGATTGCTGTAGATGAGGATGGATGGACAGAATTACTTTAAAATAAGATTCTAGCCCTCCTCTGCCTGCAGACCCAGGGTGACCCCTGGTATGCCACCTGCCACCGCTGGCTGAAACTGCAAATTTCTCCTCCATCCCTCCTTCCCAAACTGTAGAGTAATTTGTGTTTTCTTCGAAGTTTCAAAACATTTGTTGGAAAAGAACAGTGAAAAGAACATAATATTTCACGAAATGATAAGAACATTTGCTAGAGAGATTCACCAAAACTGCAATGCTTTCATTAAAAATTTAGTCAGTATAGGCCAATAAAATACTGACCTCAGTATTTCCAGTTAGTTTTGTCACCTTCAGTAGCCCCACCACGATATCTCCCATCTATCCCTCTCCCGTTAATTCTATTTCTCCAGTAGTTGCTTTACAGTTTGTCCAGTACTGTCTTTCTCACGCTGCGACTGAAGAAAATATTTCTAAAGTGAGACAGGGAGGGAGCCTTCACAACCGGCCCTGCCCTGCCCCGGGAGTGCTCTGCCGGAGGAAGAAGAAGGAGAAAGCCTTGCTCACCACTTGCAGCCTTGTTTAGAAGCAACATTTTAGCTGGCAGAAACAGAGACAGCAGGGGCCAATGCCTGACTGTCACTCCAGATGAACAACACTTGGTTGGTGTGTGAGCGAGAAGAGCCTCTCAAGCCTCGATTATTACAACACCCACACACAGTCCAACTGTGCTGGCAGCTCTGAAACTTTCCAGGCTAACCCGCTGGTCCCCAAACACAGACAGCAGGACGTCATCAGTAAGATGAAGACCTGCTGCTCAAACACGGAGTCATTAGCCTTTTCCAGTTCAGCTGGTTTTATGTAATAGATCCAGGACCTGGTATCATTTGAGAAATGAGCATTTTGGAGCTCCCAAGGCTTCGGATCTGTTTCCCAAAGGAAACGCTACGGACTGCAAGCAGTGCTCCAGGTGTGAACACTTCCTAAATACAAGGGCGTCCAAAATTGGCTTAGGTTATTCCTGGTAATATCACTAACAGAAATGAGAACAAGAATGCTGGAATGAGTTTTTCTCACCTTCGTATTTTTGACTCACAAAGAAGAGCTTTTAGTGGTGCTTGGGTGAACCAAACACCCAAATTCTTCTCTACCCCCTGGAACGCCTCCAGAAGAAAGTCTTACACTGAGTTTTGAAGAGTTAATTCCTAGCTTAGGAAAACATTGCCACAGGAAATCTTTGAGAAAATGAAGCCAATTTAGACCAAATGACTCGGAAGGGAAAAAAGGACTCCTTCAAAATAAGGCATTATAACATGAGAATGGAGTGAATACAACTTTGACAATTTCTGGGGAAACACATTTGGACATTACTGGTACTTTCTGTTTCTAAAACATTTCTAATTTAGCATCATGCTTGTAAAGCAGATGACAGATGAAGACTTCTGTTTTAACTAGAATAAGCTGAGACTGAAACACTCGGAAAAGACATAGGAATGGGTAACATGTGCCATTGTCCGGTTTACTCCCTGTTAGTACCTTCCCACAGCGTCTATTAGCTGCCTCTAGTGCTTTACAAAGTGTATTTGTTTAGACATTCAAAAAATACTTTATCACTTCCCACTATATTGCAATACATGGTTTTATATTTTACTAATATACTATATTCTCTGCAGCAGCTTTAATCTCTGCTTTATCCTAATATTCAGGAAAATAGAAAGTATTTAGTAATAACCACATTTCTCAGGTAAATTCATTTTTATCTCTTGTTGTCACTGAACTGGGAAAAAGTCCTAAGACATATAGGAAAATATTTCTGTGGTGGCGGTGTTTTTATGGTTTTAACTTTTCTTCTTAGCTTATAGAATCATAGAATCCTTTAGTTTGGGAAAGACCCTTAAGGTCATCAACTCCAACTGTTAACCAAACACTGCCAAGACCACCACTAAACCATGTCCCTAAGCGCCACACAATTTGAATTACCTTTCTCTTCCAATGGGTTTATAACAGAAACTGTGAGAGTACCTTAATTCTAGGGCATCATTATAAAATTTACATTCATGGAGAAACTGTAGTGCAGTGTTACTGTTTTTTTCCAAATGGTCTTTTGTCACAGAAAGACATCCAGTTAGGAATTCTGTGTTGGCAGGTGAGAAGCAAACAGTCCTCTTCAGATCCACCTGTGCTTGTTTTCAGAGCAACAGCGTATTTTGTTGTTTTTTCCTTTTTTAGAACAAGAAGAAAGAAAAGATTAAAAAAAGATATCGAGAACCTGAACATTGCTCAACTAACAGAAGATGATAAAAGACTGATGAGTATCGGAGCTGATTTAGAGTTCAAAAATATTTGGAAGAGGTGTGAATACAGATTACTAGAGGGAAGAAGAGTCGTGGTTCTGCACTAGGATTGAATGAGTGACTATCTATCTGCTTTTTGTGCATGCTCTTGTAGTATAGTGTCTGTCATAACAGAATACCACACTGCTACAGAGAGGAGTCATTGGTCCTGAAAGAATCACAGACCTTGTTAATGCGAGTAGGTGTGCCACTCACTCGCTCTTTTTGGGACTGAAGGCAGAACTGATTAAGTACCTTTATCTAATGAAATATCTGTAGGTGGTAAAGGATTGCCACTGGAGGCATTAAAACAAATGGTGGGGCCTGTGCAGGCGTAATTCAGATAAAATCAAATCATTAAAAGCATGCTTTATTGAAATATGTGAATTAGTGTGGGAAAGGCAGGAGACAGAGTTATGACAGGGATTTTGAAGGGAGACAGAGACAGTTTCTCAAGTACTGAATTTATTGTAGAGGCATACAAGAGACTGCTGATTAGGAAAATGGCCATTTTGCTTGCTTTCTACTGTAGTCAAGAAAACCACACTTTGCCTACAGCTCTTGTAAATGAGCAATGTTAGACCAAAAATATTCCAGATTTTTATCTCATGGGAAGGGAGTCCGCTCAGTAATCACTTATTCAGCACTCAAGTGAAAAAACTATGCAACAACATTTTTCTTAGAAAAACTATAGTTGCCCCAGAAGCATGCAGATTAGATCCAGAGCCTAAGTTTAAATAATGTTTGGATCCAATTATGTTTGAAGAAATTCCTTCTGTAGACTTTACACAAATATGAGGGAATAAATAGGTATCTGCTCTTTTCAGACTCTTCCCTTCATCCGTGGTATTTAGCAGTGTCTACTTTAGAAACAGTGGAAGTAAGAGAATAAAAACAGAAATAGTTTGGCACTGTTTTTCATTGCAATATTTCATTGGAGATTATTTCCCCCACAATAAATATTCTTAAAATAAAAGTCAATAAATGTTCTTAAAATAAAAGTTGATGCATTTGGGTTTAAATTAGACACTTCCAATTAAGCATTTTCTTATCTTTCTTTTTCGTGTTTCCTCTTCAGGTGGGAAATTGTGCCAGTCATCCCAGAAAGGTTACGTTCTCAAATTATGCTTGCTCTGGTAAGCTGCAGTTATGAGGAAAAAGAAACATCAAGAAGGAACTAGCCCTAGGTGTAGGCCAGACATTTGTATTGTGGACTAGACTCAGGAATAGGAAAAGTCAAGCACTCCTAGTTGGAGAACTGCACAAAAGCTAGCTATTTCTAGACATGTGCTTTTATGCATTTCTGTTTTCTTTCCTTAGTCTTGCAACCTTGAGGGATAGAAGAGAAAAAAACTGTCAAGCAGATGAACTGGAAATGGAAGAATTAGGAACAGCTAACATATTTCCACAGTTCTTTTGCTGTATGCTCACTTTCCTGTGCTGATTACTGGCTTTCTCTGAACATCAGCCAAATCCTGTCCCTCCTTTCTTACTGCCTGCCTTCTTCCTCCGTTTTTCTTGTTGCTCTGTGCCTCTTATTTCCTCCTACCTTTCTCCTCCTCCTTTTGCTAGGCTGATAAACAACATCCGCCGTAACACAAAAAGAAAATGAAGCTTGTTAAAACAAAATATGGTATGACATAGTGCTTGCCAACTATGTCTGTTCTTTCAGCTTGTGTGAGTGAGTCTTTTTCAATAGTCTTCTGTCTTGCTTATTTATATTACATGCTTTCTGGGACAGGGACAGCCTAGCTTCTCAGTTAGACTAACTTTTTGAAGTACTTAGCAGATGGCTCCCTTCTCAGCTGTTTGTTTTTTTTTTTTTTTTTTTTTTCTTCCCAAAGCACTTATCTAAGTGATATTATGTTCTACTCTATGTTCAAGGCTAAACTTAAAGTATCATTTTGCTATATCTGGAGCTTAATTCAGTGAAGCACTGAAGCACTGACTTCAAGCGTGACTACCCCCCCCCCCCCCCGAATACCATAGGAATAATCATACAAGTAAATTTTTAGTTCTGTAAGAAACCTTTAGTAAATTGGGGTCCTATGGTGTACGTTCTTAAACTCCCCACTCTTTCCAGGAAAGCCATCCTAGTCATGAGAACATTTCTAGCGATTTTGCACCATGATATGAAAAAATGCAAAATTATTATCACGGTGTGGAATGAAAAGGTAATCTGTTGTTCTACATATACAAAATTTTGATTTTTTTAATGTTACCTTTAAAATAAATCATTTTAAAAAATTAAATAATTTATGCAAAATAAATGATTGCTGAATATAATAATGATAAAAATAAATAACTGATCAAAATAATCTATGCAAAACATTATCACCTGAATGCTTTTCTTACCTTTTCCAGACCTGTGTTTTTTCCTGATAACTAAACTTTGCTGAATTCAAGAATTCCCCCATTTCTCAGTACTGGTAATTATTTAAAGGAGAAAATTTGCTTTTTGTAAGAGAAGAACCAGACTGAGCCAGTGAAATACATGACAACTTCACTCTGTGAATAATGCTTGTGTTTTGTGGTCTTTTGACTCTCGCAAATTTTTCAATAATTATTTGCTATTATATCAAAATGCCTTCTTTTTCTGAAGAGGTGAAAATTTGCACAAATTTTTCTATAACTGACTATTTTTAGGGAACACATCCTGTATTATTTACTAGAAAGACTTTTGTAAACAATTACTTTCTTTGATGTGACTTACTAAATTGTTCATTTTTTTTAAATATGCTTTTAAAATTATTTCAAAAGTTTTGTAAAAACAGATAGTAGGGAATGCCAACTCAGTAAATCTTTCTGATGTGTAGTCTAAAGAAGAAAACCATCATTCTTAAGATATTTTTGCCTTTAGTGAAAGCTAGTAGAATGATGGACATGGTTAGAATAGCCAATGGAATGGTTGTACATTAGTAGGAAAAATTGGATGGGTAAAATGTGAAGAGAATCGAAAAGCCTTAAAGTGCAACTGTTTCTGAATCAGTTAGTTTGCACTGAATGATTCTTGAATGTCTGAATGTTTGTAAAAATTACTCAAGATAGGATAGTAGTCAGTGATGGCTACAAACTATGTCCTGCATGAGAACAGGATCATTAGTTCCTTACGTACCTGCCTGTTCTACTTGCATTACACATTATCATCAAATAGCGTAGCCTGAGTGGCAGACAGTTGCATTCTTACTCTGCAGAGCTTTCTCAACATTATCGGCATTACTAAAGAAGCTATTTAATAAATTAAAGTGTTGCGTATAATTGTAAATCTCATCTGGACAAAGAAATTATTGATAATGAAACTAATCAATAACTGTTGGTATGGGTATCAGCAACCATGGCTTCTGATGCTTTATTATGCATGAACAATTACACAAATCCATCTGTAAGCTGATAGCTTTAATTAGTACAATGTCACAGATCTGTGAAGAATTCTGATCCAAGTTAGTTATCAGTAGAAATGTAAATGATAAATTAGAATTGTTTAAAAATATTTAGCTGGATCCTCCCAAATCTACTGTATTGAGAAAGAAGTCACAAAGGAAAAGGCAATCTTTCTCAGCGTGCATCCACCGGTCTGGCTGTTTGTGGTGGGGAGACTGCAGCAGAGCCCTAACCTGTCTCAGTTATAGTTGCAATTCACTCTGATGCAGGAAAGTTAAGGTGAAAAACCAAGAGAATTGCATGGAAAAAGAGCAGGTGAGAGCTGTAGTTCTGCCCCAGTTACTTGGGGATTAGAAGTGCTGAAAGAGTAAGTGGAGAAGCAAAAGCTAGCATATAAAAAGATGAAATTGCTGAAGCCTCTTGCCTTACAGCTGAGACCTTTGTTTTGGGGTACAAGCCCTGGTGTTTTACAAACCCTGTGCAGTGCTGTATAGAAAGAACACTGACGGGGAAATGTTGGAGAGTGAGGTTGGAGGGAGGGAGGTCGTGACTGCATATGTGAGGATGTATGGTAATTGAGTTGAGACATGGCAAACAACTGGAACTGGGACTTATCATATATCCAGGACCCATCTATTAGTCTCCTAAAATCATCTGTAAATCTGGTTTGCTGTTTGATCAGAATCACCTTATATTCAGATAAATATGGTATATAACAAATGGCAAAATAGGGACACTATAACAATGAATATAAATTGGAAACTAAGAATGGTAGAAAGTTGATAAAGAAGCAAAAAGACATAAGGAAAAGCTTACAACCCACCATATGAAAGAGATTTTTAACTACACTAAACGAAAGAAATCCTAATAGTATTACTTTTCCCTTACTAGATTGAAATAATATATCACAAATAATACATCTTTCCCTTTTCTATTGAATAAATATTTCTGCTCCTTATTTGAAAAAATTGAATAAATGCAGTCATTTCACAGACTGCTGATGAAATACTTTTCACACTAACAGTAAATCAGAAGCTGCAGCTCCTATAGCTGGCTATTTTAAAAGCAAAAGATCTGGCCAACCTCCTGTCCCAAAGAGTGAAAAATGAAAAGGGTGAAAAGCTTCCTAGTTTCTCAATGTTGATTTCTAATACAACTTAAAACAATTAGGAAATTCCAGATGATCGAAAGGCAATGAAAAAAAGAAAAAAGAGAAAGCTAATACAGTGTTTTAATTTAAAAAGGATACAAATGTGATGACTCCATTAGCTATATAATTCTCACATTGATTTTGTGTAAACTAATCAAATAGCTTAAGTGGGACTTGATTTATAGAAGTTGATAAAGAGAAAACAGTTATCTCCAATTAACATTAGTTTATGGAAACCAGATATTGCCCAAAATAAAATTATCTCTGATGAATTTACAAGTTAGACTGTTGGAGGGATCAGTGTTGCTTTATTATTTAGCATTGCTGAAAACACTTCTCACATAGACAATTCAGAAACTGACTTAAAACCTGGAGGGGTTTCACAGCAAATTTATAAACAGTTTTGAAAAGCGATAGCAGTATAACATGGTGCTCTGGGCATCTAGGACATCCCAGAGAAGAGTTAAGACTGACAGTCAGGGAGTACATGAAGCACAGATATAAGATAAACAGAGGACTCTTTGATATAGCAGACAAAATACCAAATATCAAATGTCTGGAAATAAAGGAGTAGTAAATGGTTAAAGGCTGTTGTTAATTCTCTGACACTGGAGAGAGAATTCATAGAAATCCCAGAGCCTGGGATTAAAACAAACAAACAAACAAAAAGGTTAACAGACTTGTTCAGTGTAGGAGCTGGGAAGGTTGATCAATTAATTAGTATTATCATGTGGTGGTAAAAATATACATTAATTTGCTATGTGATTTGCTATATGTCAGTAGACCCATGTGATCCTTCTACTTACTGGCTTTAGTAAATTCAATATCAGACTACATTCATAACTATCCACCTACTGTGAGAAAGAAACAGTTCATTGACTGTTTATGGTCTGCTTGCTTAAGAGTGTATTATTATTATTTCCTAGAAATTTAAATCAGAAGGGACTGTGAAATCATTTAGGTTTAACTATTTTCTTGCCTAGATACTGTAGGGGATCAGACATCCTTCACCAAGTCTATATTATGCTTTTTCAAACGCAAATAGTCAAATAAGGAATGGCAAATAATCAACAAACAGGATTTCCATATCAATTTTTAGTCAAAGATCTATGCAAATACTTCTGAAAGAGTGGGGATTTTCAAGTGGATATAGCAACACTGTAAGCCACAGAATTTAACAGTACACTTTTATTTGAGAAAGCTGAGCAGTTCTAGCATTGTGCAGGTATTTGACTTGTTTATTGGAGAGGTTAATAGATTTTTAAAAGGCAAAATCATTTGGGGTTTAAGGTCAGGAAAGTATAAGTATCCTTAGCCCATAAATTTAGAAGGAAGAATCCCAACAAAGAGGAGAGTAAGGGGATGGGGATGCCAGAAGGGAAGGCAGAGTCACCAGCAGTAGATTATGGCTGGACAAACCTGTGGCTGAGCCAGAACGGTTGAAGAAGTCACTGGGTTTTAGCCCAGATCAGAAACTAACAAATTGTGGGCTCAAAATCAACTGCAATGGGACTGGATTAGTCAGTTGGATTAGTTCAAAAGACCACTTAACGGCACCATAAAGTATCCCAATGACTCCCTATTAGGAGTAAATCCTTAGGAGCAAATCCTCATTAGGATTAAACACAAGGGCAGTTGCCAGTTCTCAGGGGAGAGGCAGGGACTTCCAGGGGCCGAGCAATGTCCTCTGCGAGAGCTCTTTCATGTGCACTCATCCATCCACACACTCTAACCACTGGAGCAAGGCTTACACTCAGCATTCTGGTAATCATTTGTTTCCAAGATGTATTAGAAGTGGTTTTGCACAGCTGGAATAGCCTGCCTGAACAATATAGGTCCCATCATGGGACATGAAAAACTATCTTGGTATATTTTAGTTGGTCCAACAGTTGCTGCTGCTGGCCCTGGAGGCTTTTCTTTTTCTTTTAGCACATATCAAGATCTGAATTTATTATAAAAATTTTCACCAGGATGATGCTTTCAATTTTCCAAGAAGCAATACATGAATTTACTGTGGGCTGGAAGAACATCCACTGACTTTTGTACACTGACTTGTAAGCTTTAGAACTGATGAAAGATTAGCTGATCTTTGCTATTTCTTGTCATTCAAAATGAAGCATTTTGGGAGTTAGCTTTAAATTTGATATGAAAAATATATCTGAGGAAAATGGTTGTCTAATAGCCAGAATGTCCTACAGTTTAGGGGTGCAGCAAATCTACACTGAATAGCCTTTTTTGTGTAATGAAAAGCCAGATTTGAATTTAATTGCATGTTTTTATCAAAACAGCACTTTATCATATTACCAAAGGTTATAAGTCAACCTTTTACTGTTTACTGCTTTGTCTTCTAAACATGCCGGCTTGATTGCAGGCTGCTTTGTGCTGTCACTCTAAGACAAACACTTGGAGCTTGTTTATTCCTATTGACAACAGGTTTAAACAGGTTGGCATGGCTGTACTGTGATCAAAGAAGTAATCATTTGTGGAATGACAATGCACAGAACATTTGTATTATGCACTGTGCTCTGACGGGTGCTGCACATTGAATATCACACTTGGAGGAGATCATTCAGAATCAGAAATGAAGAATCATAATGTAATTTGCGCTGTTTGACTGGCTATCAGGAAATTATACGAATGATAGTGGAAGCTGGCATTATAACACTGGTGTAAGCCTTAGTCACGACATCTTTTAAGCGTGCCTTTCTGACTGCATATTGAAAACTAGGGAACGGTGAACCTCCTGAAGTAGAAACACTAGCAAAAGGAGCACTTTATAAATCAGAGATTCTTTAAGGGTATGGATGTCTGATTATTTATTGCCAGCTATTGATGGTGTGCTTTTTATAACTATATGTATACATGAGGATAGAACAATTCTCAAGAAGAAAAAAATGAAATTAGAATATTTGAAATATACACAAAATGGTATGAATTAACATTGCAATCTAAAAGGGACTAGGAAGAAGTACTCGTAATAACCCAAGGGAAAAACAAACACATACAGTGGAAAAGAAACCAATCCCTGAAGCTAAGTGGTGCAAGGGCCATCTGGTTTTACTTTATCCAGGGGTCAGCCATTCCTAATGTTTCAGTTTGCTGCCCTTTTCTAACCTCAAGTTAGCATTTTAACAGTCAGCAGGCTGTTCAGATAGAACGACCTTAGAGCAACTTGGAAACAACTTAGCTGAGAATCATTAGTCTCCCTGCCCGGGTAGTGGGAAGGAAGGGCCTCCTCTGGGGGCAACAGAGCTCATCATTACTTCTGAAGGTATCTCACTATGCTCTAAGTCTAGCAAGTCAACTGCCTAAGGTTGGGAATACTTTCCTCGGGGTGCCCAGACTAACGTGCTGTAATTTGAAAGGACTTGCAACTTTACTGCTATGTGTGCCTCAGTGCGCCCGCTCTTTCAGAGGAGAGGTCTGGATGTGACCTTCTTTCTGATTGATGTCCCTGAAGTGTCTGAGAGAGATGAACTGATGCTAAGGCCAGCTTTCCAAAGATGGAGAGAGTAGAAGCGTGAAAGACAATAATTTTGTAAAGCATTGAAGTGAAAAGGACCAGTCCGCATGAAAGACCTCTGCATGCCAAAGTGTTCAGTAATTCCTGAGTTTTCCAAAGAAACGACCTAAAGAAAGAGCTAGGTCATTTGGACTGAAATGTCCTCTTCCAATCCAGTACACCAAAGTGCATGAAACATGTTCACCTTGGGGTTCCACAGCCAATATGCTCTACATTTCCTCTCATGGTAAAAAGTTGCATTTGAGCAAACCCATCATTATAATTCAAAGAGAGAAAGTGTCACATGGAATTAGACCAATCATCAATCTAGACTGGTATCCTATAGTGGCCAACAACAGATGTTTCAGAGGGAGATATGAAACCTCTGTAGTGAGAAATTCTATAATGCTATGCAAGGGTTTCTTTCTATCCAGGGCATGAAATCTTGAAATATACTGCAAATTTCTTATAAAAAGTATAATGAAATGAACGTTTTGCCTAGTCTGAGGTAGGATCAAGATACACTGTGAAAAGCATTGCATCTTCATTCCCTTTTGTCACTTAGAAGGAGATTTTAGAAACATCTGAATGCCACTATAAAATAAAATTTGACTCTATATTCTTACCAGCCTGGGACTTTTGTCTGCTGAATTAGGTCAGACTGGTGGGGAGCTTGAAACAAGCTATCTCAGAAGGTCACAGAAAAGGATGTGAAGGTGAAATAATATGGTCTTTCTTGAGGTACTGCTAAGTCTGACACTTCATTTCTTCAAACTAGTGCAAGAAAGAAACATAAGCCATAACCAATATTCCTATTTGCCCTTTTAGATGTTGTGCATTAGGTCTGTGAAGGACATGATACTTGCTTAGATGAAGTTACTACCTCTTTATTAAAATACTGCAGCTGTAATTATGAGAAGCAACTAAGCAATATTTTCATGTGATGAAGATTAACTCTTCAATTTAATGGGAAATATGGAATATTTTGGCCATTTTTACACTCTTTTAAATTGCTACATCTTAGTGTCATTTACACTACCTTGCTGCAATATCTAGAGGTGTGCCAAACCTATGAGTTCAGCAAATCTGGGATGTATCCAAATTTGTAAATAGTTGGAGGGCATTTTGCCTATCTTACACTGAAGATGAGGTAGAAGCTTTAAAAAAGATCCTAATTCACTTAAAACACAGTTCTTCTTGAAATATTTGATTTAAATACATGTAAGCACTGGATTTGTTTAAAGTCCTTATTAACCTTCCATTGAAATGATCAAGCAAGCTAATATGCCACCAACTTACTGTATGTCTTAAGTTTACTAGTAAAAAAATATATAAATACTTAATTATTAAAATAACCTGAATCCACTCCAGAATTATCAGGAGTTGGTGCTGCTGCCAAAATGAAAAAAAAAAAAAAAAAAAAAAAAAAAAGTTTGGTTGTTTTTTTCTTTTTTAAAGTGAGACACATAAGGAAAAATGTTCTGTTCTTGCCTTTCTTGTTACGCAGAGAAAGGTTTCACACACAACACATCAGGACAAAACAGAAGGTCCATTCCTGAAGAAGCATAAGGGGAACCTGAAGGTCAGATGATCAATGTACTTGCTATAACACTCTTCCCCAGACTGGATTTTTGCATCCTTGACCAGCACCATTTCCATATGGCATTCAGGAGAGCTCAGATACAGAAGGAAAGGCATTTTAGTGTAGCTTTACTGCAAGACTTTTCTATTTTATGTTTTAAGGTCACATGTGATTCAGCAATATTCCTTGCTGTACTTTGCTCTCTGAAATGAGAGACTTAATTTGAAAAGCAGTGGAAAGAGGGAGTCCCACAGTGACCTCTAATTATTCTCAATTTTATATAACCCTTTGACACCACTGGCCTTTATTAATAGAGCAGAACCTTTAGGAAATGCTTGGTTGTGTGCAGTCTGTAAAGGTAGGTGCTGGAACTGTGATTCACCAGATTTGAAAATGTTTGCAAATCCATTGGCCTTCAAACTTGTACAAATTCCCTTCTGATTTGCAGCTTAATACAAAGTATGTATCGCACACTGGTTTCTAATTGTACTTCTTGAATTGCATTTGATGTGCAGGGACATCAAATAAGTGCAGATTAAGCTACTCTGGTTTTCTTCTATTCAGTCTTAATTACCCTGCTGACTTGTACATTTCCCAGTTGTTAAATAAGCTTGGCTTGTGGCAGATATTAAAACTTTGTTATGCAGATATTTTATGTTGTGGCATCGAACCTTGTTGGTATAAAGAGGGAGGGAATAAAATCATGTATATAAACAGTAAGAAAGGGAAAAGTTTATCTGAGGAACTTCAGCAAACCTTCTCCTAATAATTATAGTTTACAAGGCTTAAGCAAAGAAAACAAGCCTTGAGAACGTCCACTGATTTCTGATTTGGGTCTGAATATATGCGTATTGTAGAGGCTATTTGGAAAAGATCAGAAACTTCCAGAAACAAGTCTTCTAGTTATTGCATCTCCCCAGTAGCCACTCATGAAAGATGCATTTTTAAATGGCCAAGCTATGTGTGAGGCAGCAATCTCCCCTGCTTTTCTCCCCTACTTTTCTCCCCTACTCCCTTTCAGGCACAGGTGCAGACACAGGGACAGTCCAAGAACTAAGCTAGTCAAAGTGCAATGAGAAGAGAATATTTTAAATGTAAGGCTAAAAAAAAAAAATAATCTGCAAGTAATGGGTGTAGGACTAAACAGTATCTGCTGTGAAGGAGTACCTCTAATCATTGCCTTTATAAAGTGGCATGCCTCCAAACCTGCATCACTTCGAATACACATTGCATATCTCTGTTTTAGCAAAACTGAGGAGTCCAGTCATCCGCTAACCAAAATAGTTAATATTATGTACTGTGGAGACCTCAGCTAGTTTAATTGCAGTCCTCTGATGTGTTTGGAAATGGATGAAATACTGTCAAGTTCTGAGAAGATACCCATTGTATATCAGGAGGTCTTCTGTAAAGGATGAAATACCATCTCTGAACAAAGAAATGTCAGCAACAAGTTCATAGCATGCATTAAAGTATACAGTGATAAATGTAAATTTAAAATCGTATGTATTAACAAGACACGGGCAACTTTGTATGATGAATTCCACATCTAGTTGTAATGAATTTTCTAATGACTTATCCACAGTACTTAAAAAATGAAAACCCTGTTTATTTTAAAGTATAATTTCAGTGTTCTCTGTATTTACTGAATGTTTCATTTTTCAAGGAGAGTTTCTGTCCTGGTTTCAGCTGGGATAGAGTTAATTGTCTACCTAGTAGCTGGTACAGTGCTGTGTTTTGAGTTCAGTATGTGAAGAATGTTGATAACGCTGATGTTTTCAGTTGTTGCTAAGTAATGTTTAGTATAAAGTCAAGGATTTTTCAGCTTCTCATACCCAGCCAGCGAGAAAGCTGGAGGGGCACAAGAAGTTGGGAGAGGACACAGCCAGGGCAGCTGACCCAAACTGGCCAACGGGGTATTCCATACCGTGTGACATCACATCTAGTGTATAAACTGGGGGGAGTGGGGGCGGGGGGAATCGCCGCTCAGGGACTAACTGGGTGTCGATTGGTGGGTGGTGAGCACCAATTGCACTGCGCATCATTTGTACATTCCAATCCTTTCACTATTACTGTTGTCATTTTATTAGTGTTATCATTAACATTATTAGTTTCTTCTTTTCTGTTCTATTAAACCGTTCTTACCTCAACCCATGAGTTTTACTTCTTTTCCCGATTTTCTCCCCCATCCCACAGGGTGGGGGAAGAGTGAGTGAGCGGCTGCGTGGTGCTTAGTTGCTGGCTGGGGTTAAACCATGACAGTTTCATGTAGTAGATTTTGTTGCCTGAGAGGACAGTTAAGTTAAAAATTTGATTCACCTGACTTCCTAAAAAGTGGAAGAACATGAGTGATGAGACGGACATCCCTAACATATATTTGGATATTTTTGTGTACACACGTACAGCACATATGTAACCTCTAAACATATTTTAAAGAGAAATTCCCTGGTAAACTTAAACCCATTTCATTCTCACGGTCTCCGAAGAGTCCACTAAAGCTACAGCAGAGTTAGTCACCTGTAATTATAAGGGAAATTAAGGGCTATCAAAGAGTACAAACAGAACGTTACAGTATTAAAGGGATATAAAGCTTCTGGGTATGAAACAAAGACAAGAATTCACATTCAGTACTTAATATAGTTAGGTGAATTACTTTGTTTTACTGGCCAAAATATGCCTGAGGAGGCTACAAAAGTTGTTCGATGTAGTATCTGTTTATTTACATCTGTGTATACCCATACATATACATACGTATGTATGTACCAAGTCCTCTTCATGTCCTTTTATGATGTTCTCTTTGTTTTCATCTTTCTAACCAAGAACAAAACCTTTATTTTTACTGAAATTCATATTTGCTGTTACTGAAGACTGCCTTGAGTCTAGTGTGGACCTGGGTGAAAGAGATGGAAAAAGTGCCATACTGCTCTGGAAATTACGATATCTGCTGGCAACTGCTTATTGCCTTTCAGGAGGGCTGATACAGCTTTAAGTCTCTGCGGGAGCTGGGAAGTATTTTCTGCCATGATGTAAGGGTCAGGGTGAGGGCAGACAACAACATTTTTTTGAGTCTGAGGAAAAATCCTTATGAGCGGAAGTAGACCAAATCCTGACTGCTAAAAGATGAGAATGGGCAGAGTTCACTGTATTAGGTGTTTTTTTCCCCAGCTTTCTTTTTTTCCAGACCATGATAGACAATTTCAAGGGCACAAGACCTGCACCCAAGCCTGATCTGAAGAACTGAAGAAAACCTCTGGTGCCTCCCATGAATTTAGCAACAGGTGCCAAAATCTGATGACAAACCATCGCTCTCTGTAGTCTTGGTGGAAAATATCTACCCTCACAGCTAACTCTTACGGCTTATGTATTCCGTTCCCCATGCAGGACAGGAGGCTTGGGTGACAGAAAGCACTCCACCTATACCTGCTTAGTGAGAAGAAACAACTGAGGTTACATGAGCTATTGTTTTTGCGCTCGTGAACAAAGGATCCATCTTTTCTCAATTTCCTGAACATTCAGTTTGTGCTTATTCCCCCAAACTACCCATCAAAGCAAGGTTATAGGCAGCTTTTAAGAAAAGTGTAGTTCATGTAAAACAAAAACAACAAAAAAGGAGAGAGGGGAAACAAACAAAAGCAAAAATATAGCTTATCCTGCTTCTCTAATTTACAAGGGTGGAGGAAAACACGCAGGCAAATATTTTTTCCTGTAATTTACAATGGTAGCTACACCCTTGCATGTAAGAGGTTATCTTCCCTGCCCTGAGATTTGCACATCCTCTTCTTGCACTTCATACTTCATAGGTCTCATTCAGTGTACACAAATGAATGTACAATTTTGGAAGGCTTACAGAAACTGTCCAATAAAAGTCTATAGGCATAGGAGACACTGAAATCACAGAGTAGTAAAGAAGAGACAGCTTGTAAAAAAGCAAGTACTTTAAACTACTGAGTCCTTTATTTGTAAGGAGTTTGCCTTGACTCTAAAAACACGTAAGCAACAAATATTTGTGGGGATCCATGCTTTTGTTCTCTTACTGATTTCTGTCATTAAATTACTAGTTGATTTTACTATTATTCAGGAAGTTCTACAAAACTTTCCACTGAATTTTGAATTACGTATTCATTCCAAGCAAATCACAGTATATTTTGGTACACCTATTATGTTCCTAGTGTTTTTTGAAAGTTCATTTCAACAACAAATAACTTGGTGGAAAATGTTTTCATTAAACTGACAGTGGTACAAAAACTGGCCTTCATGTTTAAGTAGTATTACTCTAGGAACTTTTGTTTCTGAGAGAAAAAAAAAGATATTTTTTTTTCCTTGCTATTACATTGCACAGTGCTCATAGGCCATCTTGTGTTCCCAAGTTCAGTAGCTCCTGGATGCAGCAGAAAATGAATAGCTCCCAAATTCAAGGGCAGTTCTTCCCCAGGCTGTGACAATTCCCCTAAGGGTGGTCAACTGGGTACACCTCTTCCTTCAGTACCAGCGGGTCAGCCAAGATAGAGGAACAGCCCCTCAGCACTTTGAACATATTGAGACCTGGCTCAGGGGTGCTACCACGCAGAGGGCTGTACTGGTGAAATAAGTCTGCTCCAGTGGAGTAGCTCTAGATCTGTCACAATCCTGCAAAACATCTTGATCAAAGAGTCTGATTGCCTGGTCATGGCTGGATGGACAGGCTCTTCGTGACCCTGCCGGAATTGTTTAGCCTAGCCATCTGTTCCTAATTTAAGAGCTTGCGGTCCAGTGATACCTTCCCAAAAATGTGGGTATTAAATGAAAGAGATTGAACTTGGTGTACTAACCTGTGTTTGCACAAAATACAGAAGATGGTACTGGTGGGTTTTGGATTATTTTGTTTTTTTAAGAGAAAAAGTGGCTGTTGCAATGATCTTGTCTGATAGAATATGCATTTTGTGTTTCCTTTTCTTCATAAACTGCCCATTAGGAAAAGGTCAATGATTTTGTGTTATGTCTCTTATGCTCAATAAAGATAAAGTGGGTTAACTTCTTTTCTGATAGTCGTTTCAGTTTTCATGGCTACTGTATTGTCTGTCTCTCTTCCAATAATCTGATATATTCAGTAGCATAAAGCTGATTTTTCCCTAAGCACTTTAGCTTGTGTATTCAAACATGACAGCTCTTTGCAATGTTTAGTCACCTAAATAAACATGTTTCAATCTTCAGAAGTGCTTAACATTTGCAACTCATGTTGACTCTGATGGGACTGGCAGAAACTCCATCATCTTAAAAAATGTTTTCTATTTAGTCAAATGTACATATATGCTGCGTGCATGCCCTGTTGATCTAATTCATATTTAAATATGTATAAATATGTACAAATATATATCTATACACATATATCTATACACACATATAAAAAGTGCCATTTACAAATTTTTACTCTTAGTTTGGGAACACAATGAATATGAAATCATGAAGGAAAACAGATCTGAGTTCTGTAGCTTCTTTTTCCCCTGTGAAAGTTAAAGCGATATTTGGTCAGACAATCCATCTGTTGTGATGTAGTTTCTTTATGTGGCAATGCTGGTTGATGTCCCCACATTTGGCACATTTGGAATTGGGGAATTGAATCCCCACTGTGTAGTAGTCTTTTTCAGTAGTCTGCTGTGACATTTAGATTACTGAAGACTATTTAAGGGATGCTTGAAGCCTTGGGAACCCAAACCTAACTGTGTACTATAAGGAACCCTTGCTGTAGTTTTGCCTTTTGAGTATGTCAGCGCATGCTAAGAGTTAGAAAAAACTCATTTATGCCTGAGGAGCAGCCCTGAGTACAGTAGCCTTGGGATCAGGGAAGTGATCCATCAGTTTTGTACATCCCTCATCCCTCAACTCTTGCCTGATATTTCCTATCCTCCAAGATTTCTTTCTTTTTTTGTAACATGTTCATAAAATATTGGGTAAGAAAATTCTGCTGTGAGAATGTGTAGACATTCAGATATGCATAATGTATATCCAAATAATATATCCCTATATACAATCTTTAAAAATTGTAGGCATGTAGTAAGGGTATGCTAATTGAAATATGGAGGCACTAAACACCTACTGAGAACACTTAATTTTTTAAAATATTACTGTGGTAGCAATGTGTCCCTTGTAATTCTAGATAATATGTTTCTGATTACCAGTTTCCTTCTGAGCTCCATAATGTGAGAACAAATGCAAATGTAAGCCTCTATCTATTCTTATGGTCATATGTCATCCTAGCCAATTGGGCAATAAAACAGCAGGACCAGGCTGCTGTTAAATAATACAAAATGTGATGCATGAATATGGAGGTAAATGTGTGCTTATATAAGTTATGCCTATCCAATATTGTTCTGCTTTGCATTTCTGAGGTAAAAGACAAATTTAACGAATAGAATAAGCAGGTCCACATTTGGTATAAGTCAACATTCTCTGTGATGTTTTAAATTTATGAACAGTTGCTCTGTGTCTTCAAGGATTGACTTACATGTTTGCCAGATTAGTGGTTTTTAAGATAGACATTGTGGCTGACATTGATAAATCAGGCAGAATGCGACAAAGTCAGAGCTATCAGAGTTTGTCAATATTGTATTATATATATGTAGATTTAGGTACAAAGTACGTGCACATACACATATGAAAAGCTATATATGCATATCTTTCTACAGATAGCATGGGGGCAATTTTCCTAAATTTCAGCATCATAGTACCTACTAATATACCTAAAAATTATTCTAGTCTATAATAAATAAGAACTTTTCATGAATATCTGAATATAATATCTTCATCAGAGAGCTTAATATCTTTCAGAAAAATAAAGATGTGACCCCCTCCAATCTCTTCATTATCACGTATTCAAACCCAGCAGAATTTTCTCAGTTTGACCTGAGTTTGATGGCTTTCTGGTAGGTAAGTATAATAGCTAAAAACAAGTACAGTATCTGCATACTGCATACTTTATCAACCATGTTTTCATGTTTCATAGAATCATAGAATGGTTTGGGCTGGAAGGGACCTTAAAGATCATCTAGTTCCAACCCCCCTGCCATGGGTAGGGACACCTTCCACTAGACCAGGTTGCTCAAAGCCCCATCCAACCTGGCCTTGAACACTTCCAGGGATGGGGCATCCACAGCCTCTCTGGGCAACCTGTCCCAGCTCCTCACCACCCTCACAGTGAAGAATTTCTTCCTAATATCTAATCTAAATCTACAAATATATGTTGTGATCCCAATCTTTATATGACTTTAACTATAAGCTAGGTGTAAATTAAGGCCACTTAAATATGCCTTTTAATTTTCTCAGTAACTCTTGAAATCATAGAAGGATGAAGAAAGGGATCTCTTTTCACAATCTTTCAGCATATAGTCTTATGAACAAGTATCAAAAGGATGTTTTAGTTAATCTTAGTATCCTGCAAATAGTGTTAAATAACATAGCTATAGGGGAAAGTGGCATTACTTACAACAGTTTACATAACAAATTATAAAGAGGAAAGGAGCCTGATTTTCCTATTTCTTACATTTCTAACTTGCACTAATTCTTCTCTACATGGTTGAAAAGGAAAGGACATGGTAGGAGTTAACCTTCTGTCCTTCCTTCCTTCCTTCTGGAATACAGTACCTGATCACCTCTGAAATTTCCAGAAAGTCTTAGCAATGTATGCAGACTGATGTAGATAAAATCTGATTCCTTTGTATACGCCTATGTAGTAGTAGCTCAGCTGTGTTCTTGCACAACAAAGTCTCAGTTATCACAGGTCAGTGTGCATTCACAAACGAAAGCATAGGAAACAATAAAGTTACAAAGTTCTTTGTAAGAAACTGCAGGTTTTTTGTAAAGAAGCAGGATGCCTGTTAGTACAGGTAAGGTTATCAAGATTACAAATACAAATCCTATCTTGAAGTTGTGTCTGCACAGATATTAGGCAGGTATGCAGTAATCAATCCAATGCTCCATTTATTGTAAGTACATATAAGAACAGCTCGCAGTTTCTGACAGTTTTTCATGTACTGTCTTTTACTTTGGTTTTTTTTTAGGGGGACATTGTTTGTACCTGTAGGAAAAATATTATTCAAAACCTTTTCAAATATCTGTTAATTGTCTTCTGCAGGTTTAAGAAAATCACTGCTTTGCAGACCAAAAGACAGGGACATCCAGGAAGACTGGTAATTCTCACTTAAATAAAATACACTGCAAATTACATTGCATCTTTCCAGCATGGAAAAAACTGGAGAGGTTTGAATATTGCTTGAGATCCAAACAAAAAGGAAACTGGTGTGGGAGTGTGTGTGCATATATGCCTGCATATGTGTGTATATCTACCTAAAAAACCACTGAGAGGCCAGTATTTGGAATACATGTGTGCCTTGATGTGGTGCTCCCTGAACCCCCCAATGACTGTCTTACTTCTGCTCACAGCTGGCCCTCTGGCTTCTCCTACAAGCCAACTCTGGCTCTCCTTGTAGCTCATGATGAACCCATTCAGCTCACCAACCTGGCAGGAAACTATTACCTTTTTATGCTTTTCCCTCAGTTTGTTTAGGGAGTTCTGCTGGCTTATAGGAGGTTTAGGAAGCCCCTAAGTTGGCAGAAGGCAAGAAGACAGACTACGGACCACAGTGGCATGAGGGAACCTCACCATCTTGTTGGACCATACCCTGCTGTCAACCCACATAGCTCCAGATGCTTTATCAAAGTGCTTAAAAACCTGCTTTTTGTCAAGATATTGCAGTTCCATCACCAGGGTCCTGCACAGTAAGTAAAATCTTTGTCATTGACTTCAGTGAGGATCGGCCCCTGGAGCTACTAATGTATTTAAAGGTAAGTTTGTGTCTGAGATTGTGTTGGGTGAAGGCTTAAGTTGATGCCCTGTCATGGATCAGGGATGGTGAGTGGAGTAGAGTTGGAGGGAAGATGCATCTGGTGGCTCTATGACTAGCTTATAGGTTTTTTTTGTTTTGGTTTGGTTTTTAATTTTATTTTGAAGGTGCGAAGCAATGAGTGAAGGGGGCTGTCGGCACTGGAGGTGACTTGGGCAAGGTGAGCTGTGACTAATGGCTTAAAGCAACAGTTCCTTTTGAGGTGTCATATTGTTGGCGAAGTTAGAAGCATCCCTTGTCATCCCTTGTTAAAGTGCCTTAGCACCTTGCAGAATCAAGGACTTGGAAATGATGACACTCTAGATCTTCTGTATTGAAGGACTGACCTTTGGATTCTTGAAAGTCATGGTGCCACCATACGTATGTGCAGGGGATGACATGAAAATGAGATAAACACAAATAGTTTGTCATCAGAGCTCAACTCAGACTGATTTCAGTTCCATCACTTTCCAGATTTTTCTTACCTGAAGGTGGAAAATGTTTGCATCCAGAAACAGCCTTTATGCAGTGATATGTTTCGTCTGGTGCTTGTTTTCTGTGTAGCAAAATTATTTAGTGAATCAATTTGAGTTTGAAGCCTGCAGAAGCATAACACAGGAGACATATTGTTTCATCTTAATATTCTGTGCAGTGCCTGAAGTCAGCAAGAGCTCAGAAAACCTGAACTTCTGAACCTATTCCTAACAGGAGGCAATTGTCATCATTCTTGCAGCAAAACAAAGAAAAGATGTAACCCTTGTACTCAAACAAGAATAAAGGAAGACACAGGTGGAGATAAGAGCAGTAAGGTTCTGGAAGTAAAACAAAAATAAAGGGAAATGGAAGGAAAGCAAGTTTGAAATTCTGCTCATTGCTGCTCTTCTGAGTGCTCTTCCATTTTACAGCTAGCCTTGTCCCCTGTGATTTGCTTCCCTCACTTAGGCATGCCAGTACTACTCTGAACACCGAGTGTAGAGCATCACAGGATGGGCGTAATGAGAAATCTGCCAGTGTGTCACTTCTATCTCTGCCAAAATAGAGGTTAAAATCTGCTTTCAGGCTGCTCACTCTAGACTGAATAGCTTTTCTGTCCTGCTTCAGAGCTGCATGACACCAGGAATGCCAAGCACCGCTAAGGAGCTTGGCTTCAGTGCTGCCGTGGCTCTCCTGCCTGTTTGCATGCTGCCTGTGGTGGCCCAGCTGCTCCCCATGTTGTGGGCATTCCTGGAGGGCTCCTGTGGGTAGTGAATAGCCCTTGAGAAAGCCTTAAATCCTTGAGAATGCAGCAACAGGAGGCTGTAACTCTCTGGATGCATGGGCTTTTGCAGAGATTAATCTATACACATGTCCTGCTGATTAGAGTTATTCTTTGTAGCAAGCAACAAAGAATTTGAAAAAGGCTTAAATTAATCTGAAAAAATAATTAAGAAGTCCTTCTAATGTCACATTCCTCTATAAGAACAGTTAAACCAAACAATCTAGAAAGCTACCCAAACCCAAAGCAAATTGTGTGTCTCGAGATCTCTCAGGTCTGAATAACCACTAACATAATGGCAGTGTGCTGTGGCTGGACTTCTAAGAGGGAGAGATAAAACTCTGAGAGGACTGAACAGTGCTTTCTTTAGTCATATTATGAAAAAGATCTAAGAGCCTGAGTGGTCAGAGTTATCATGGAGAATGAGCTGTGTCGTGGGACTCTGCTATTTCTACTTTGTACTTTACTTTTAAACCACTATTTGGTAAGGATATTTTCCTTGTGGCAAAAGGAAAATTGAATTAAGGTCAAGTCTTGCATTTGATCCAGTTTTTGGAGCTGTTTATTTCATTCTAAATTAGTGGAGTTAGCTTGCTCTATTTCTTATACTGATTATCTAATGAAAGTATCCTTAGTTCAACTCCATACTATTTCCATTTTCTCTTTGTCAATTTTTCATGTATGATTAGCATAACCTTCAGAAATTTTTGCCACTACAGAACATCTTATTCTGTATAAATGAATTTTCTCGATCCAATGCTTTTGTCTCTTTGTAAGTCTTTGAGTTAGATTATTAAATTATACTTCTTCTTCTTCAACTTCCAGATCACATAGCAAGGCCACAGGAGATGCTTCACAATATTGCCTATTGGATGTGCTTGAAGCTTGATATCATTTTACATAAATTCCTCACATTATTTTTAGAAAATTGCTTCTGTGTTATATATGGCTTTTTATGGAGCTGTATCTTAGAGCCAGTTCACTATTAAAAATAAAAATGTAAAAGTGAATTGTCCACTTAAACTGAAATGCTATTTTATGAAGTATAGGTCATTTCTTTTATATGGCGGTATTGGCAGAATGAGTCATCCTTCTAAGAATATAACTAAATTGTCCTGTGGTTAACTGAGTGTAAGCTGCTTTCTGAACGTTTTGCCTCTTATATCCTCACCTCTGGTCTGAAAAGGATATCTCAGAAGATGTGGAGAGTTTCAATCTACAATTCTACCCACTGTGCCTACCAGTTATGCTCCTGCCACCACACCATATGAATGAAAAAGCATTTCCCAAATCAAAATCTGGAATGCAAACACCTTACACTGTATTAGACAGGGCAAGAAACAGGTCAAGCTGAGCAAACAGTAATACCCAATGAATATTAGTTCAAATTCAAAAGTCAGTTTTAAAATGACTATTTTTGCGAACCTCTCCTAGTCTCTTCAAAACCACATTCAAACAGTTGAGCTTCAGTAGCGTGTATGTTCAAACAGCGGAGGCTTCCTTCAAACATTGACCCCAAAACAGAAATACGAATTTTGTATTTTATTGCCCATACACAGCTCAAGTAATATTGTTTCTGCAACCTGAATGGAAGGTTTATGTAATTACCATCCCAATGTACAAGAGATGGGAAAGAAATAATCAGATATTGAGATCTACTGGAAATAAACTCTGCTTGTATACTCAGACTCTACAGCATAGGCTCTGTTCTAGAGCCCACACAGATATCGCCATTTGAATAGCCTTTGCTTTGAGGTCTGCTTCAAGTTTCCCAGCAAGGCTGTTCCCATATTATAAAGGCTGCAAAGGGCTGCCACAATTAGCCATAGTTCCCTTGAGTATCCAGAGACAGCAGGAACAACATTTATCTAGGTTGTCCCTCTTCCTTCACTTCTACCAGCAAAGTGGAATGCTTAATACTTGAAGCTTTCTGCCACATGTGTGGTAGACATGTGTGGTAATCAGCAAAAGAAATTATGAGGTCTCTTTTCAGATAAAAATTGCTGTCAGCAGAAACAGTAGTCAAATGGATTGCTTATTCAAATGCAAAATGATGATCATTCTATCAACATTGTTTATGTTTAATGCTCACTATGATCACCACTGTAAAATAAATGATGATGGAAAAATCCTTAGTAAACTTACCTAAGTCTCTTGATATTCTCTCTATTTGGTATATAAGCTCCATTTTTATTTTGACTTTTACTCTGAAACACCTTATGAAATGACACTCCATTAATTTCTTGTGGAAATTCAACACTATTTACCAGACAAATTTTTTTGGGGGTGTGTGTGGTAAGTTTTCATATAGTGCACGAAGAAAAAGAAGACCAGTTTCCTTAAATAAATTCACTGAGGGATACAACTCACTTCCAATTAGTCTACCAAAAATAATATTGGGTGAACTTCTTAGTTCTTTCCCCGAAGTCTCAGATGAATGAGAATCCCACTGATTTTGGATGCACAGAAGAGTGCAGGGTAGAACCCTTAAATGAGTTATGTGCCTTTAATCATAAGGGAAGCCCCAAAGGAGACACAGTTTAAAGCAAGACAGCAAAGAAATTTATGCCAACACTGCCAGTTATTTTTGCAAGACAGACTAGGACTGTAGTAAATCATAAGAAGAATTGCTTTATTATATCACAGAGTATTTTTATAATACGGTGCATATATTTTTGCTGTCTTCTTCATTCGATAGACCTACTTCACCATCACTGAGCCCTAGGGTTCTATTTTAAGGATTTTGACAAATTTAAAATATCTTTTCCCTCATCCTTTTTCTCTGAAACCTGGTAATGTAGATGCAGATGCAAATTTCCTACACAAAGAACATTTAAAGAAAAGCCTGTTGTCCAGAGATTTAGTTTATGGTGTTTGAATATATATCCATGAAGTAAACTCAGTTATTAGTATAGTCTTTTCCTTTACACTGAATAAAGCCTTGGATCACATTGCTTTTCTTCTTCATTTTTCTTCTGCACTTTTCTTCCAAAATAATTTAAATATATGCATGTAGTTTCAGTCAGAATAAGGACTCATCAAAATGTTTTGGTGTAGCTTTCATACCTTTCTCTCTCTTTTCATTGACTGATATGTTTGGATTGGTACAATTAGCATATTAGAAGGTCACTCTTCCTCCCAAACCAAACAGACACAAAGAAACAGAAAGACAGAAATAGCCTTTTCATGATACAAACAGACGATCATTTCAGTTCCTAAACTTGGGGATTTTATACGTCTAAAGAAGGAAGCGCCTAAACTGTTGACAGTAAAAGCAAAATATCCATCTAGACTTTGGGTGTCTGTTATCAGTAGAAATGTCCAGAAAAAGAAGATATGAGAACTCCAAAGGAAATATTCTGTAACAAAGCTTACAAAGGATGCATTTGAAAACCTTGAACTCCCTATTAATTACAAGGTAGTATATACCAATGAAGTGCTAGCACTGGAAGAAATAAGCAACAAATTATAAATAAGCTTTATATCAAAGTTATAGGTATAGCTTGGCCTAATCACAGAAAAAATGTACCATTATAGACAGAAAGAAAGGATATGAAAGAGCTTTCTGTTCTACCTAATCTGTGAAAGAATCAGAATGTCATTTTTTAAGGAGCACATTTTATGTAATAATTCCAACCCTCCTATTTCATTTCACAATGTGCTGGGCCTGGCTGGGATGGAGTTAACTTCTTTCATAGCAGCCCATATGGTGCTGTGCTTTACATTTGGGGCTAAAACAGACTTGATAACACACCAGTGTTTTGGTTATTGCTGATCAGTGCTGGCACAGCATCAAAGCTTTTTCTCTTCTCCTCCAAAGAGGGTAGGCTGGGGGTGGGCGAGCAGTTGGGAGGGGACACAGCCGGGACAGCTGACCCCAACTGACCCAAGGGATATCCCAGACCATACAATGTTGCACTCAGCAATAAAAGCTCAGGGAAAGGAGGAGGGAAGGGGTGGACACTTGTGGCTACAGTGTTTGTCTTCCAAAGTAACTGCTACACATGTTGAGGCCCTGCTTTTGAGGACATGGCTGAGTATCTGCCTGCCAATGGGAAGCAGTGGACAAATTCATCTTTTTTGCTTTGCTTGTGTGTGCAGCTTTTGTGTAGCTTATTAAATTGTCATTATCTAGATCCACAAGTCTTCTCATCTTCCTTCTATTTCTTCCCCATCCCACAAGAGAGGAGATTGAGCAAGAGGATGGGTGGGTGTTTGGTTGCTGGCTAGGGTCAACCCACCACACAGAAAGATGCAATCTTGTATTAAAAATGTCCAAAGATCATATCTGTCCATCTTGGTCAGTAGGGAATTCATCAATATTAATAAGTAAGACTGCACGAATAGTGCTGTTTTCTGTAACGTCCCAGTGTCTGCATAACATCCATTGTAAGTCAGTGGGGCATTAAATTAGGCTGAAACACCAAAAAAGTGGATAGCAGCACAAAGCTTTGTGACAATTATTTCAGCCATATGCTATGAAAAATCATATTTTTTTTCATATTATTTTTTTTCAACTGTTTTCCATATTAAAAAACAGTTGTTTCCTGTGGAAGCATCAAGTGGTGTCTGCCCACAAGAACAGAGTAACCCATGAACTGAAGTAGAAATTTTATGATATTTTCCTCAATCTTATTTTATAGTACCATATTGCTGTTTGAAAAATCTATGGAAAACTGCTGATTTTGCAATGACTTGATGTAAATGAACCTTTTCAAGGAATCAAGCATAGAATCTGAAAACTGTAAAAGAATATGTTACTGATATGTGTGATGGAGGACAGATAACCTATACTTATTAAGGGAGGACTCTATCTTCTCCAGCTTTAACCTTATAAAAGAGTTAAGCATCTGTTATAAGCTAATCATATGGGTTTTCCTTGTTGTCATAGTGAAACATAACCACCTCTAAAAGGGGATTCATCCCACTTATCTTTAATGGCAGTCTTAAAATGGGATGAATCAGCTTTTGGATCTTTCGTTTGACTGCAAAGGAAGCTTGGGCAATTGGTTTCGATTAGTTGCTTAAACTGTTAAAGTGAAGCGAGATGGATCCTAGCCTACCAAAATAAAAAGCCTATTGATTTCTGGCATACCCAGAAGATGACAACTACCTGAACAGCTTGGAGTTTCTTTTTACTTGTAAGTTCTGTGATCACGGTCTGGTTCTGATCTCTGCAGGTTGGGTGTTAAAACATCCATTGATTTTCTTTAGATCTGGATACCGATTTTGCCCACTTTCCAGTCAGCAGCTGGAAAGATGGACAGGAAAGGATCTGTAAAGGACCATGGTTAACCTAAGCTAATGTAGCCTCTAGGACACTATGATATCTACCTGCACCTGGGTCAGGGAGGAATGGCAGCTCTGAACAGTTTAGTTAATCAGTGTATGGGGAAAAAAGGAAAGGGTCTGGCCCTAACTGGAACCATTTTGCCCTCTGCAGCTCTGGAAGTACAGCTAAAATCACAGCATGAAAACCAAAAACTTCTCAAAACTTCAATGAAGAATAAGGTCACTTTAATAAAATTAAATGAAGAATAAGTTCACTTTAATAAACTTAAATGAAGAATAAGGTCACTTTAATAAATGTATACGTTTGTTTTAAATATAGGCACACCAATGGAGATTTGGAGAAGACCTGTTTTCCTTCCTCAGGGAGAATAAAAGAAACACCCAACATTTTAATTTGAAATAAAAGACAATTATAGTTAAAAACAAACAAACAAACAAATGTAGCAGGATTTTCTTTATTATATTCTGTGAAACTGTGAAAAACAATAGCTTATGCAAATACAAATTACAAACCAGAGATACAACATTTCTATAGTATCCCAGTACCTTAAATAATTTTACAAGCACCAGTGAACTAAATCACACAGCCCAGCTGTCAGTTTGGAAAATATTATTGCTGTTTTAGTGAGGAGAAGTCTGCATTTTCCTAAGGAAATTCCACAGCTGTTCTTGGTTAAAACAAACATGATGTGACTTCAATTCTTTATTTATCCACAGAAGTATCTTTACAAGATTAAAGGTTGTTTTAATTTTTCTTCTGACTCTGTGTATGTTTTTTTGTTAATTATTCGTCAAAAGAAAAACACCTGCTACTCTATTAAGTTATTATCACTCAGAATTTGTGCTAACCAATTATTTTACAATACTTCCAGTTTGACTATAGAGCTGCTGATGCCCTATGAATCTTCATTTACTATGCTGTTGTGGAAACCTCTTTCATTTTGATATTTCATCAATTAATTGGACCAATTTGAGAGATTAAGAAAAAGAGGAAATTTGTCATAAAAGTGAGATTCCTTGTCTTATGAACTGGTCTACCAGATACGAGAAATTCACTACTGGCATTTAAAACTTATTGAGAACTAACTTTATCATGGTACTTACGTTTTGGAGCTCTCCAAACATTTAACCTTTTGATGTGGCAAAAGTTTATGTGAGTATTCAGCTCCTTCAGATTGACTACTGCAAGTGGACCTTGTCGATAATACTTAACTTTTACAAATTTTACTAAATGACAGAAGAATTAGTGAGGAATTTTCCATCTGGATTAGGAGGACCAAGTTGTAATAAATGGGAAACAAGCTCCATATGAAGAAATACTGAAGTATTCACTTTTGGAGGAGAGAATCCTTTCCTAGTCGTGTACACCTGCTTGCTGCAATCAGCCCCATTAAGTCTGCAATGAGCTATTGCAATAGCATTGCAATTGAAAAGTGCATTACAGGAGACTAATTGGGTGGCTGACATATATTATTTGTTCCAGTCTCATGAATAATAAAGTTCATGAAGAGCGAGGTTTAGAACTTTTGCATATAAAAGCAACTTAACTCAGTGAAGTTTGCAAGCCAAGGCAAAGAATTGTGGGCAAGTATCAAAGGTGAACTATCCTGGTCACCTCAAGAACCACAGTCACAAAGCTGACAAGGGAAAAGCAGGGAAGAACAATGCCATTTAGGTGGCAGTTTAAGTTTGTCCATAAGTAAGAGAGTGGGAAAAAAATAATCTTAGTTAAAAAAATAAGTTTCTCTACTTTCTACTACAGAAATTGAATTTCCCCTTTAAATCTAATACACTAATGGGCCAATTGAATTTTGCAAATACTTTTAGATCAAAGGCTTAAACCCAAAACAAACCTCTTGGGGTTTTTTTGTTGTTGTTTTTGGTTTGCCTTTTTTTTTTTTTTTTTTTTTTTTTTTTTTTTTTTGGTGATAATATTTCCTCAGGCATTTCTAGAGGGTAGAAACTGAAAACTAGAAATAGTCAGAGATTCCAAGCTTCATATACTTTTTCCGATCACTTTAAGAACAATGCACTTTATAGTGAAGCTAAAACAAAACCAATTGCCAATACTGTTGTTGTCTTCTTCATATATAGAAGGAAAAGCCAAAGGAACTTTACTTTTAGTGGGAATGCTCTCTTCTAAGTCTCTTTTACTAGTCTTTTACTCTACAGATTGGTTTCTTAAATTATCTTGCTAGCATAAGATCCCAGGAAGTGTAGGTAAGGCATATAAGGTAATCACTGGACTATAAAGGATATACGTTCAAGCTTTTTACAGCAATTCTGACATCCCTAAAATGTATTTTATCTTATTTGAAATCCAGCACTGCAAGCAAAACCAGTAATTGTCCATGTACTCAAACAGATAGTCAAAATACTTTACAAATTACTATTTACCAGAGTAACAGACAGCATGGCATATTTATTACTTCCTACCTTAAATATAGATGAATGTCAAGATACACCATTTTTAAGCTTGATAGCTGAACTATTTTGTGTGTATTTCACATAACACTAAGTCTACCCGCACTGTTGAAATCCTGTTCTCTGTGTTCCTTTCTTGTGTCAATTCTGTGTGAGTACATAGCTGATATCCCCGATCGTCTTTCAGTATTTCTTGAGACTGCTCCGTTCAGTTCTTACATTAAACATATCTTAGCAGAAGAGATCACCTTTTAGTCAAACACCAAAATTATGGCTTTCTGATTATGTTGACTTTCTCATTGGCTTCATTTAAATAATTCCTTTATGTTTCAGTTTCTATACATAACATTACAATGAGATATAATTAGTTCATTTTCTCAAATTTTATAAAGATGCAAAATGCTGGTGTTCATGTGCATGAAAATTAATACAGAGAGAACTTGTAACTGTCATACCAGGAGGGTAACCAAGGAAGCCAGACTATTCCTTCTCAGTTTGGCATGCCATCATTAGTTTGGCAACATAGTAATTATCTTATTCTAAGGCCTGTTCATGAAATGTTTCAAACTACCCCTTTGGGAAAATCTGTACACTGTACATTTATTTCTTGCAAACTTCCTCATATCAACGAACTTCACAGACATGTCCTTACATGACAGTGAAGACACAGGAACAGAACAGCAGAGGAGCAATGCAGATGATATTTGATGAGGTAATACCTCTGTTTTGACACAGCTGACTTCACATCCAAGAAGCCCATCAGCTTAATCACGGAAGTTCTTATAAAGCCACAGAATAGTTTGTGTTGGATGTATAACCTCAAGGATTTTCTTTTTTTCCTAGAAGGGTTAGTATTATTGTAACTGGACTAGCAATAACTGTTTGTTGTCTTTTGATTAGGTTTTTGGTTTGTTCGTGTTTTTTAATTAGGCTAACAAATCATTTCTTAGCTCTCTATATACACTGTGCTCACTTTTGCCTTTAACAAAATATTGTGTGTAACAGAAGGGACATAAAGAGGTCATCTGGGACAAAGTCCCAGGCAGAGCAGGCCCAGTTTAGCTCAGGTTACACATCTCATTGGGCAGTCTGTTCCATATTGGACTACCCTACTTGTGATTTTTTTTTCCTGGTATATAAGTAGAATTTTGCTTGAGGCAACTTGTGTCTGTTGTCTCATCCTGTCACCGTGAATCTTAGAGAAGAGTGAATCCACATTGTCTGCCAGCACCCATTACATGATTGGAGACAGCAAGTAAGCCTTCTTTAACCTTCTTTTCTCTAGACTGAACAAACTGAGCTCTTTTAATATGTCCTTGCATGTCATCCTCCAGCCCACCAACCATCTTTGTTGCTTGTCCCTGGGCTTACTCCAGGACATCAGGTTCCTTCTTGTACTGGGGAGACCAAAACTGGACATGGTAGTCCGGGTGCAATCTCACAGATACTAAGGAGAGATGAAGAATCGCTTCCTTCAATAGCTATGCTCTAGCCAATACAGCCCACGATGCAGGTGACTGTCTTCGCTACAGTGATATGCTTCTCACACATGTTCAACTTGTTCATCAGGACTGCTGGACTTTACATTTGCCTTTGTTGACCTACATGAGGTTTCTCTCAGCCCATTTTTCCAGCCTGCCAAGGTCTGTTTCAATGGCAGCCCTGCCCTCCACTCTATGGACCATTCCCACTCATTTGCTGTCATCTGTGATCCTGCCGAGAGTGCATGCTACCCCATCATGCAGGCCATTAAAAAAGACATTAAACCTTACTGGTCTCTGAATTGATGCCTGAGGAGTGCCACTAATAACTAGTCATCAGTTGAACTTTGTATCAGAGATAAAATGATAAGATGAGGAAGAAGATATGACTCATCAGATGGTTGCAGCCAGAAAGAACCTGTTTGGGGAGGCAATGATCATACCTTGTTCTTTTGAAAGCAAAATGTAGAAATAGGTGATGAAAGTCACACTGAACATATAAATAAAATAAGATTCTTGTGAAGCTCTTAATCTGATCATTGTCTATCAAATTGTGATATTGTTAAACCGCATTTAATCTATGCCTTAATGTGTCACAGCTAGCAAACTATGAGGTCATAGAGTCTTGTGCTAAAGTTTAATATGAAGAATTTGTTTTATTTTGTGGGGTTTGTTAAATGATCAATTTCTGTCATTTTAAACTCAAACACCACCATCCGAGTATAGTTTTTTATATGTTACGTGTGTTAAGAAGAGCTCTGCAATCCATCAATGTAATTACTCTGTTGTTTAAGGCGTTGTGATTGTATTATGCCTAATGTTCTTTTTTTAACAGTTGCAACATATTCAATAGCAAATTTAATCTTAAAGCCTCGGCAGTACCATGCCCAACTGTATCTGAGATATATTCTATAACCTTTGTACAAAATAGTTGCTGCAGCTACAACCCACTTGCTTGTCTTTTTGTTGACAGTTAAAATATATGAAAACTCAGGTACTAGTTCTGAACAAAGCCACAAACACCAGAATGGAAACAGAAAGGATTTCAATATTTATTTTCTAGTAGAATTGCATTTTCAGTAATCAGGATGTGATGCCATTATTATAGATGCTATAAAAAATGCAAAGGACAAGCTTTGTGTTCTCACTCAAGCAGTAATAGTTGGCAAACAATTTGAGTTGTATGTGACAGTTCCTTTCCTATCTAATCAGATTACTAGTTCTGTGGCCAAGTATCTCACTGTGCTGTTGCCAAAGAAATAGATGCATGCACAAGAAGGTATAGGAAACCAGACTGATGATCACTTCTGCAGGTCAGTTCTGAAATGGTGAGTTTATACTTGATAAAAAGTAACAAAATGACAAATTAATTGAGACATCTTTCTGTTATTGCAGCCCTGGATTGTTTAGGAACAGACTCCTCTCTTTCTACAGTTGACATCACTTGCCAACTACAACTACAAGCAAGTACAGAACTAAAAGGTGTTCTTAAGCCCCTGCTGCTAATTCTATTTCTCCTTTCTTTCCAAAGATCTCAAATTAGTAAAGGAGATGCACGTAACATCTAGGGTCATGTTGGTCTGTAAGGAGTCTCAGCGAGCGGGAATTGTAAGCTGCTGCATGAATGGGCCTCTGTTAAAAGAACTTAAGAACAAAACTGGAAGAGTATAAGAGACTAAACCAGACTTTAATTACCAGATTTTTTTAATCTGATATATAAGTGATTTCCTTTTCAGTAAAGTGCATAACTGTCACAGTTCTGAGGATGAGGAGATATGTGATTTCCTTTGGATCAGGGCGGATGCACCAGAATCCACTGTTTCATTCACTAGAACAGCTTTTTAGAATCATAGGGGAGGGGCTGGACACAGATCTCATTCTAATTTATGATAGACAGAATTGGTTAGTTGCACTTAATTGGCAGTAATGTTTAATTACAAATCTTTACAGCCAGCACAACCTGAATTTGGGGTATGAACAGATTGTATGTGGTTAGTACAACCATGGGAAAGTTTAAGCCTTCTTGTACTTTGTGAGAAATGTGTAGTGTAGCACGAGTGCTTTCTTCCTCTGTAATCCCGAATTTTCTTCTGGAAAACAGCTACCTGATTTAAATGTGATTCATCACAGTTTATGCGGAAGTTCTTTTTGCACTGCAAAGGTATTGTTTTACATTTCAGGACATAAACTTTAATTACCAAAATTAACAAGGGTAACAGAAATCTAGCAGTTATTAACTACATTGTATTTTTAAAATGTATGTCTAAAAGTCCTCTTGTGAACAAAAGAGTAACAGTGCAATAAAGGTTACCTAATTCCCCATTTCAAGTTTATTACTTCAATAATTCTAAGTTATACAAAATGACAATGTATTAAATCAAGTATAAGGGTTTTTTGTTTGTTTGTTATTCTGATTTTTTGAATTCAGCAATTTAAGAAAGTGGCAATTTATTTTGTTTATAAAGTCCTGTTTTCATCCATACCCAAAAGTGCCTTTTAATTATTTTATTACCAAAATTATTTTGTAGGGGCCTAACACACTTCATGTTGCCTACTCTTGCACATAGACATTTACAGTTTCTTCCAAATCTTTCAGAGAGCTATGTTTTGCCAACTATGTTAGTAATAATTATTCAGCAAAAAAAATCCTCATACTTCCTTATTATGTCATCTAGCCCCTCTCTCCCAACAGTGAAAGAGCTATAAAGGGAGGTTCTACATCGTAAACAAGCTAGAACCTTCACATCACCTCAGACTGCTTAACTTGCTTATAGAATGGGGGGAAAGGGGCCTACAGTGCGTCAAGGGGAAAAGACTACAGCAAACAAACATAAATTACTGCTGCATAAGTCAGGACAATCACTACTGAATTTGGAAATAATGGGAGGAGTGGCTTGAAACTCAGTCAGTGGGTTACAACTTAAATCTAGTCCTTTCCCTCTTACCTTTTGTCCTGTTGTTTCTCACCTTAATTGAAGTTTAACATACAACACAGAAAACAGCATTGTCTTCTAGTGAAAATATTAAGATCTACCAAGCTTTCAAATTTACTGCATGTTATTAATACTGAAAGAGTCCATTCATATTGATGTTAATTACTTTTTTTCTTTTATTATACTGCAGAAACATCTGAAGGCCTCAGTTGAGATAAAGATCCAGTTATGCTTGATGTGCTATATTTGCTGCCTTAATATTTTGCAATCTAAGTTTGAATGACAGAAAACAAAAAAGGTGTATGGTTTATCTGAATATGAGAACTGAGATACAGGGAGTGTAAGTTACTCATTCCTATCAGAAATGACTTATCCCAGATCTATGAAAATATTTTCACTTTTTGAATGGATACAATGACATACAATTTCATATTCTAACATTTATTCCAGTAATATTTTTCCTTGCTTATGGAAAACTTCCAACAGTGTCTTCACTCTCATTTTCCATAGAATTAGTTGACCGTGATACTGCATAATCAATAAACTTCAAGATCCTCAGGAAAGGAAACTTTTCCACAAATGTGTTCTGTAAATGTTTTGTTGCTAAATGGAATTTTGTCTTGACTATCCCAACAGCTGTAAGAAAAGGACTTAAACTAGAAGGTACATTAGAAATTCTGAAGTGTTTTATCTCCTCCTGCTTTGCCAATTGTGGAATATTCACTTCTGGGAATATAGTGCTGTTGAATCAGAGGTGGTGTTCTACCCCAAAAATGCTAATTTCACAATAGTGGATATTTGTATCGTTATATTTAATCCATAGAGATTACAGAGAAGATGTAAATTCAAGTTTTCTAGTATGATCAGGAGATTGTGTCAAAAGTCACGTGACCTATGTTCAATAGCTGGAATAGGGAAAATTTATCACATGATCAGCTTCCAGGACTGGGAAAATGATAAACTGCACATCAGTAAAATATAGATTCTATGTGGGAAGGGCAGGTTAGGTTCTTCTCCATTTTCACTATTTTTTAAATTTGTAGCTGTAGTCGCCTGCTCAGTGTGAAGAAGGAGTTTTTGTAATCTAACTGAAGCCTGTTTTCCCCTATGAGTGTTTCCATTGGCCCTCCCTGTGAGTGTTTATAAAGCAAAACACTATACAATAGTGGTTAAGTCCCAAGAATGGCAATGTGTCATTGGTAATGTGGTGGGTTGACCCCGGCTGGTTGCCAGGTGCCCACCAAAGCCATTCTATCACTCCCCCTCCTCAGCTGGACAGGGGAGAGAAAATATAACAAAGGGCTTGTGGGTTGAGGTAAGGACAGGAGACATCACTCACCAATTACCGTCACGGGCAAAACAGACTCAGCTTGGGGAAAATTAACTCAATTTATTACCAATCAACCAGAGCAGGGTAATAAGAAATAAAACCAAATCTCAAAACACCTTCCCTCCACCCCTCCCTTCTTCCTGGGCACAACTTCACTCCCAGATTCTCTACCTCCCCCCTCAGCGGCGCAGGGGGACGGGGAATGGGGTTTACGGTCAGTTCATCACACGTTGTCTCTGCCGCTTCATCCTCCTCAGGGGCAGGTCTCATCATGCTCTTCCCCTGCTCCAGCGTGGGGTCCCTCCCACGGGACACAATCCTTCATGAACTTCTCCAACGTGGGTCCTTCCCATAGGCTGCAGTTCTTGACGAACTGCTCCAGCATGGGTCCCTTCCATGGTGTGCAGTCCTTCAGGAGCACACTGCTCCAGCGTGGGTCCCCCACGGGGTCACAAGACCTGCCAGAAAACCTGCTCCGTGGGCTCCTCTCTCCACAGATCTGCAGATCCTGC
Organism: Aquila chrysaetos chrysaetos; assembly: GCF_900496995.4. Classification (NCBI taxonomy): domain Eukaryota; kingdom Metazoa; phylum Chordata; class Aves; order Accipitriformes; family Accipitridae; genus Aquila; species Aquila chrysaetos. Next base: position 59,591,291 of record NC_044007.1, read on the forward strand.
CAGGAACCTGCTCCAGCGCGGGCTTCCCATGGGGTCACAGCCTCCTTTGGGCACCCACCTGCTCCAGCGTGGGGTCCTCCGTGGGCTACAGGTGGAGATCTGCTCCACCGTGGACCTCCCTGGGCTGCAGGGGGACAGCCTGCCTCACCATGGTCTTCCCCACGGGCTGCAGGGGAATCTCTGCTCCGGCGCCTGGAGCACCTCCTCCCCCTCCTTCTTCACTGACCTGGGGGTCTGCAGGGTTGTTTCTCTTACATGTTCTCACTCCTCTCTCCAGCTGCTGTTTCTGTCTGTCCCGCAACTTTTTTCCTTCTTAAATATGTTATCACAGATGCGTTACCACTATCGCTGATTGGCTCGGCCTTGGCTGGTGGCGGGTCCGTCTTAGAGCCGGCTGGTATTGGCTCTGTTGGACACAGGGGAAGCTTCCAGCAGCTTCTCACAGAAGCCACCCCTGTATCCCCCCTGCTACCAAAACATTGCCACACAAACCCAATACAGGTAATGACACCTGTTAGCGATAATCTCTTTGGTGATGTATCACTGTCATTCTTTCACTGATATCTATAAAATGAGGTTGTCTTTTGACCTGATTAGTTATTGTTGTTCCAGATATAACTTTAAAGCCAAAGAAACAAATAGGGCTGTTCTCTTCCTCTTGGCAACATTGAAACTATTGAAGCAATGGTTCCTCTTTGAATCATAGTGCCTTCATATTTACTGGTAGATAAGGAACATCCTATTAAGTAAGCAGTTACATGACAGTTCTTGAAGTTACAATAGGAACTGGAAACTGCACACTGGAAACAAAATCTAAGTTTAACGTTCTTATTATTTCTAAAATAAAGTAAGCATTGACATAGCATAAAAATTTAATTGATTGCTATGATAAACTACCTGGATTAGCAGATGAATGACAGATATTGGAAATCCAATTTTACAGTAAGTAGCCCTTCTCTGGTCAACTTTTAGCATGCACTGATTATCCTCAGTACACACAAATATGAATATACATATTCATTTTAATATTCTTGAATAACCTTATTTTCTTGATCAACACCACACCTTTATGGCTTTTACATCACACATTACAGATTCATAATAATGTGAAGCACTGATTTTCAAGTTCCCTGAGAAACATAATCTGACCTGGTAAATGTCAGCAAGATTCTTGATACTAAAATACTTCCATTACAGAGGTGACAAGCACTTTACTGCACCATATTGGCACATTACAAGATCATTTCCTTTAATTAATTCATTAACAGAAATCATATTCTTTCTTTTAAGATAGACCATAGTAATGTTATATTCAAAGTCCCACCTTTATTTCTGCTATGCCAAGTGATTTTACATCTGTCACAGAAACTAACACAACTTTTAGCAAGACTTCTCAAAAGTCCTGCCATTTTCTGTTCAGATAGCAAGATTGCTATGTCCAACACAAAAAACAAGTATGGTAGAGTAGGAGAAAATTACATTGCTTCCATGATCTCTCAGAATTCTTTGAATGTATAAAAAAGGAGGTAATTAAGGAGAACTAGCCAGCAATTAATGTTAATTTCTGAAGACTTTTACCAAAATCCCCACCTAAAATCTACTACAGAAGCTAAAAGTTCCATAGAAGAGACAATGTACTTTTTGATCAAAACTTGACCAAGTAACAGAATACAGAGCATAAGATTATAGAGTCTGTGTTACCGGGACCAAATCTAAAACCAAGGGGGCTCCTGGCTTTTTTTGATACTTATATTAATAATCTGGAAAAGAACTTGGATGCACACTAGAAGAGCTCCAGATAAAGCAATGATCTTTAGGTAGGCGAGGTCAGGGAGAACTGTGAGAAATTTTGACTTATGTTAAATTTGGTTGATGAAAGGTTTACACAGTGGCAAATGAAATAAACATTGGCACATATAAGTTAAACTGGCCTGGAGTTGTGAACTACTGTGAGCTACTTTCTCTCTCAGGGGTTCTCAACCAACTGTGGCAACTGAGGAAAGGAAGCCAGGTACCACACAGAGACCTCAATTAAATCCTTTTGAAAATCAGCGACTAAGATATCAGAATGCTTAAGGATTTATGTTTAGCACAAAGAATATCCTACTGCCTTTACATAAATCAGTAGTATGGTCTCAGCTGGAATAGTGCATGCAGGCAGCCCACCTCCGAATGAGAGCTGCAAGAAAATTAGAACTTCTGCTCTCCCCATTCTGTAGCAAGGGAACAAGGAAGTATGAAACTACTAAGACATGAAAGTAAAAAACCCTTTTGTTACTGTTGTTGGACTCTTCACCTCCTTCCTCCCTGCTCCCAGATCGGCAAGTCCTAAAGCTGAGAGTTTAAGATTCAGAAACAGTTTTGGCGGTTATGCGACTATCAGTCAGGCAATAGTAATTTTGGAAGAGGTTATAGATATCATGCTTTCTTCCTTAAACCAATCTGTATAACAATTTCTATGTTCCTATAACCTTTAGATTTGCCCTTGTATCTGTCTGAGGAAACAATAGCAGGAAAACAAATATATCATGGAAAAATTGCCTTAATTCTAATGTCTTCAAAATCTGATTGGGTTATTCTGAGAAAATGGCTTTTCTAAATCTAACTAGCTGCTTCATACTAATGTGATAGTTACTGGAGAAACTGAACTTTCAATGAGATATAGGCCTCCTTCCCTGCTAGTTTCACCAGTGATTTATTGAGGAAAGTGAAATCATAGGGTATGTAACTCCAGGGAAGCCCTGCTCTGCAAACGTGGTCAGGTGAAGGACGTTGAGGGAGTTAAGGATTTGTGACTTTGTGCAATAGGTCTCTAACGCAGCCTTATAATCACAAACTATAGCATTATCAATGTCTGGGAGCTTTTGGATTGCCCAGGACAGGAAAGTTGAAGACCATTGCTTGCAGCTCTCAGGATTATGAAATTTGATGTCAATCTATGGCTCATTTCCCAAGTCCACAGGAAAGAATATAGAAAATATATGAAAACTTGAGTTGCAACCATTGCAACCAAGCTTTTGTCTGTGTCTGAAGAAGCTTGGCTGTATCAAGTAGTCTAGATTCAGCTGGAGCTCTTCTAAAGCTACCTTCACAAATCAGTTTACAGTGGCTATTTGTGTCTCCCAAAATTTCTGGATATTCAATACTCTATAAAGTTACTACACTCATGGAGAAACAAGGAGTCTAGAAACTTTAGGAAATACATCTGAAATAAGTTTTGAAGCCAGTGTAAATTTAATTTCAAATTTTGTAAGTTAAACTTCTTGATTTTTTTTTTTTTTTTTTTACATTCCTTGTCATAGGGAATTTTAAAACATAAAGTTTTCAAAGCCAATTGAAAGTGAATTTACTCCCTAATGGACAAGAATCCTTTCTTTTTTTTTTCCCAAGTCAAATTTGGTCAACATTCTCTGAAGGAAAGTATTTATTCTGATGAACTTATGTTTTCAATGAGTTTTACTTTTTCTGTTTGTGTTTGCAAATAGTGGATGTATTTAGGTCTGCTCAGTACTTCATCTGCTGAAGTGATGTCTTGCTCTTGGCTATTTTTAATTCTTTCCTTTGATACAAAGGTAGTGCACACTTTCATCTCTTTGTGTGTAAGATGACACACATATTTAATGAGAATACAACAAAGCCCCAGCTATGATTAATAAATGTCCCATATCATCAAACTGTCTTGTCTTCACGTGATTTCCAAATTATAGTAAATATACATAGCAACTTCAGCTGTATTGGTGATTCAGGAGATATATGTCAGCATTTTGATTCATCAAATTTTAAACCACAGTACAGTTTCAGCACTGACATTGACTTTAAACACAGTTTAAAAATTACATCGTCTGCCATACCCATGCAGAGTTCAGAGTACTTTTAAATTACTACAGAAATTTCAGTTGTTAATGTGTTCCAATGCTTCAGTGTTTCCTGGTGGAAACTGGTAAATTTTGGAGCCCACTTATAGAAAAAAGGTTACATATTTGTATATCAATAATACTATGCCTAAACCATAGATGGCCTTGCAATGCAATACTGTCTCCTAGTATGGAATTGTTTTCAATATTTATGCTTGTACTTTATAATCCCACAGAATTTCTAATTAAAATAAAACTCTGATCTGTAATAAAAAAATTATGAGAATACACAGGGAGGAGGACAAAATGATATCCAGACACCACTGAGGCCAATATTTTCCATTTAATTGATTTTAGTCAGATCTACTAAAACTCAAGAGAAGCATAGATTAGTTGTAAGAAATACGTAGTTCACAACATTACAATGAATTTTTTGAATGCAATATATGACTACTTTGTCTAAAGGACAGAAAATAAGTCACCCTAAAGGGAAAATCATAGATGAAAGAAGGAAAGATAGCTCAAGGCTGTACTGGGTCTTGCCGGGATGGAGTTAGCTTTCCTTGTAGCAGCCCGTATAGTGCTGTACTCTGCATTTGTGGCTAAAATAATGTTGATAGCACACTGGTGTATTGGCTATTGCCCAGCAGTGCTTGTACAGCATTGAGGCTTTCTCTCCAAACCACTCCTTCACCCAGTGGCCGGTAGGCTGGGGGTGGGCAAGAGACTGGGAGGGGACAGAGCCAGGACAGCTGACCTCAACTGACCAAAGGGATATCCCCTACCATATGATGACATGCTCAGCAATAAAAGCTAAGGGAAAGGAGGAGGAGGCAGGGGACATTCATAGTTAAGGCATTTGTCTTCCCAAGCAACCGCTATGAGTGCTGAGGACCTGCTTTCCAGGAGCTGGCTGGACATCTGCCTGCTGATGGGAAGTAGTGAATGAATTCCTCTTTGTGATTTGCATCCAAATGCAGCTTTTGTTTTTCTTATTAAACTGCCATTATCTCAACGCACGAGCTTTTACACCTTATTTTCTCCCCCTGTCCTGTTAAGGAGGAGGAGTGAAAGAGCAACTGAGTAGGGGTCTGGCAGCCAGGCAAGATCTACCCGCCACAAGGGCACATATCTTCCTTTCAGTTTTTTGAGTTGTTTTGTTGTTTTTGCAGGGATAGTAAAATCAGTAAAGAACATTGTGTAATCCAAATGTGTTTTGGATTTGGGAGTTTAAATAAACTAAACGGGATTTTGAAATCTTTTGACACTCACCTTTTGTTCCTTGCAAATCAAAGCTATTATACCTTGTGGAGCTATCCCTAATTCTGTTAATTTAAGGACTGTCTGCTCCAGGTCACAAAAGAAATTGTGATTTACGAGGTTAGCTGACTAATTGGCTTGGTTCAGACAAGAATGTCGATCCTCATTCTGCTTCTAAAGACATTAAGTCTTATGGTAAAGTACTTAATCCAGATCTGCAGAATTTCTCATATATTCAACTAAGTCTCCAAAGCGGCATATTGTCTATCTTCATTTCACATCCTTTGCATTTGGATTATGTAACATAGGGAGTGGACATTGTTGATCTATTATTATTTTCTGCAGGTGCTTCTCTTTCCCTCCACTATGCTCATTGTGCCTTTTTTTTATTTGTCTGTTTGTTTTCCTCTTTCAGAAAAGAGTACTTAGAAGGCATTACTTCTGAGTTTCCACATGTAGTGGCACAGGTGTGTTCATGATATTGCCAAAAGGACAATAATTTAACCCAAGAGATATTGACATTTTCTACTTGCTGGAATGACTAACAGCTAGCAATGCTTTTGATGCCAAAGATAATTTTCTGTATACCAAGAAAAGACATATACACTTCAAAATGCCCAGTACAGGACTTCAGAGTGCCACTAAAACTTGCATGCTGTACACCAGGACCCCCAGGGACTTTTCAGCAGAGCTGGCCCCACCCAGTCAGACCCCAGCCTGTACTGCTGCCTGGGGTTATTCAGTCCCAGGTGCAGAACTTCACATTTATCATTGTTAAACATCATGCAGTTCTTGCTGGTCCAGTCTTTTAGCCTGTCCTCAAGTTGAATCTGTTTTGCCTGTGATGGTAATTGGTAAGGAATCTCCCAGCTCTTATCCTGAATCATGAGCTTTTAATTGTATTTTCTCCCCGTCCTGCTGATGGAAGTGGAATGATAGAGTGGGTTGGTGAGTCCCTGGTGGCTAGCCAAGGTTAGCCCTCCACATGACCTCCCAGTTTGGTGTCATCTGCAAAGTTGGTGAGGGCGAGTTCGGTCCCATTACCCAGAATGTTTATTGAGTACTGAACAACACTGGACCCAGCATCAATGTCCAAGAAACTTCGCTTGTGATTTGCTGCCAAATTAGACTTTGAGCATTTAACCACTAGCTTTTGAGCTTGGTAGCTTAGCCTGTTTTCCACATGCTCTGTGGTCCATCTTTCCAGTCTATATCTTACCACACCAAAACTCTCTGCTAATTTGATGTATAGAAAATGGCCAGTCAATTTAAGACTTAGATTTACTTAGTTAAATTACTCTGGAAATTTCTCACTAGATGGTCACAGAAAACCTGAAATTGAACATTCAACAGTTAAAAGCCTAATTGTGCTTGCATGAAAGGTAGAAATTGACAAGCACATGTTATACTTATGTATGGCAACACCACACCAAAGACTCTATCTTATCATTAAGTGCTTTCTTACTGGAAGGAATGTTCCTGGTTCTGCTAGGTATCAGTATTTCCTGTCTGAAACCTTATGATCCTATCTTTCCTATCTATCTTTATTGTGAAGGGAAATAAACACATTGCATGCATTCTCAGATTGACTGAACATCCAGTTGACTTCAAATCATAAAGTGCATCCTCATTAATAGGCTGAAAATACATCACTGTCTAGAAAAAAGTTTATTTCTTATTGCATTTTTTGTGAACTTGGAAGAAATTTATTGTCTGTTGGTGAAGATTTAGGTTAACTGGGAGACCCAATAAAACTGCCAGACTGAAGCAAGGTTGGCTGTACCATGTATAATGTTTTAATTAAGGCACAAGTGTCCTTTTGCTGGAGTTGTAAAATAAATAGCTTAGCAAAGAATCACTTTAACATGAGCATATTTAGGATATATGGAGGGAAATAAACTTTGACCTTTTTTAACAATGGAACTGTATTCTCATGGAAGAATAAAATAATGACCTTATTCTGCTTTGGAGAAGCAAAGTAACAAAATCCAAATACCGTGAAATAAAGAAGAAAATTTTGAAACACACTAAATTATAAACTTACTGAGAGTTTTATGCTGACTCAGTTTAAAAGAATGACTGTTATTAATATATATGGCTTTTCTTCTAAAATATAACATTGTGATATCACAGTTTTAATTCAGTTAGTGAAGTACCTACAGATTACTACATGAATCCATCAATAGCAACTTCATTGGCACTCCAAAGTTTTGGAAAAATGGTATCTATTTCTGTTACATGTCATCAGGAAATAATCTTGTTACTTTCAAGAAATTGTTGCAGGAACCTGAGTCACCTGGACATCTAAGAGGTAACTGTTTGTGGTGTCTTCTGTAATGAGCTTTTGTGAGAAGACCAAAGGTCTTCCATCTATACAAGTTTCAGCTCACCCAGTTACTTTCTAAAGAACTGAAACAAATACAACAAAAGTTGTCTATCATAATAACAAACACAAGATTCCATAGACTCACATCTACTTTTGTCAAATCATTTGTGTATGATGTTGCATGTCAACCTTTTATATTCTAATGACTAGAGTCCTGAAGTTCAAACACTGTTGTGTTTTCCTAGCAGATAAACAATATTTTGGTTTGCACTTGGGTTTACCGCCCTGTTTTAAGTTACACTGAAATTAGTCTTCTCTGCTTTGTCTCTTAAATTTAACTGTGACTGTAGAGTGTCTTTGACTCAAGCAGCTAATTAATTGCCAGAGGGGACCCACCTAGAAAGCAGAGTCAGAAGTCCTAATGTAACTCTGCATAATTACGAAGAGTATGCAGAGTCCTGCTTCCGTAAACACAAGAGAATACCACATCTGGCGACACTTTTCTTGCCTGCAGCCCTGGTGGCATTTCAAACCCTGACCTAAAGGCTTTCATTTAACCTGTTTTCAGGGTTGCATCTCATTATTCTGAAGGTCACTGCTCCCATGTATGCATATAGCCTTTTGTACTCCTTCTCTCTGGTTTCTGACCTTTCTTCGTTGTTTCACTTAAAGCCAACTCTCAAAAGAGTGACTGACCAATTCCACAGCCTTTCTAATTACACTTGGAATTTCATTTTGGACAGTGAGTTTGTGTCTGTGTTTTCTTCTGAGATCCCTTTTTTCTTATATTGTAGCACAAAAAGGAAGTTCTTGCATTATCAGTGCTTTTAATGCAACATATTCTGTATAGAAAATCTTTTGATACCTATGGGTATTAACCACAGTTTTCACACTGTAGTGATTCCCTTTTGTGGCTTTTCCAAAAGGAAAAGCTGCAGGAGCAGAAAGAGCTGCTGGAGGAATAATTATCTGGAATCATGTTTCTGTAGCTCAACTTATGACCCTTGCAGCTGCTAAATACCAGCTGAGATACAAAACATCAGGCAAGGTATGTAAGTTATATTGTGATACACGCAGAGAACAGACTGAACTCCAGGTATATCTAAATGATGATTGTGGAAGATCTACTCATGCAGAATAATCTAACTATTTATGAGGAAAAGAGTGGCTCTCAATAGTTTGACATAAGTAATTGTATATGTAGATCAACTCCAACTAGGGTTTCTGAGAAGCTGTGTCACACTTTACAGTGTTCAATGAGGATCCAAACAAAATAGGTTGAAAAATGTGAGAGGTTACATTAAATATTTACATGCTCTTTTACATATACTGATATACCCTTAAAGACTGCTGGTAGTTTTATTTGCTAGTGTATTACATGACCCTCATTCCCTTTTTGGAGTGTATGGGGTTGCATCTTAGTTATCCTTTGTATAGCACCTACTGCCGCCGAACCTGAACACTTACTGTACTTCTTGCTCATGAAAAACAAAAACAGAAAATGGAAAGCTAGCAATGTAAATACAGAGTAAGTGGCATCACCTCTTGAGATATTAAAAAATTTTACTTGGTCCAAATCAAACTCATTATCTCTTCCAGCATCTTAGAAGCTTGTATACACACACACACAAACATACACACATATATGTTTTATCTGTGACTAATTTCACTCTTGATGCTCATAAGTTTTACAGTTTTCTCTTTATTTTTGGTGCTTGATCAGATAGAAACACACAAAAGAATAGTCCACAAGGAGAAGCTAGACTTGAAAGCAAACTATTGTCAAGGTACACATGAAATCCATTGGAATGCAAGAAAATGATGTTCGCACACTTGGAGTTCAGCCCTGCTAAAGCTGCAAATGTTGAGATAACAGCTAGAAAATGAGGAACATATGGTTCTTTTTGTGGTTTTGGTTTTTTTCAGCATAAATGTCTGATAGCTGGTGTTACGGTTAGTATTGGTAAATGGAACAAAGTCAAGTTAAGAAATTACAGACTACCTTTCAGAAAATGAGTATAAATGATGGAAACATGCAAATGTATTTAGAAGCAGGATGGTGACTTTGTAGTTCAGTGAACTCTGTCTCATCTCCACACAGGATTTCTAATAAATTGTTCTGAATTGATCTTCTGACCATTTGCCAAGAAAATAATATTATTATCGCCAGGTCCCAAATGGCTCTGCAGTAACAATGTCACAGTGAAACTATTAGTGGAATTACTGTGTCAGAAAGGCACCTCACAAGCTAAGGACAGTCTGTGGAATAAGACCTGAAACTACCTGTGATCCATCTTGGCAGTTCTGTCATATTTGCAAGTTATTAGTTTCAACTACAACTTTTGAGCGATTGCAATATTACAGACAAATACTGACATCAATGTCTGCAACCTGAAAGAACTCCTGGAAAACTAGGAGGGAATCACAGACATTCTCTTGTCTTCTTAGCTCAGCTACCATTCTTCTTAGCTCAGCTACCATAGTGCTGGTGACCTCCAGATCTAGCAAGGGGATGAGAGTTTCCAGCATATCTGTATCTACTTATCTCCACTCACAGATTATACTCTTACAATAAGTTTTAATGTTTTCTTATAATACTAGAAGACAAGGAGGGAGAAAGAAACATGGAGGTGAAATGAGAATCTCTGGTGTAGGGAGGAGGAACTCCATGCACTGGTAGATGCTGAAGGCTGGCTGGCTGGAAAGCAGGTTTGCAGAAAAAGGCCTGGGAGTCCTGGTGAACAAGTTGAACTTGAGCCAGCAATGTGTGTTTGCAGCGATGACAGCCAACACCTTGGGCTGCACTAGGACGAGCATTGCCAGCAGGTTGAGGGAGGTGATCCTTGAGCTCTGCTCAGCTTTGAGGCCACTTCTGGATTGCTGGGTCCAGTTCTAGGCTCTCCAGTACAAGAGGTGATCCCACTTGGACAGCAGGTTCAGGCTAGGGGTCAGACTAGGTCATTTCAAGAAGTGCCTTCCAACCTGAATGATTCTCTGATTATGTGATTCTGTGAAGAGAGACATGGATGTACTTGAGCAGGTCCAGTGGAGGACCATGAAGATGATTTAACTGGAGAGTCTGACATATGAGAAGAGGCTGGGACTGTTCAGACTGGAGAAGAGAAGGCTCTTTTTAATACATATAAATACCTGCGGGACACACACACACACACACACACACGCACACGGGTAAAGGCAATGGAGTCAGACTTTTCTAGGTCGTAAACACTGACAGGACAAGAGGCAGTGGACACAGATTGCTATACAAGACATTACTTTTATATATAAGAAAAAACATTTTTACTGTAAGGGTGATTGAACACTGCGACAGGTTGCTCAGAGAGGTTGTGGCATCTCCATTCCCATCCACCTGTTTGGACATGGCCCTGAGCAACCTGCTCTAACTGACTGTGCTTTGAGAAGAGGGGTTGGACTAGATCTCCAGAGATGCCTTCTAACCTCAACCATCCTGCAATTCTGTGATGTGATGGGAGTAGAGTAAAAGAAATAGAAACCCCAGGCAGTCCTGCTATAAGTGAAAAAAAAATGGGACTGTGTAACACGTAGAGAAGATACGGCCTTATTAGGGAACTGTGGCATGGGGATACAGAAGGTTTCTGGTAAATCCATAGAGAGGGGAGTGGAAATTTATTGGAGGAATGAATAAGGATAGGTGAAAGGGAATACAGGGTTCTAGGACAGAGGGCAGAGGAAAGGTACGGTGCATACAGAGAATCTAGCATGAAGAGATTGGGGGAGTACCTGCAGTTTTAGACATGAGGAAAGGAGGTGTGCAGAGTGTTATTCTGTTCTTAAAATAAAGGAGATAGGCAGTAAAGGAGCTTGTAGGTGTTTCATAGGGTCCAGTAGAAGAATGTGGGGAATCTCGGGGGGGGGGGGTGTTTTGGTTTCAGCCTCATAAAGGCAATGATATGGGTGAGCCATTTGAGTATCAGAATATTAGCTAACTCAGCCTTACTGAACCATCTTAAATAGAGAAGAATCATGATAAGAAGGAGAACAAGTTAAGGTAGAGGTTTGTAGGCTTGGCAGGATGAAGGCAGCAGGCTTCATTCACAGATAAAGAGCTACTGAATGCTAGGCAAGTAAAGCACAGGATATAGGAAACAGACACAGAAAGAGACCAGATGGATTAACAGGTGGTGTGGGCACAGCACAAGGAAAAGATGGGTAGAATACTGATAGAAGGAAAAAATATAACCAGATTAAGTAAAAGTCAGCTGAATTCCAGTTCAGGCTACTAAATTTCAGAAAGCAGAATCAGAAATCCATATGGGACTTTTGCTGTTGATCCAGGACAGTTGCCAAGACCTGATTTAATACAGGGCAAGCAGTAGATGAGACAAGATTCAATGGTTTGGCTTATCAAAAATCTCGATGACTGCTTAGGTTTAGTCTAGACTTAGAAAGGCCCTTCAATCTGTTCTGTGTGAATTTAGGACGGCAGCTTCCCAGAGCTGCTGTGTAATGAAGGACATACGATTTTAGGATAGACACAGGCCAAGAAGCTCAATCATTACTGCCTCCTCTACAGAGTTAGTAAGCAGTAGTACACAATATGCTTTTCATCTAAACACTGGTCTAACACCTTTAGAAAATGAAATATAGATTAACTATAAAGCCTGTTAATGCTATGCAGTCAAGGAATGCTGAAAGTATTTTAGATAGCCTTCCCAATCCCCTCCCCCCAAATTAAAAATCACCAGTTCCTGCGGGCCGGACAAGAAGATGAAAGAAAGACAGAAGAGATAATTGTATGTAGATAATTAGCACAGTTTTCAATAGGAAGCTGAAGTTGGCAGCTGTTGTTTCCTGAGGGGTGAATTTTCTGCCAGCTGTGCTGTGGGACAAATCATACTCTGCTGATTCATGGGAGTAGCCCTTTCTAAGTCAATACTTGTGTAGTCCCATTTAAGAAAATTTTCATCTAAGTCAGGATGTAATTCAACAAACAGTGATAATTTCTGGCACTTTGGTTGTCTTAATGGAGGTGTATACAGGAATATAATGTTTTGCTTGCTTGTGGCACTCCTGAGTTTTATTGTACCTGTTATTTATATCTTGTATTTTCCTCTATTTCTATTATAACTCAGATTATTCTGTGCTATATAAAGGCAAGAAATTCCAGACAGGAAAAGTGAAGTTAGTTTAGCTCCCAACAGTGTATTTTGGTACTTCAGTATATCAGGAATGTCTGATTTTTTGGTCTTGTATCTGGGGAATTTGAAACACACTTTTTTTCTTCTCTTTGCTTTTCATTTTTATATTGATCATGGTGTTTAAGTACATGATCTAATTTGTTAAATTTATTTATGTATAGAGGACCATGATGATGCCAACCTTTTACCTTATGGTGTAAAACTACTTGGGAAAACCTCCTCTGTGGGATATTATCAAATGCGGTAGTGGTCTGTGTGTGTGCTGCTATCCCATGCTTGTCAATGAAAGACATCTGGATGCCTGTCACTATGACGTAGTGTAGATAGTGGGTTTTCAACCATTTCATCAAAATATTTTTGATGCTGGTGAGATTCTTATAAAATAAATGTAAGCTTATTAGCTACAGATGTATTCTTCTTAGCTATTAGTTGAAGAAACCTCAAATGATGTTCAGCGGCAGCTGAGGATCCACAGACTGTGATTTGAAGACCACAAATGTACCATGACCTTTAAACTAATATGCTAGCATCAGTCCAAGTACACGTCATTCTTCATACCCATATCCAAGGTGGCTATCAAGCATAGCCCTATGGCTGTCTATAGGCACAATGATAATTTTACCCTTTGAATGCAAGCTACTTAAAATCAAGAATATGTCTACAACCCCTCTCTCATGCAGCATGACATCTGCTCAGAAACAGTCAGATGAAACATCTTTTCCATTACGAAATACTGATTGAGTAAAATAAAATATTTCATGGGCAGAAATAGGTTTACTCCATATTTCAAAAAGAAAAATAGTATTTTGTTTTGCTTTTGTCATCTCAGCTGAAACAAAAGAATATACAATAGTATGTTTCAGCCTTACTGAAATAAAATGTTTTCATAATTTGCCATATAAAATGTGGATGATATAATGTTGTTTCACTGAAAATACTTTATTTTTTCAAAGTTATAAGTGAGTTAGTATGTAGCTTGTAATCATCCAAATGATTATTTTTATTTCCAAATAACTTTTTGAAAATACTTTTCATTCCAGTTTAGAGTTTCAAAGTTCAAAACTAACAGTTTTCCAGGGAAGAGAAACCAAACTGGTTGTGAGCAATTTACAGAAATATGATACACAGGGAAGAGAGACAAAGATCATGCAAGTATCCATTTTTTTTCTCCTGATCCTTTGCTTTTCTCTGCCTTTCCCCTGTTAAGAGCTGCTTGTATTTCATCAAATGCTTCAGTAGAGTTCCTCTTTCTTTACATCATCAGATTTTTTTCCTTTTCTTCCTTTCTGTTTTTTATTTTGTCCTTATCAGGACTTCTTTTTCCTACTGCCCCAGTTTTTGGTATCTGAAACATCTATTTCATCCCTACAGAACTAATTGGCCACTTCGGGATGGACAGTAACCCCACAAAGCTCTGTAGAAATGCTGTGGTTAAAGCTCTAATCCTCACCACGTTTAAACAACAGGCATCTATCTAGAACTGAGGTTATTGCAAAACTGCATTAAGAATTCACAGTTTTGATCTATTTTTATATCTTCTCTATGATTTTATAGTTACCATCTTAATTATCTCACAACAATTACTCGCAAATCACTGGGTTTTTTCTTCAAACTTGCTTGAACTATTTAAGGAGAGATTTGGCCTATCAATAAACATTGTGTCTCAGCTCAGCAACCCATGGAAAGATTTTTTTTCCCCCAGGGTGATTAGCAGGTTTTTGAATAGCAGTTAGTGCTGCTATTTGTATTGTCCTGGTGACAGGTGACGGCAATTCACAAAAACTAATTCATAGCCTGTAACACATAATACCCTTAGTGTCAGGAAATGGTCTTGTTCCTGAGGGTGGTTCAGGGTTTGGTCTCTGCTCCAGACCTTGCCATGACTCTCACTTTCTCTCCTTCATCCTTTCTCTTCTGACAGTAGAGGGTGCACAGGCAGATTATCTGTGAAGCCCTTACTGCCCATGCCTGAATCTGCAGGAAAACAATTACATTTGCTGAAGCCACCGTTACAATTTTCTGAGGCTTAGCTGGGGAAAGTAAAACTGGTGAACAAAACAAACCTCCTTTCATCATCTGTTCTCCCACCATAACGGTAAATTCTTTAAACTCCTTACTGCCATGGTGACTGCCATGGTCCTGAGGCGCGGCCAGCCCTGCCTGCCACTGCCCAACGCCTGGGGCTCCCCCCACCCTGCCCACAGCCCAGGACCCCATTTCAGCCTCCCAGGACCGTCAGCCCCTGCCCCAGTGAAGACGACGCAGGGCCGGTCTCCAGCTCCCCACAGCCCTGCCCGGCCACGGGCCCCACCGAGCCGGGCCTACCCACGGGCCCACCTCCCTTCCTGGCCTCGGCCCGTCCCTGTCCCCAGGGAGGTGCCCGCTGCCCGGGGCCGGGGCTGCCCCGGTGCCCCCGGCCGCCCTGCTCCTGGCTGGGCCGGTGGGACGGGCCCTGGCTGCCGGGCCCTGCCCTGACGGAGCCCAGGGGAGCCCCCATGGCCCCCATGGGGCCCTGGCAGTGCCTTTCTCACATCAAGAGTGCAGAGGTGAATAAGTTGTCAAAACTCTGCACAGAGCAATTGCTGTGTACCTGCCAAAGCAAACAGAGTGTTTGAAGCATCTTCTCATGCTTTTTAGTTCTCCAGTACTCTGGATGAAAAGGCTCTTCACTATGAGCCTTGTAAGTCATACCTCTGAGCACCTGTCAGGCACATGTTTCAAAATGTCGCAGGGACTGGACTGCATTTGCAGAGAAAATACATGTCAAACCTTATCCTTCTGTCACTGGTTTAGCCTATTCCTATTCAACAGTGGATTATGCCTTCATTATCCTTAATTATTTTCTAAAAATAACACCTGAAAATTCAAAAGAACCCTCCCAAATATATCATGTTTCTCTACCTCCGTGTCTTTTCCAAACATTTTTGCTAGTAGTGCTGTTTGGTTTAATTCGTGAATTCCTTAATGTAAACTCTGCCAGTGTAGCTCTATTAAAAGATCTTGTGGAATTTTGTAACATGAACAATAATTGTCTTGCGGCCTATATATTCTCCCTCCCTCTGCCTCTCCCACTACATATATGGCCTCCCTTTACATGTATGTTTGTATGAATATATCATTGGGTATGTGCCTTTTTTTTTTTTTTTTTAAACAGTTGATAGTTCTGGGCCTCATAGGAAAAATAGCTTTTCATGGAAAAGGGATGCCTTTTTATTGATAACATAGGAGTGTAACAGCAGCTAGACAACACTTCTTCCTTTCTGATTCTATACTAGACAAATATATTTCCATCTAATAATGAGGATTTATGATCATTGAGTCAAAGGCAAAGCTGAAATATGTCAGTGAGTAGCATGGCCAAGTAGAATACAATGAGAAAGAGATTCAAGATGCAAATAGCTATTTCAAAAGCAAAACATATTTACAAGGTCCTTGCAGATGCTGAGTAGTGCTATCAGGGCCAATAACTGCAGGACAATTTCACTAGGAAGGCCACTGGGATGTTCAAAGCACTGAAGTTTTCCATAAGGCAGAGTTACCTAAAAATCAAGAGCCTTGGGAACACATCCCAACTCCTTGGCTTCCTGTAGGGATTCAGACTCTGGAGGCGACAGCTGAGTTCTGGTTAGTACGGGGATTCCTGAAATCCTTGAATTTCGCATTGAACCTACAAAAGCCACAGTGGCTGCTTGCCCTGGAGAAACATGATGGGGGAGCACAGCCTGTCTGGCACAGCTTTCCCCAGCCTGCGGACCCCAGAAATCTGCCAGAAATCCAGGCAGAATTTGCTGTCTTCCATCTGGCTGGTTCAAAGTCTAGCCATCTGGGCAAAGAAACCTTCAGTTCTCTTCTTTTTAGCTTATTTTATAGAAAAAAAAGCTGATTTAAACACTATTAAAAGAAGTTAAAATGAAGGCAGTAGTGTGCCCACCAAATGACATACTCAGCTCAAATTGGGGTACTTTGACTTATTTGTATTGCCCATTCATTCTGACATTCACCACTGGGACTAATAAAGTGTTTGGCATTCATTGTTTCTAAAGTGGACATCAAACATGAGGTCTCTAGGAGTGGAGGGAGAGTTTTTGTCTGTTGCAGACACTCTGATTTACCTACAGGCTCAGTGCCTGTCTTTGTCTTTGTAAGGAACTGTCACTGGAGAGGTCTGCCAACATGCTGCCCTTTTACAAGTCTCCCAGGCCTTTTTCAGGTCAGAAATGTTCTTACAAAATGGATCTGTTTTGACACTCTTTAGATCAGAATATAGGCAAGGTTGTGACATGAAGCTGACTGATTCTCTGCTAGCTTTTGTGTCAAAGTGTTGGGAAGCCTAGGATGCCCACATCCATAGCCCTAGGGCAGCCCAGACTGATGGCTGTTTTGGGTATCCCAGATTTCCTGCATGGAACTGGGAATTTGGTCAGCTTGGGGTTTCTGATTCTTCAGGCTGGACCCAGGAAATGTTAGGATGCCAACTGGAGCAACTTGGGTATGCAATTTTGAAAGGATGAATACCCTCACTTCACAAAACTAACTGCATTACGTAAGAGGATCACTAGTTTGGACATGCAAATACTATTGTAAGTAAGAACAAACATGGGTAGCTGCTGCGATTTAACAGACAACTAAAAGAGGCAACAAAACATTTTTATTAAAGCAGTATCTGTCCACAAGTCTAAACTTAGGCAGTACTGCACTGCCAAGGAGTTGTGACACTACCCAGAAACGTGGACTCCCTGGAGACAATCGTGGTTGACAATTCCTGTGTTGTGGTGAGAAAGAACCATACTTACGAAGACCAAATCAGCAGTATGCTGGAGAGATGTTGAGACTGGGTCATGAGAGAATCATAGCAAGAAACCTTTGGGGCTGACTACTGATTTAGATAGGACAGTAACTGAGAAGATAGAGACACCCTTGATATTAACTCTATCTGTCTTGAGGGAAAAAGAGATGCATCAAAGTTAGCTGGTTCCATCGTCATTTTCAAGCTAATGGAAATAACTCACAGGTCACTAAAATTTGCGTAAATGCTTCTGTAACAAAGTAGGCTATGCTTACTTTTTGCCTTTGTGATATAGCATTTCTAAGCTTGTAGACACAGCTTGGGAGATGAACATTTAGCTAGTTGATTGAAGCATTTGTTATAATTATTTCATGCCATGAATAATCTTTCAGACAAGAAAATTTTGAAAAGGCAAGACCTGGAATTTTCTGTTTTTACAAGTTTCCTTTGAATGACCTGTACCAATAAGTATTTAAAAGTATGACAGGATTGTCAATGTTATGGACCATTTGTAGCAAAGGAGCATTCTATAAACAAAAGGAAATAGCACCTGTATCTACATCCTGCATAGATGCTCGTGTAAATAAACTCTGATTCTAAACTCCGATTATTGCATGTATGGCAAGACTCCTGGTAGGACGATGAAGATTTGTGTAGGGGCTCTTAAAATAGAGGCTGAGTGACTTCATTGCCTACACTCCCCCACAAAAGCAAGGTGTAAATTCAATTTTAAGAAAAGCTAACACTTTTCATTCTGTTTTAAAGTTCTGTTTTAAAGCAATTTCTTACCTGGCAGATGGGTAATTTTGTCTTCACTTACATCTGTCGAGGTGTAAATTAATTTTCACTCCACACTACCAGTTATCCCTTTTTGTAACAGAAATTCTAACAGTAAGATATAAATTCATTTCTGTGCTAGGACAGTGCTTTTACTGAATGTAGAAATATGTTGGACTCTGCAAATACAGAGTTGTTTTGGATTTGTGCTATTCGAATACTAAATATACCTGGAAGGATAAAAATATTTATATTTGCACAGGTGTTTGAATGTTTAATATTTTTTACTTTTCCTTAGAAAGAAATTATACTTTGTTGTATTATTAGTAGTAGTATCACTTAATATAGTTACTTTTAGATGGAAGTTAGTTGCTTCTGGAAGTAATCACACAGTTGATAGCGTGCAGAAAGGCAACTTTCTCTTTGAGATGGTTGTTAGTTATGATTTATTGTATTTTTTGACATGCACTCTGTAATAAGGCATTATTATTAAAATGTCATGTGACATTTTTTACATCAGGAATATCTGCTGTTGTGTAGACATTCCAAGTTATTTGCTTTTCTACTTCAAAATGTGCCCTGTCTATTCTTCAGTTACACACTTTAGCATTAAAAAAATGAAATTTCAAAATTTAAACTTGCACTATTTAGAAAGGCTAGAATTTTTTTTACAGTAATACTAATCAAAATTTACCTGATTTCACAATTAATCTATTTTTATTCAAACAATGCTCTAAGAATAATTGTTTTCAATATAGCTATAGCTTTTATTTATTATCTTATGTTTTTTATAGTGGTACAGTGCTGAAAACAGTATTAGAAGAAATTCAAAACAAAATCAAATGATGCAAGAATGGAATAAGAAAACATGTACATTTTTTGTCTCTAAACATTTTGGCCTTACAATAACCATAAGTTAAAAGTGCTTGAGTAGTTTTGTATATTAACATTAATTAGAAGCACAAAATTTGGTAGATTTAAAAAAACCCCACAACTATTTTCCCAGAAACTTACATACATTTGTAACTTTGTGCATACTGAAAATACTAAAACATATACTAAATTAAACTTATGATTTTAATTAATTACACTAGCATGCCAGAAATTGCTTGTTTTCTTAGAGGAAAAATACACTTTGTAGCTGTGACAGCATATCTGGCACAGGCAAAGAATACTTTTTTATAAATAGAATCAGATTTTAGTAACACAGATGCCTATGAAAATTAGTCGTAATTTTACCTGTCAGTAAGCATACATTCTTTCTGTCAGAATAAGTGGTAGGGACACTGGGCCTTACATCCATTTCTGCAGGCAGACATGCTAAATCTTAATAGTTATTTTAATGCAGTATGTAGAAATGTCTTAAAATGACAAATTATGCTAAAAAAAGTAATTATTGAGTCAGAAAGACGCTTAACTAATGGTTTAGATATAGCCAATATTGTATGTGTACAGTTATTAGATATATATTTAAAATATACGTAAACAGTCCACAAATCATGCTGCAAACGTATGAGATCTTCAAATAAAATGGTGCCAGTTCTAAAGAATTATGCAATGTTATGTCTGTCTGATTTATTGCTTTTTGCTGTTGGAATTTGTTTTGAACTGGATCAATCCTGTCAACAGTTGTCCTGTTCTTTATAGGCTCTGTAAATAATCAAATCTAAATACATTTGTAGTTACCTACCTTGTCATATATAGCTGGTGAGCAATCTATTTCTGGTGAGCAATAAAGAAAAAGGACATATTTTCAAGGACTTCTATTTGATTTGTGTTTGTTGCTGCCTTTGGCTTCAGCGCAGCAAAGCATCCAAACAGGTTTCATTGCTTTCCTGAACTGAGGCCTTAGAAAATAATTTTACCACTTCTGAAGAAGTCTGAGAGAGAAGCTTAGGAAGCTTTCTTTTTCTTTTTTGTTCCTAATCCTAAGTGCAAATATTCTCTATTCATGTTAGCAAATTCATACACTAAAGATGCATGAAACACATATTTGAATCTCTTAAATTTGGCCAAGTAAAAAATGAATATCCACAGTGAATGTTACTTCTTAAAAATTCCCTTGAAATTTCAGTCATCTTACTCATTTTTGTGGTGAGGTTTTTAAAAATGGGGCATAAACAATTTTGTTAGAGGAAAGTGAACTCTATTAATTCCTTCTTTGAGAAAAGTTTTCTTGAGAACACTTTCACAGTAGTAGATTTTGGCTATGTTCTGCCTGAAAAAAGAGTAGGCTGATGAATGAATGCTTCAAAAAACACTGAGTAACTGAAAACATTTTCAGTCTGTAATACTATTCTGAATGCAACCTTAATAACATCTGTTGGTAGTGCTTCATCTATAATATATAGCATTTACACCCATTTCTGCTACTGTGTTCAGAACAGTTATAACCACAGTACCTATTTCTTTCAGAAATCTAGTTTACTTCAGTGTGTTTTTGTTTCACAGTGAAGAAATTTTAACTCACTATTTTTTTGCACTTGATGTCCTGAAAGAGTTAATGTAGCTGAAGAATGTGTATTTACTTTGGTTATTAAGAATTCAATTTTCCTTGCAGAAAAAGGGTCATAGTGGTGAACTGGAGAGCTCCATCAACATGAAGCCTGTTCTCTTCAGCCAGCGTCAGTGGCGTGTGTAGTAGACAAATTTTCGACCTTACTGTGCAACTCTGGTCAGATCATGTAACATTAAACCAAAGAACCAAGACCAATAGCATGGCTTATGACTTTTATACAATTGCATTCCATATGGCCTGAACATGTATTCTTATTATCAGACACGTATGCTGCTAGAAAGCTCAGATTTTTGAGACCTACTGTCAGACTGAAATTCCTGAAATTGATTTTGCATTATGCTTGCTTTAAAGAATCAAACTGTTTCTTGAAAAACTGGTTGCTAGTATGTCAGCATTTTGTGCTGAAATACTCATATTGTTAGGACTGTATAACTGGTCCCACCATGTCATTCCTTCACAGGCTTTTTCTCATATACTACCAACTTACTAAGGAGACATTCACACTTATAGCATCCCTGTACATGTGGGGAGGGGAAAATGACAAAAGGAGTACAGTTAGTGAAGTACGTTTGGAGACCAATCTGCTCTAGAAACTCTGAACATCAGCTGAACCTAAAAATAGTGGTAACGATAATGTAAAAAATCAAGACATATAGTACATGATTTGTAGTATGATAGTTGCGTTAACCTGGATTGCTTATCATGTCCTTTCAGTAAAGGATGAAACGACAAAATGAATACTTACATAATAAATTACTTACTTTTTTGGGAGTTTATAATTTATGGGCAATCTGGCTCTTCCCAGAATAGATATAAGTTCTCAGTTCAGTAACATCGTAAGTAACTTATCCAAATAGCTAAAAAAGGGGGAAAAAACCCCAACAAAAATCTGTTTCTTTTCTGCAACATTTAAAACATTTTCTTAAAGAATGCTGTTTTAAAGTACAGAAATCTGGAATGGAGGTTTATTGTGTACGTGTGCATGTACTTTTTGAAAAGAATAATTTACATAACTTTTAGTCGATAAAAGTTCTCACAGAAAAAAAAAACCCTGCAAAAGTAAAAGAATGTCTGTTTTAAATATCACTTTAAAGTATTTTATGTGACCACTACAATTTTGTCCGAGGTTCAGTTGAAGACACTTTAACAATTCCTCTTGTGATTATTTGTATCAAATTATGCATTTCAAATTAAACAAAGTGGTGTGAAGAGCCAAAAAAGGCAAATTTGACTTATATGCACTACAGACAGAGAATGAGTGAAACCATACACAAACATAGGGCTTAGTACTGGGATATGCAGAATAATACTGTATCAGCTAAAGGGGAACTTTGCTTTAGCTGTAAATTACAGCTATGGCTCAAAAGGCAACAGGATTAGGATGAGAGGCACAGGGCAGTTAAACCATTACTGTTACTCAGTGTTTTCCTTTCCTGGAGGAGGTCTTATACTATTTTGTTGTAGGGCTTTCTAGCATGAGCACAAAGGAAAAGAGAATTTTTTCGTACTTTGTGAAAATATTTTGTATAATTGTGAAGTCTTCTTTCATTCTGCAGAAATATATGTTATGCCAAAGTTATTAGTATCCATTCCTTTTAGGACTGGAACACAGAAATCTGAAAAACCTTAAAGGTTTGGTTCCTGCTGAGTTTCACAAGCTGACACTTCTCATGTCATTTTTATGGTGAGAGAAGTTAGTTAATCTGTGATTTTTACTACTAATTGGACATTTAAATTGATAACTGCAGCTAACCTGTGTCTGAGACAGCTTCCCTTCCCTGAGATGCTCCCTGCTCCATCTCAAAGAGCTTGTGAAATGGAGCAGCTGTTACTGTTGTGCCAAGATGTGGGTGTTCCTGCAGAGATTAAGTCATGCTTTCTATTGGAAGACAAGGGCAAAAGAGAATGTTGCAAGCTATATAACACCAGCAGGTTTCTTCAGATAGGCAATATGATGTTTAAAAAAATAATTTAGTATTAAAAATCTATAAAACCTCAATCATCATCATCTTCTTTTGGAAACATGGGGATTTAAGGAGGACTTGCAAGTTTTACAGTTGTATAAAACTTCTTACAAACATTCATGGTAAGAACGAAGCACCAAGTTCAAGCTGTTTTTAAGTGGCATTTGAAGAGTAATATGAAGATTTCACCACCTTGAAAAATAACTTAGGGCATTTTGTAAGTGCATGTCACATCTGTCTTTGAGCACCATCCGTGTGATGCCAAAATTTTTTTACTTTTCTTTTACCAGTTTCTTATACAACCTTCTGAAACAAGGCTAATAGGAATGGATTTTTTGATTGTAACTTAGTCCTTGTTTTGTGGGGAGCAAAACAAAGCAAAACAAACAGCATTCCCATAAGCCTTTTGATATGTACAGTCTGTTTGGATTGTGATTTAAGCAGTATTGAAATGTTATGCCTCTTTCTGCTAAATCAGAAATCTAAATGCAAATTCTTAGGGCATGGGGACAACAAATATTTTTCTGGCATACTAAAGGGAGCTTCGTCTACCAATCAACTATATTGATTATTTATATGTCAGACATTTCTCTAGTACTGTAAACCATCAAACAATTCAACAATATGTATTAGACTTTTCCTGCTGCTACACCTTTTAAGGTTCAGATTTATCTATTCTTCTGTATGCACTTAAATGAATCAGAGAAATAGAAGTTTCTGATGTAAGAGGTGAGAAATACTTGTGAGTGAGTAGGTGTTTGTTCATCAAGCAAATTCTATTGCTGAGCTATTGTGGATCTTGTTATAAACTCATAATAGTAGAATAGGTTCATATATGAAATAATTTTTTCATAATTTCTTCATCAGAGCCAGCCTTATTTGTGTCAGCTGTGGTCTCAGTTAAAGACATACCTACTAAATATTTTTTCAATAAGAATATTTACATATGATATTTTCATTCCAAATATTCTGATATAATTAATTTAGTGATACAGGCTTCCTTTCATATCTCACTTCAGCTAATCGTCTCAGGCTGTTATTTAAAGTCTTCTTCCTGAACACAAATTATTCTATGGTTAATATGGATATAGACTAATCAAAATTAATTTAAATCTGTTCTAAAAAATCTTAGCTTAGCTCTAAACAAAGAATTTAACTGTAGGTAAAGACTAGAATGTTGTTTAAGCTGCAAATTGCTCGGTTTGTATTTTGCTTAGATGCTGGGGGGAAAAAAGGTTTTCTTTATCTCTGCCTTAATCATTGTTAAATCCTCCTAAGATTCAGAGCTTTGCAGGCAAACTCAGATATAAAAGGAAGAAAATATTTAGAAACCCACAAATCCTTATAGAGGATATAAGCCACCTAACCTTGCTGAGGATTCAACTGCTAGTACTTGTCTCTTTATCTACCACATCTCATTCTATCACTCCATCTGAAACTGGTGGTCCTGATACCCTTGCAGCAGCTGCAGCAGCAGCTTGTGTCCTTCCTTGTTCACTTCTGTGACATTTTCTTGCCACTGCTCTCGGGAAAGCTTTTAAATAGGAAGTGAACAGGAAAGGCAATCTTCCTCTTTTCTTTTCAAAGTCAATTCTTAGGGAAACATCTATTGATGCAGTCTACTCTCATTACTTCTGCTGGACATTTCTGCACAACTTCAAGAGGATGACTTACAGTTTTATGTTAAGTTCCAGTCTCGCTTGCAAGTGGACTGGGTGAAATGCTGGTTGTACAGTTTGATCTTTCTACATTCAAATCTAAGAAATGTATTTCATCTTCAAAGTGTATATATAATGGAAAAATCTGACAGACGGGATGCTGGTAAAAGGGAGGTCAGTGGAAAACTTCTGAGAATCAAAGCCAGCCTGAGCTCAGTGGGGATTTATGTCTGCTGGCTCTTGATGATACTTCACATAGTTTCTCAATGGTAATGGCATCTGCTAGCATCAGAAAGACATGCTCTCATTGTAATGTGTATACATGGGTAGCTAAGATATGGGATGACAGAAAAAAGAGAGCGCGCTATATATTGCTAAAAGATCTAGAATTGCTCTCAAAGAACCCATACCTGTATAATAAAGTGAACAAGAAAAAAAACAACCCAACAAAACCCCAAATCCAAAACTACTGATAAAAGCCAAAACAAGAAAAGAAGGTCTGTGGTTTATTTTTGAGACTTAGGATGCCATTTTTTGTGCTATTCAGGTCTCACACCCTCTTTATTCTTTTCTTTCTCGCTCTTCTATACTTTCACTCAAGACGTACATATTGCACAAATAGAAAGCGTAGTATAAAAGGAAGGATGAATGTCATAATCCAACACTGCTAACTCAAACAAAAGTAAAAATAATGTCAACATTTTTCTGTTGTTTCATCACAGATATCAAGCATTTTGTTTTATTTAGCTATAGAAAGGTAACAATGTTGGGAAGTAGATCTGTGAAAGACTATTATATGTCTGTTCTTTGCATGACCTGAATTGCAAAATTGCAAGAACTACATGAACTCAATTATTCTAGGCCATAGTCTTCCTTAGTTTGCATCCTAGCATGAATAATAATACTTAGTTCTTCAGTCATATTCATCTAGCTGATCTGGAGAGAGCTTTATAAAATAAGACAAGAAGTGTTGGAAAAGCTAAATAGAAAGGACAAAGTGGTGCATGACTGCAGTTATGATGCTGGTATCAAAAATACCAGTATATTGAAAAGTATTACTCTGCTCAAATTGAATTACAGAGAGCAGAGGAAACTAAAATGAAATTGTTCACTTACAGGCCCTTCTGAAACAGTCTTAAATGGAAAAGCTGGAGCGATTTGGTCTCTGAGAAGATGCAGGGAGTCTTGACTTTTACTTGTCCCTCTTCTGCAGCACTTGGTAACATCATTCAAGCCTAATCTTCAAGTTCACATACAAGCTGAATGTTCTTATCACTCTAAGGAAATATGTAAACCCTATGTTTGGATCAAAGGAATGGAGATTTTTGGCTTCATAATTAATAATTCCTTACTTATCCTCCTTGTCTTCTGGAAAATGGGCAAGGCTTTTTTTTTTTTTTTTCCCAAGAGGTATTTTTTTCTGTACTGACATGCTCTCTTGCACAATGCTTTTGGAACAAATCAAATAAACATGCAATAATGAAACTTCTCAAACAATATTTTTCTAAGAATTTCAAATATCAGCTTGTTTGAATTCCATAAAATGTATTTATAAATCTTAATTTAGCACAAAGGAATTTGGGGGATATCTTCATTCACAGTAGCTAGCTGAGTATGTATTTGCAGATAGCTTAATTTTTGCAATTGCGATGAAGAATATTTGTATATGAAATGATGGGATATAAATATTATGAAGAAATGCTTTTTCTAGAATGCTTTTATAGGACAGTAACATTTGATATCTTTGTTTAGATAGTAAGTGAGAGAGAGGTGTAAGATGCCCAATGCCTTTTCTATCAGTGGATAGAAAAGTCTTTCCTTTTTAAACATAATTTTCTTCTGAAAACGAAACAAATCCAAAACCCCTATGCTTAGATTGTTTGCCATGGCCTCAGCATAAGTTCATTGGGAGGAATAATATAGTCATGTTGTACTCTGATGCATCCTGAAGGCTATTGCAAAGATAATTTTTTAACCTATTGCATTGACCATGTCTTTGCATGCTTCTACTTTCTCTGACAGCAAATCTAAGGTAATTATCTCCACTGTAAGGACTCTTTATATCTATTCCATAAGAGAGAAATTTCTCTTATTTATTACCAGCTTCCATCTCTGATGGACCTATAGTACTAGTTTCTGTTTATTACTTGCTCATTACTTACCCTGCCTGACAAAACTAACTGGGGAGAGAAGGTGATGGATTTTTGACAAAAAAGGATAGAGTTTATAAAAAGGTAGGGCTCCCATCCTTCTTCTGGGAGCAAGAGCTCACAGGAAAGATTCTCTGATATTCACTGAAAAAGCTACAAGGTCTTAAACACCCAGAAAAACTCAAATCTAAAAGAAGCTTAAGGACAGGGAAGGAAATAGGTAAAGGAAAACCTTACTAGCAGGTTTTTGGGGGGGTTTTGGATTTGAATGCTTTCTAATGATACCAGACATAAAGAATAACACATGTGCTTCAACCACTTTTTATCTCTGAGCTGAAATATTAATCTGCTATCACAGAATCACAGAATGGTTGAGGCTGGAAATAACATCTGCAGGTCATCTTGTCCAACACCCCTGCTCAAGCAGGGTCACATATAGCAGGTTGCCCAGGACCATGTCCAGGCAGCTTTTGAATATCTCCAAGAATGGAGACTCCACAACTTCCCTGGGCAGCCTGTGTCAGTGCTTGGTCAACCTCACAGTGAAAATGTTTCCTGGTGTGCAGAGGAAACCTCCTGTGTTTCAGGGTGTGCCCGTTGCCTCTGATCCTGTCACTGGGCATGACTGGAAAGAGCCTGACTGTGTTGTTTTAGCACCCTCCCTTCAGGTATTTATATACATTGATAAGACCCCTCCTAAGCCTTCTCCAGACTAAACAGTCCCAGCTCTCTCAGCCTTTCCTCTTACTAGAGATGCTCCTGCCCCTTCATCATCTTCCCAGCCCTTCACTGGACTCTCTGCAGTATGTCCATGTTCCTCTTGCACTGGGGATCCCAGAACTGGACCCAACACTCCAGGTGTGGGTGGCCTCACCAGTGCTGAGTAGAAGGGAAGGATCACCTCCTTTGACCTGCTGGCAACACTCCTCCTAGTACAGCCCAGGACACCATTCACCTTCTTTGCAGAAAGGGCACGTTGTTAGCTCATGCTCAAGTTGGTATCCACCAGGACCCCCAGGACTTGCTGATGGTACACTCTGTCCCATCATCCAGATCATTAATAAAGATCTTGAATAGGATTAGTCACTGTATTGACCTCTGGGGTACATCACTAGTTACTGGCCTCCAGCTAGACTTCGTACCACTGAACACCACCCTCTGGGCCTGATATTCAGCCTGTTTTCAACATACCTCACTGTCTGTCTGTCTGTCTGCTCATCCAGCCCATAGGTCATCAGTTTCTCTATGAGGATCTTATGGGAGACACCGTCAAAAGCCTTCCTGAAGTCTAGGTAGACAATATCCACTGCTATCCTCTCATCTACCAAGCCAGTTGCTTCACTGTAGAAAGTTATCAGGTTGGTCAAGCATGACTTCCCCTTGGTGAATCCATGCTGGCTTCTCCTTATGACTTTCTTGTCTTTCATGCAGCTGGAAATGGTTTTCAGGAATGTCTGCTCCACCACCTTTCCAGGGATTGAGGTGAGGGTGAGTGTGTATTTCCCTGGCTCATCCTTCTTGAAGATAAGTGTGACATTTGCTTTCCTTCAGTCCTCAGGCACCTCTCCCAATCACAAGGATTCTTCAAAGGTTATGGAGCATGGCCTTGCAACGACATCTGCCAGCTTCCTCAGCACTTGTGCGTGCATCCCATCAGGCTCATGGACTTATGTACATCCAGTTAGCTTAAGTATAATCTGACCTGATCCTCTTCCACCAGGATTACACCTTCCTTGCTCCAGCCTTTCCCTCTGGTCTCTGAGGCCTGGGATTCCTGAAGGCTGGTCTTCCTAGCAAATGCTGGGGCAAAGAAGGCATTCAGTACCAAAGCCTCTTCCATGTTCTGCGTCACCAGGTTCCCTGCCCCATTCAGCAGCAGGTCCTCATGTTCTTTAGTTTTCCTTTGGCCACTTGTGTACTTACAGAAGCTCTTATTGTTGCCTTTGACATCGCTTGCTAGATTCAGTTACAGGTAGGCTTTGGTTTTCCTAACATGAGTCTCTGCATGCTTGGACATATGTCCATAAGTTTGGAGCTATGGGTAGAGGAATCTAAGTTTATGAGTTACCTGTGGCAGTCAAAGGGGTTTCAGACAAATGCATTATAAAATCTTCTCTGGATAAGTAACTAGATGTAATATAAGCTTCAAAAGTATGTTGAACAGGGATTTGGTATATGTGTATTGAGATGTAGATGGATCATATATGGTGGAGTTGAAGCATGAGAAGACAGGAAGATTACAGAAAGCAGCACTTGGTTATTTGGAGAAAAAGGAAAAATTTGGATAGGTTAAACCTTTGAATGTAGGCAAATTAGAACTTCTCAGTAGTAATGAATTTTTTTCCGTTTCACAGTAACTAAAAGACTTGCCATATAAAGTAGTTTTAACTTAAAGAATAGATAACAAGGAATAAAACCAGGGGGCTGGAATTCAAAGAATGGGTCAAGATGAGTTATTTCATAACCTCTGAGGGTAGTTAAGAAATGATGCTAGGACAAGAATAGTCCTAGGAATATGTCAGATGAAAAGAACTACCACAGAGTTTAATAACAGATCTCTAAGAAGGATAAGAGAACTGTTGTGGTGGGTTGACCCTGGCTAGATGCCAGATGCCCATCAAAGCCATTCTATCACTCTCCCCTTCTCAGCTGGACAGGGGAGAGAAAATATAACAAAGGGCTTGTGGGTCGAGACAAGGACAGGAGAGATCGCTCACCAATTACCGTCATGGGCAAAACAGACACAGCTTGAGGAAAATTAACTCAATTTATTACCAATCAACCAGAGTAGGGCAATGGGAAATAAAACCAAATCTCAGAACACTTCCCTCCACCCCTCCTTTCTTCCCGGGCACAACTTCACTCCCAGATTCTCTGCCTACCAACCCCAGTGGTGCAGGGGGACGGGGAATGGGGTTTACGGTCAGTTCATCACACGTTATTTCTGATGCTTCATCCTCTTCAGGGGCAGGACTTATCACACTCTTCCCCTGCTCCAGGGTGAGGTTCCTCCCACGGGAGACAGTCCTCCATGAACTTCTCCAACGTGGGTCCTTCCCATAGGCTGCAGTTCTTGACGAACTGCTCCAGCATGGGTTCCTTCCATGGTGTGCAGTCCTTCAGGAGCACACTGCTCCAGCGTGGGTCCCCCACAAAGTCATAAGTCCTGCCAGAAAACCTGCTCCATGGGCTCCTCTCTCCACAGATCCTGCCAGGAGCCTGCTCCAGCATGGGCTTCCCACGGGGTCACAGCCTCCTTCAGGCACCCACCTGCTCCAGCGTGGGGTCCTGCCCGAGCTGCAGGTGGAGATCTGCTCCACCGTGGACCTCCCTGGGCTGCAGGGGGACAGCCTGCCTCACCATGGTCTTCCCCATGGGCTGCAGGGGAATCTCTGCTCCGGCGCCTGGAGCACCTCCTCCCCCTCCTTCTTCACTGACCTGGGGGTCTGCAGGGTTGTTTCTTTTACATGTTCTCACTCCTCCCTCCAGCTGCCATTTCTGTCTGTCCCGCAACTTTTTTTTCCTTCTTAAATATGTTATCACAGAGGCGTTACCACTATCACTGATTGGCTCGGCCTTGGCTGGTGGCGGGTCCGTCTTAGAGCCCGCTGGTATTGGCTCTGTTTGATACAGGAGAAGCTTCCAGCAGCTTCTTACAGAAGCCACCCCTGTAACCCCCTGCCGCTACCAAAACCTTGCCACACAAACCCAGTACAACTGTATAGGGAAGCTCTCTTATGAAGTTGTTGAAATTATCAACCAGTGGCTGTCATCCTGGGAAAACAAAAGATGTGCCTGCAGAATTTTGTTGAAACTCCTTTTTTTCCCCCTCTTTCACTTTGTTGCTATTGCATAACTGATGTTACTTTTGTAACTGTACACTAACTTGTAATAAAACTTCTGTAGGAAAGAGGAGAAAAGTTGTTAACAGACTGAACAGGCATCATTGATGCAAAAAATACATACCTGAGGCCCACTGTAAGAATGGGAGAAATACATAATTCTGTCCTGGGTGAGGTAGAAGATTGGAAAATCATACTCAGAGCCATCACACAGCACACAAAGGTTCAGCTACCTCTGAATGGGGTCATTGTCCTTTTAAGAGCTTCTATTAACTTCTCTTAAACATAAACTGTAAGAAAAACCCAGTACTATGATACTGAAGGGAACCAGCCCTGAAAGAAGCCATCCTTTTTCTTTATCACAGAAGCCATCCTTTTTCTATATCACAGAATCAATGCAGTCTGGTGCAGAACATCACTAGTGGAATTTACCTTTCCATGAGATAATCAGCATTTGATTGTCTTGTCTTGAGGATCCTCTCTTCCCTTCTCCACTCCTCCATGTACACTGCGTTGCTGTTTCAATTTCATATAGATGACTGTTGTCCAAAAGGTAAATAAATTCTGATGAGGCGAAATGTCTGTTCCATTTCTTTCAAGATGTTACTTTTTTAGCTATTGTTATTCAGTACCCAAGCCATAAAGAACATTTTTCTTATCAAAACTAGACGCATAAGGCAGAATTATTCTTGTGGCATGTAGTTTAGTAGAAAACTGGTTTAAGGAATATCCAGATTCTACTGGACAGACTGAAAACTTCAGTTCAGGGGTCAATCCTGACTAGGTGACATCTCACCCAGACAAAAATGTTCGACTTCTTGCCCTTTGTGGAAGGAAAAAACAACAACAACAAGACATCTTGGAAAATGTCTAAGTTCTACTCTCCACCAATTTGGCCTGAATAATTCTGGAAGGAAAAGTAAGTGGAAATGTTTAGGGATTCACCAGAGAGGCTTTTTTATTAATGAAAATTATTATGTAAATTTCTGGCTCAAAGAAAGAACTACTAATAAATACTCAAGTTCTAGAAAAATGGAAACTCAACAGGGATTACATTCACCTGCTGTACTTTTTGATCCCTAGTACTCTCCTTTTGGGAATAAATAATTGGATGATTAAATGTGATCTTAAGTAATGACCTTCTGAATGACTCCAAAAAACATGCACCTGGGAGATTTAAGTGGTGTACTAAGTATCTGTAAGAGCAAGCTGAAAGTGGTAATTACACTGCAAGCTAGTGTAATTGTTAGGGGATCAATTGTCAAACACTGGCAAACTTAAGAGAAGTTAATGAAAGATCGGTACACAGGCTCATGTGACTTCAGTGATTTGCAGACAATTAAGGACCAGGTTAGAAGGTAGAGTGAGGAAAATAAAAAGCTATTTAGTTTACTTTTTTTTGAGTGACATTTGAAGGGATGCAGGATGTAAATATTTTGTTTGGAGAGGAGCCTAGTATTAAAACATTACATTCCTTCCTTCTCCTTAGTTATAACTTTTAGCTGTTAAGTGACACCTTTTAATTGAAGTAATGATGAACTGGTCCCTCCTGTCATGGCTATAGGAAACCCCTCAGAGCAGCTTTGCCACTGGAGAAAGTATCTCAAAGATTAAGGGACAAGAAATCTCCAATTATTTTTCTTCATTAGGTTTCCATTACAAAACACTTTTAGCAGGATAGGGAGAGATTTTCTGCCTTGTGCAGAATGCAGGTCCCCAGTGTGGACAACAGTTATAGTAGACGGCAGGATGCCAAAGACATCTACAACAGGAGATGTTAGGAATATTGCATCTTCACACTGTCCTTGGTCTTTGCCCTCTGTACCAGGTTTGGCTAAGATGGAATTAATTCCCTTCATAGCAGCCCATATGGTGCTGTGCTTTGCATTTGGGCCTAAAACAGTGTTGATAGCACACCAGTGTTTTGGCTATTGCTGAATAGTGCTTGCACAGCATCGAGGCTTTCTGTTTTTTCCCACTCTGACCCCCCATTGAGCAGGCTGGGGGTGGGCAAGAGGTTGGGAGGGGACATGTCTGGGACAGCTGACCCCAACTGACCAAAGGGATATATCGTACCATATGACATGACGGTCAGCAACAAAAGCTGGGGAAAGGAGGAAAAAGGGAAGATATTTGTGGTTATGGTGTTTGGCTTCCCAAGTAATCATTATGCATGCTGGGGCCCTGCTTTCCTGGAAGTGGCTGGACATCAGCCTACCGATGGGAAGCAGTGAATAATTTCCTCATTTCACTTTGCTTGCGCATGCAGCTTTTGAGTCATCTATTTAACTGTGTCTGTTTCAATCCACAAGTCTTCTCATCTTCTATCCTCTGCCCATCCCACGGGAGAGGGGAGTGAGCGAGCGGCAGGGTGGGTGCTCTGCTGCTGGCCATAGTCAACCCACCATACCCTCCCCTCTCTTCTCCTTAGCAACACAGATCCTAGGAAAGGGTTTTGTAGCTTGTGTTTGATAGTAGGATTTCTACATCAGAAAGAGGAATATCTCAATATTTCTCTTAGTTTGGCAATATACTGCCTTTGCTACCTAACTCTAGACATACTGGTTAATGGTGAGGATATGCATCTTTTTAGATCTTTCTGTCAGCTTTACCCAGCATAAGAGGGAATTTTCCTTAAATCCTGGGAAACAGCAGGAATGTCAAAGAAGTAGCTTTGACTGTTTCTCCTTCTCTACAAAAGGCTTATTTTTACAAAGTAGTGGTTTCCTGTGGATGCAGACCTGGATGACTGTGTCTATACAAATGGAAGATTTGCAAAATTAACACTGGACAAACCATCCAGGATGAATATGAAGCTTCTAAGGAAAAAGCTGGGTTTGTATATATATATTTGACAACCAAAGATTGATACAGTAAATACACTGCTTTGTATGAACAAAAGGATTCTCTAGTTTCATCCCTCAGAGACCTCACCTTACCAGTCTGTCTAATGGCTTCACCTTTCCTGTCAACTGATGTCATAAAAGAGCTCTCTAACACCTAGAGCAGCTGCTTATCTAAACAAGCAATGTCATGCAAGTGTGTCTAGTGCAATCTGATGTCTCTATTGTTAAATGTTTTCTTTCAGCAGAAGAATGCACCTGTTGCCTGTTTAGGAAGCTGATCTCTTTTGAAGAGTATTTGACATATATTTGAAGTGCTATATATGAGATTGGCATTTGTATGCAGTAGACGGATTGAATCTCTTGCCTGTTCCATTCTTCTCTTTCTTTCATCAGCATCATACCTTCATACCCATCCTGGTTTCGGTCTCATCCACTGGCTCTGCAGTCTGGGTACTTGTCCTGGTTTCAGCTGGGACAGAGTTAATTTTCTTCCTAGTAGCTGGTACAGTGCTGTGTTTTGGATTTAATGTGAGAATAATGTTGATAACACACTGATGTTTTAGTTGCTGTTAAGCATCACTTGTCCTAAGTCAAGGATTTTTCAGTTTCCCATGCTGTGCCAGCAAGGAGGTGCACAAGAAGCTGGCAGGGAGCATGGCCAGGACAGCTGACCCGAACTACCCAAAGGGATATTCCATACCATAGAACATCACGCTCAGTATATAAACTGGGGAGAGTTGGCTGGGAGGGGCCAATTGCTGCTTGGGGACTGGCTGGGCATTGGTCAGTGGGTGGTGAGCAATTGCATTGTGCATCACTTCTCTTTCTTCGGTTTTATAGCTCTCTCTTTTTGTTATCTTCCTTTTCATTACTACTACTACTACTACTACTACTACTACTACTACTACTACTACTACTACTATTATTGTATTTCAATTATTAAACTGTTCTTGTCTCAACCCATGAGTTTTGCTTTTATTTTCCCAGTTCTCCTCCCCATCCCACTGGGAGGGAGGAGAAGTGAGTGAGCGGCTGTGTGGTGCTTAGTTGCTGGCTGGGATTAAACCACAACAGTACTTTTCTTCCTCTCTCCTGGACAAAGGCATCTGGTATAATCCCCTCATTCATAATCCCATGCTTCCCTTTTGGTCCATTCTGTTCTTAGTTACTTTACTGTTGGTGTATGTCAGGTTCCTCCTACAGATGATTCTACTGCTGCCTGTACATTGCAGGGAACTGAATCCTGTATCTGGCCAGCTGCTTGTTTCAATCTGATTTTGGAAAACTCCAGATTAATATGACAATAGTACAACAAAAACATCTGAATATCTGTTAGAAGATGCTGAAACCGTGCTATAAAATACTTAAACCAGTGTTGCAGAATTATCATAGGAATAGAATCATAGAATCATTTAGGTTGGAAAAGACCTTTAACATCATCAAGTCCAATGGTTAGTCTAACAATGCCAAGTCCACCACTAAACTATGTCCCTAAGCACCACATCTACACGTCTTTTAAATACCTCCAGGGATGGTGACTCAACCACTTCCCTGGGCAGCCTGTTCCAATGCTTGATAACCCTTTCAGTGAAGAAATTTTTCCTAATATCCAATCTAAACCTCCCTTAGCACAACTTGAGGCCATTTCCTCTTGTCCTATCGCTTTTTACTCGGGAGAAGAGACTGACTCCCACCTCACTACAACCTCCTTTCAGGTAGTTGTAGAGAGCGATAAGGTCTCCCCTCAACCTCCTTTTCTCCAGGCTAAACAGCCCCAGTTCCCTCAGCCGCTCCTCATAAGACTTGTTCTCTAGACCCTTCACTAGCTTCGTTGCCCTTCTCTGGACACGCTCCAGCACCTCAATGTCTGTCCTGTAGTGAGGGGCCCAAAACTGAACACAGTACTCGAAGTGCGGCCTCACCAGTGCTGAGTACAGGGGGACAATTGCTGCCCTAGTCCTGCTGGCCACACTATTGCTGAGACAAGCCAGGATGCCATTGGCCTTCTTGGCCACCTGGGCACACTGCTGGCTCATATTCAGCCAGCTGTTGACCAACACCCCCTGGTCCTTTTCCACTGGGCAGCTTCCCAGCCACTTTTCCCCAAACCTGTAGCGCTGCATGGGGTTGTTGTGACCAAAGTGCAGGACCCGGCACTTGGCCTTGTCGAACCTCATACAATTGGCCTCGGCCCATCAATTCAGCCTGTCCAGATCCCTCGGCAGAGCCTTCCCTACCCTCAAGCAGATCAACGCTCCCACCATACTTGGTGTCGTCTGCAAACTTACTGAGGGTGTTTATCACTTATCACACATATGAAAACACTATTCAGCACCAGATTTTTTGCCAGCTTTTTCAGAAGGTCTTAACTACAGAGAAAATAATTTGTTATAGGAATTGAGTCAGAGTTTGAAACCTCGATAAGTTACAGGAACAGAAAATTTACTGTCAACAGTTTTATTTAATACCTTTACTAATGTGTATCACTATACTTCATCCCTAATATTTTATATTAGTAATAACTATAAGTATTTAGATTAAGGACTTTTTGAAACCACAGAATAAACCATCCGTTGGCACTGCTGTTTCATTCTCTTTTCTGACTTTCATGCTTATATTTGATTAATGATCAGCAAATAACAGTTTTTTCTTTACCTACAAGTTTTGAAACCTTGTAAGAGCAGCATTATGAGATTACAAGATTTTGCTTATTTTTTCACAGAAGAGGAAAGCCTTCATTATTGCTAAGTTTTCCAACAGTTAAATACAAAACTGGTTAATAAGAAAGCTAAAGTCAAGTGACCAAGGTATCATCCATTTAAAAATGGTTACACTCATCCATTAAAAATGGACACAGGACTGAATATAAAGTAAGTGCTAAACCTAGAAGAGAAAGTAGAATGATGATAATAGTGAGAGAAGATAGTCAACATATTTGGCACCAACTATCTTGGTGAGAAATGGCTGATAGATGAAACTCGATAGCTAAAATCCTTTAGTTAGAAAAATGGTTCAATGCATATGCCATTCTTAATATACCTTTCCTCTTGGTTGGTAATTGCACATTTATCAAGGGACAGTAGAAAGCAGGCAACAGGTGGGAATGGAGTGGAATGGAGTGGAATGGAATGGAATGGTATGGAATGGTGTGGAATGGAATTAAAGGTAAGTGCAGAATAGCTGTTCACTGATATTCGCTCAATTACGTCCAACACACTTGCTTTGACTTAATTTACTGTACATTGTGGCAAAATGATACTTCATTCACCAGCTTCAATCAAAGACAGAAAAAAACCCCAACAACTGTCTACAAATTTTATTTTAAAGGTATCAGGGTGAAGACTTAGGTCTTTGCAAGAACTGTCTCTCTCTGCTGTGTTTGAAAATTTAAGCCACAGAATTAGAGAGTAGAAATGTTATCCTGTGACATGGAAGACCAACTTTTAGATATAAATCAGGAATAACTGAAAATCAACTGCACAGAAGTACATTCACCAAAAAGTTTTATTAAAAAATTAATTATAAATGATCTGTAACACTTAAGGTTAGACATGAAATGAAGATTTTGTAAAATAAGAAGGGCTTACGTTTATTGAAAACATTATGTCTCATGAAAGCCTTTTGTTTTGTTTTTAGCTGTATTATTGGACTAATGGAGCTATGAACATAATCATTTTGAATAGTATTAAAATAAGCCATAGACAAAAAGGGGGAAGTCAGCATCTTCTGTTTCAGTGGGAGTGTTGAATTAAAATAGAAATACACAGTCACTGAAATACAGCCTACCCTTTTACAGAAATCAGCACTGACAACTGGAGTTCCAAGTCTCCAAAGATACTCAGTTTTCCTGATTCTCTCATATAAGTAAATGGACTTCAAAACTGTTATGTTGCATTCATAGAGTTTTGAAAACCTAGATCTTACTGAAGCTGTAAAACGAAAGTTTTGTACTTCAGCAAACCAATCACTGGGTTGGTTTGATGGTGCTGAATGCTGGAAAATCTGAACTGTGAAAGTATTTACATGCTGGTCACTTTGGAAGAAGTGCTTAAAAGGCAGAACTCCCACTGAAATCAATGGGATGTATTTGAAACATTGGGCAGTTTATGCCACCCTAAAATAAGTTAAGATCACATCATTCAGAAATACTGTTCTCTGGAAATTTGCACTCAAGCTATATAAAAGTATAAGTTCTCACTTAGCTATTATTGAAGCCACTAGACATTTTCTATGCCATGAAAGCGTTGGCGTCTGACACCACATTATCGTCCTTTGTTCAGTAGATTATTTTTTGTTTCTTGAATTCCAGGTATCAGTAGAGAGTCAAGCACAAACAATCTAATTGAGTTTCTTTCCTTTTACTTCCTTTCTTTTCCTTTTTTTTTTTTTTTTTTTTTTTTTTACTTTTAACAGATTTATTGGGGAAAAAATTGGTAATGGGAAATCTTCATCAACTAAAAAGTCTTCATAAACATGTTGCTAAACTTACTACAGGTCAGGAAACATTGTGACAAAATTAGTTTTGTTGCAGCTGTGCTTCCACAGCAAGGATCTAAAATTTTAGACCACAGACCTGAACACTTCTGAGTCACTTTTGCACTTTTTGCTGATGTCCTGGAATTCCAGCCATTGCAGAACTTAAATAAACTTCATTTTTGACCCATCATGAAAAATGACCTCCCTCTTGCCACTTCATCCTTCTCAGTTACACTTTTCCTACATTATAATTTCATGTTTTTGAGTATCCGCACGAGATTTTCTATATCTTCAATAGTGAGCTAGGTTTTTAGAGGTCTCCATTTGCAATTAAATAAATTCTCCAAATAGACAATTTAAATTCTTAACTTTGCCAATTTGATAAGTGGTTTCCATGGTGATGAACTCCTAGCATTCTGAGAGGGATGGATTCAACTGATGGTTGAGGATGACAAGTAGATTTTGTGTCCATTGCAGTGACCTTTGAGGAGAACCTGCTTCTGTACTGCTAGTGTTCAAGTTCAGTTTTATAATCAAGACTGAATTTTTGTGTGCTATAGGCTTCTTTGCTTTCTGCACTCCATTGTGGCTATAAAACAAAAGATAATATATTCTGTCAACAGAATGAAATAATGCTGCTAGGTAATAGAGTTTGAAATGTTTACAAACCTATAAATGAAAACTGCTCCATTAATATGAATGAATATAATTAAATTCCTTCATGATAATTGCTACATGCATAATATTGCACATCAGAGCTATTTTTAGCCCATTAGTTACAGGTTTTATAGACTTGGAAAGGCAGTGACTGTTCATAAGTATTATCTTCTGTTATACAAAAGAATGTTCTTTCACGTCCTTTCATTAAGTATTAAAGGCCTCATTCTGTAGTGGGCCAAGTCTGATTTTTAAACATGGAAGGTAACAGTGTAATTACATGTTCTAAATCATAAGCATATTTAGACTGCTGATCTAAAAAAGACTGTCATCTCCTTCACACTGCCCGGTGATGGAAGGTGATGAGGGATACCTTGCTGCCTTGCAGGAAAAGATACCAGTTCCTCTTTTTCTCAGCACTGCAACCCAGCGGTGTGGTGTGTCCTTTCACAAAGTAGGGGTAGCTAAAGTCTATTGACAGGTTAGTTGTCTCAACATGCAGGTGAGCGCTGGGTCATTGAATGTGCATGGGTGACGATGTCAGCTTTGGTTATTTCCCCTCTGAAGTGAAAGACGCAGAAAAGGTCCCACTGGATTTCAGGTACCCTAGTAATTATACATCTGCTCTTGCATGCTGCACCTTTGGCTCATTACTAAGACAGGACTTGCAGCGCAATCTTGAGATGGCAGGGAATGGGCGGGAAGAATTCTGCCCCAATACACTCACTAATGAGTGGGAAAAGAGAGAAGAATCAAAATAGAGAAAATGATTAAGGATTTGCATGAAAGACTGGAGGAAAGT
The DNA here is from genome assembly GCF_900496995.4 of Aquila chrysaetos chrysaetos. Classification (NCBI taxonomy): domain Eukaryota; kingdom Metazoa; phylum Chordata; class Aves; order Accipitriformes; family Accipitridae; genus Aquila; species Aquila chrysaetos. Next base: position 59,630,387 of record NC_044007.1, read on the forward strand.
TAGCAACTTTATAAGCTGCAGGCTCTTTGGGAAGTCCTAAATGATGTATCAACCATATAGCACCTGAGTTAGTGTGGGTGAAATAGCACAGCCCTCAAAGGACAAACTTAGTTCCTCTGAGTCTAAATCCTTGTGTTCCTGCTACCAGGTTTAAAAAACCGATGTCCTAGCCTAGTCTCCATCACACCAAAGAACCAAATACTATACACTGTGTTCAGGCAGTGTTACAGGAAGTCTAAGATCATAAGATGATCTAACAACAAGCACATCTGGTCATATATTTATTTGTTGCATATGTTGTCCACATTTTCCAACTCTTGTGTACAGTTATCAGCCTAAGAGGTTAGAAAAATCTGATCATGGTGGTAGGCCATGTAGACCAAGAAATAATTACAATCTGTTTCATAAATCACCACAAAAGAATGCAGAGCACACTCTAAGTGTTCTACCTCAATACCATCAGGCGAGATTTCTGTTTTTTCTCTTTTAATACACTTCAAAATTCCTTACCATGCACATCTACCATAAACAAATGTTTCTTTTAGTACAAGCTGGTAAACTTAAAATTAACACATTTAGTAGGAAATACATCTATTGGTGTTACTTCAAATAATTTCTTCTACAGAAAACGCATGAATGAAACCATAAAAATCAGATAAGTAAAAGGGGATAGGTCCTATCATTAGACATTGAATGCATGAACACTTATTTGTTTGAGATACATATGTTAGAAATAAATCACTGAATGTGTAGAGAAGATGACATCTACTACTTTGTGCAGGGAAAAGCACTCATTTACTCCACTACCAAAATTCAAAAAAAGAACATCTCTAGATTACCAGATGTCATTGGAGACTATGCAGCCTCTTGGGGGTTTGCTCATTGTTCCTAAAGAAACATGATAATTTGTTCTGGGAATTTGAAACCACCACATGGAGCTACACAGATATTTTTAAAACAGTGTTGTAAAATTTTTGCTTTAACTTATGTGCAGCAAATCTGAGAGAGAAACAGAAAAAGACAGCCTCACAGAGAGCAAAGTAGTTTGCAACTTGATCAATCTCTAACAATTTAGTAGGAGATGCAAAAAATACATTGCTAGGGAAAAATGGCTCACAATATAGTAAGTGAGCTGATGCTCTCTTTGTATGTGATCATTGTCCCAAAGAATCTGTAGGGAATATTATGGTTCCAAGAGGAAGACAATCAAACCAGTGCCCAGATCAAATTTATATGGGTCACAAGTAGGATACATGAGAAAAATGACAAAAAGAGGAAAATAAAGTGCAGATATTAGAAAAATAATTATAATTTTCCTGGCAGGAACATAAACTGCAGTGCAGTTTTGGAGTTTTAGTTCTGTATAGTTATAGAACTAAACCCAAAGAATAAATCACCTTTTGGAGCATTTGTTTGTGATGTCTTCTAACTGGTGATCACTTTTGAAGACCAATCCATTGTATGTTCCAACAAGTTCATTTCTAAAGGCTGAAGGATAAAAGAAAGATATAATTAGTCAGAGCATTTTGCTCATGCTACTAAAAATATGTAGGTTATTTCAACCTATAGTAATAGTTCTCATTCTAATGAAAATCTGGCACGCAAGGCTCCGTTTAAACTTCAACAGTTAGAGCTAAATTCACTATAGACAATAGTCTGTGGTGGGCTGGAAAAGATTCATAATCAGAAATAGAATGATATAGCAGATGTAGGATACATCTTTTGTAAGTGTAGGAGGGCAGCAGTTAATTTCAAAAGCTTAGCAACTATTTCCTGTGATCTTCCTTTCTAATCAGTTGAGCAGGTTTCTCTCCCAACAAACCATAGATCTTACTTTCCTTTGGTTTGGATCAGAGATGATGAGACACTTTAGTTATACCACTTTAAATTTACATGAAAACATTACTCATTCACTGGGATCTCCTGGAGGAACCAGCTTTTTGCTTGCTAGATTTTTCATGCTCTTGGAGGAACATCTTAGACTACATCCTGGAGACTCAAATACATTCTCCTCATAAATTTTTTAAGGCCAGTACAGACCATTTTATTCCACTAACCTAACTTCCAGGCTGTAGAACCAAACCTCAGACTGTTTCAAGCCTCTAAACTATATGGCTAGAGCATAAATTTTAGAAGCACATCCAGCCTTGTTTGAAATTTGTATCAGCTGAAGACTTTCAACATATGTCCAGATATCTTTTTCTAGCATTTAACTGTACTGATGTCTCATCTCCCTGGTTTCAGACTTCAACCACAAGATCATCTTTTTTCTTGTACTGGCCATTAAGTCTAATTCACTTCCTCACGTATCTTCCTGTAGACCAGGACTGAGTCACATTGAATGATTGATTGATTGATTGATTGATTATACCAACTTTGAGGTTCACAGGAGTGCTATAAAATAAGTTTGTGGCTTTTGTTTGTTTATTATTCTTTCATGACTTTCATGTATAACTCTTGCCAAGTCTTTGAGGTTTCCTTAAAGGGAAAACACCTTAACTACACACAAATGCTTCAGTAATAGTATATTCAGTGAATGCCATTAGTGAAGCAGTCTCCTTTCTCCTGTTTGGTATTTCCTTGCTTCCATATCCCAGGATTATGCTCACCCTTTTAGTTACAGCATTTCACTCTTCATTTCATTATCTATTTTGACCCTTAAATCCCTCTCAATGTCACTGCAATCCAGAATGCAGCTCTTCTCATAAGTATGACCTACATACTTATTCCCTGGTGTCTGAACCTGTATTTGGCTACATTAAAGCTTCAGTTATTCAAAGGAATCCACATTTTAGACCAACAGCTTTTCCCATCATTATTTAGCATTCCACACACTTTCACGTCATTGTAAATTTTTACCAGCACCCAGAAAACTTACTATTTTCTTTATAAATATTGCTAAAGATATTTACTTCACCAAGCCAAGAATAAATCTAAGACATCACTGGGGAAAAAAAATCCTTTGTGGATGATCATTTCTCATTTACAATAACTTTTGTAATCTACCAATGAAGTAGTTCTTAATCATTTACCTTGATTTTATATACGTTTCTCTTTATCTTACTTGCACAGATAATGAGGTTCAAATTTAGTTGTCATTTTTGAAAGCACTTGTAGTTTAAATACAGTGTATTTACTTATTTTTCTCCTATAAGAAAAAATATTCACTTGTCATTTTGAACTAAGAGTTTCACTGTATTTTTCACCTGTTTAACTGTTTTCAGATTCTTTTGGTGATATTCTTACATTCACTGACCATTACTGACCAACTCAAAGACTTGATTTCATTTTACCATTTATTTTTAAGATTGTGAGTCTCCAAAATTTGCCAAATGAACTAATTTATTCAGACAGACTCATCATTCCTGAAGTGACCCATACTGGGGTAAAATGACAAAACAATGAACAAAGACCAACCAGAGTTTCTCTAAGCATGACCACCTTAAAAGTGTAAAATGTGATATTTTCCAATGTCTCAGCCTCTTGCATGCAGGCACATTTCAATAGATTGGAGAAAGAGGAAAAAATTTAATTACTTTTTTTTGGCAACGGGGTACAGTTGTTCAATGTATCAAATTTTCAAACACACCTTTTTGCCATAGACCTTAAATCAACCCTTCCAGTTTGAAAGAGGGGAACAATGTGTAGCAATATTTCTGTATAAAATGTGGGAAGACGAAAAAAAATTCATAAGCCGTTACAGTAAAAAGAAGACCTTCTTCAGAAACAGTCTTTACTCAGAGTAGGGGAAGTAACAGCCTTATCCTAGTCAATGTTTTCTCTACAAGATGATTTCAGAGTGCCTCTATGGCCCAAAACAAGAGTCCTGTATACTCCCACTCTATTAATGAGTGTCTGGACGAAGCTGTACTTCAAAGTCAGAATGGGAACACAGAGATTAACCATGTCTTTTTTACAATGAGATAAATGATTTTTCAGGAAAAATGTACTGGTTCTAAAGATAGAATTATTGTGAAGGGACTTATAATTACAGGTTCTTAAGTGGCATGAAGAATATTGTATGATGTACAAATTATGGGATAAAAAGAGGTAACTACAGGAATTTTAACTTTCATAGAATCAGTCCACATTTTTTCCCCTTGTTTACGCTTCACTTAAAACCACTATGCCATACATTTACCAAAGAATTACTATCTCAGAGGTCCGACAGCAAATACATAAACTAAAAAAAATCATCTGGGGAAAGAGATAGAGTGAATTACTTTTTTCTCTCTGGTGTGGCATGTCACCTGACCATACAATGGTGAATTGACTATGGAAGTTAAAAAAGAAGATATACATAAGTCAGAAAAATTCTTTGTCACATTGTAAATACATACCATGTTGTCTTGCCTTTCAAAAGAAACGTGAAACTCTCTGCTGTTATTTCGCATAATATATAGTCACAGTGGGTTATTTAGCTTTTGAGATATTTCATCAGCAAGAAAGGTTTTTTGAGACAGAGGGACAGAATAACCAATTGAATTCATTCACATTTACTACTTGCTTTGTTGCACACATAAATCACAGATTCAAAGGGAAAATGAAGTTCAGGCCAACTTTTTCTCTCAGCTTTAAGCTCACAATCCTCAGCCTAACACCTTTCAAAAGGCAATGAAAAATTTAAAGTTTAGCCATCATTTCTTTGTGCCAGTCTTAATTCTTTCCAAACACCCATATGTCCTAGCGTTTACAAACAAGAAAATATATTTGTTACAGCATACTGTTGTAGTTAAGAAGGAGGAACAGTTTTCTTTTTGTAAGTGTAACCTCACTTTCTTTTAAAGGTAGCATTTTTATTAGGACATGGTAGCAACAAAGAAGTAAATTGTACACATTTATCATCTAAGCATTGCATTTATTGATTTTCTCATATAGAGTACTTTGGGTACGTAGTGATATATGTTAGTACCAATGAAAAACGAAAGGTTATAGCAGTTCACTGACTCTGGATCATCCCCCACGAGAGCAAGAAAACTTGGTTATAAAGTGCCCAAGTTGGGCATTATCCATTTATTGTGTTTTAAATGCACTCTTTGAATCTTAAATAATGCTGAGGGACAATTTCACCCCCTGGTGTAGTCCCACTGAAGTGAGTGGAATTGCACCAACAATTCAATTTGTCTCTCTCTGCTTGTGCATTTCTGCCTGTGCTTGTCATGGTTTATTGTTTGACTTCCTTCAGTAACTATGAAGTACGTTGGCATCATAATCCAAATCATAGAGTGTGTCATCAAAAAACATCTCAAAGGCCATATAAATAAGAATTCACCTATCTTCTCTGGCCATGAAGGGAAAGTAGTCTCTATCTATTTATCTCCTTAAGGCTAAGTCCAGTACACTCCTTGTTTTTCCCTTTGCAATGGGAAGATGGAAAGTTCCCAGCCATTCTCTCTGTGACCTGCCTTTCCTTGAGTGATTTCTGTAAAGATCAGGCAAAATTCTGACCTAGAGGTTTCCCCTGTGAAGGGAAGGAAGGGTCAGAAGTGACAGGGCAAGGAAGAAATAGACAGGACTATGATTTTATGTGTAGAATTACCTTGCCTTAGCAGAAACAGTAGGGTTTTTTCAGCCTGTTCTTCATGACTTCTAATACTCCAAGAGGCATGTCACCACACTGGAAGAATTCCAGTGAAGTGTTGTGTTACACTTTCTCTAGCACATACAATAAACAAGTGTTCCTCTACAATATTTGCACAGGGTGGGCAAGAAGAAACACCCTGCATACTCCCAGAAAGCACTTGAGTGAAAGCTAGTTTATCTCTCTGTTGCCCTTGAGTGTATGTATATATATCTATACAGGGACTCAGACATCACTGTGATGGGAGTGTTTAGAAGACAGACAAACCAGGACAGTTTTAAACTTTAATCTTTACTAATTCATTCATTAATAGCACATTACTTGCAAATGGTTCATTCTTAAACATTATTAATCTTCCTCAGTACATACACAATACTGTTGATCTTAACACTTACATACTAAATTATATATGAGTATAGAGATCTGATTTTGTTTAGTAAGTACCAATGGCTGTGGTCCTTGTGGTCCTTGCTCACTAATTTTTCTCAATCAGGCCTGATGTTTTTACACAGCTAGCTATGGTTTTGATATCTCTTATCTCCTTTTGGTTTGTCTTCCCAGTCATCCTTGTGTATTGAGCAGGATGCCTGCCTATTTGCAGTGCTGTGCACTTGCCTTTTCCTTTGGCAACTTCTTGTTACTTGAATGCTTTCTATGTTCAACTATACTAATCTTCATTTTCCCCATTGGTGGTCACATTGCTCACATATGTATATAAGATGACATTCACAGTGTTACAAAACACTTCTATACACTTTTTAGTTACACTATTTTAATGCACTTCTACTCATGTTCAAGTCAAGTTAGGATTAAGTATATCCTAATTGGTGCACTTTTATAGGTGTCACATGCTTTTGTTTTGGCTACATCTCAGTGAAATTAAGTTACCTCGTGCCTACAGTGGGATGAGCATGTACATTTGGATAGCTACTGTGTAATGCTAGTGTGCTTCACGTCTATGCCCCAGCTTGGGGGGGGACACAGAATGTCGCTGGTGAAAGAAAACATACTCTAACTTTATATCTGTCTTTCTCCAGCTTCGAAATGGTATTTAATTATCCAGTCACACCTGATTTTTTTCTTTAAAATGACTTTAAAAGCAAATCAAATCAAGTCTTGACTTTTCGGCTGTGTAGATTGGCAGTGTCATTCCCAATGAACTGTCCTCAGACAGCTCTGGTAACAAATCTCAAGAAGTGGTGGAAAGATGGCAACAGGGAGCAGAGTCAAAGCTTCTGCATTTTCTGGCACTTTTTGGTATTCAGTGCTAAATGCTAGGAAAATGAAGACAGAAATCATAAACGTAGGTTAGCAGAGTACACACAATTTGTTGTTATTGAGGTGGACTCATGTTTTTCAGTGGCTGTCATCCTGTAGTCCACTTATATTTTCCTTTTCTCTACCAAGTAATATGCATTTTATCACCTTTGAAATGCCTCAGGCTTTAAGCAAGTTTATCAGAAGGTATGTTTAGTTCCTATCTTTACATCATATTTTTCATCAGAAAGAATGAGCAAACGCATTCAGATAAAATATCACTACCCCTCCAGGTGCCATGAGAAGGCTTTAATTTACCAGTGACAGGAAGCATCTGGTCCTTCCTATTAACTTCAGCTGATCACAGGAAACATCTAACCCTCAGACCCAAGTTTTTTCTGTAGTTCAGTGCAGTTAAATTAATTTCATAAATATGTATCTGTATGTGTGTACTTTTGCTCTTCTTGCTTACATCCAGAACAAGGAAAAGACAGTTAGCTTCTTACCTCAGAGAAGCTATCATCAAAATTTCATAGGAGATGAATTACATCAGTCACAGACCTGTCCCTAAAACATCTTTACTGAAATTTTAATGACAATGACAAGCTTATCTTGAAGGATCCTTAGGCACTATGGTACAAGGACTGCACTGCTCCGCTTTCCTATTTAAACTGATGTTGCATTTGTCCCAAGCACATACATTTGCATGTATGCACACATACAAAATTCTAAAAAATATCTTTGACACTCAGTAACGTAACTTCCTGATGAAGCCCGCAGAGTTTAGATGGTGAGTCAAAACAGAAAATGTTAATTTAGAGCACATCAGCTTAGACCGAAAAGACAGTAGGTTGAATAATGCCTTGAGCTTTCGAACTGAGATCAGATTTCATTGACCTAAAGCAACATTTGCAGCTATGCAGACATACTGTTTGCACCAGATTTTCCCTCAGAATAGAGAAGGGAAAAAAGAAGAATTCTCTTGGGAATTTGCATGCTTTTGTGTGGGTTTGTTTGACTAGCACCTGATTGCTCTTGCTGATTCACTATAGATTTGGTACTAGTGGAAGGGCAAATGCTCTTGTAAGTGTGCATAGGTATAATTTACATTGCCACTAATTTATAGTTTACTCTGCAGCCCCCAGGGAAAATTCTCATTTTAACAAAAATCTAGCAGTCAAAGATCTACTTTAATATCAGCTTTCACACAAATGTCTCCTTAGAAGCTACATTTACTAAAGGGAATTGCCAAAAATAGCTTAAAGAAAAAGCTGGGGAAAAAAGAAAACATCTTTTCCAGAGGAAACAGAGAAAACAGAGAGATATCATGGCCAAAAGACTGATCTTTGATAAGTCTTGGTAGCTGGAACTATATACAGACTTATCCAAAATTAAAATTGTCAGATAAAGTACACAACATTCCAGCTCAGTGGATTATAGTAATGTCTTTGATTTCAATGTAATTTTTACATTAAGGTGATCTAGTTACAGAAAAACAGAACTGGATCATACAGTCAGTTCAGATTTACAGACAAAAGTGCATTTATGCCCACAAGGTGCACAATCAGGTATTTTGCTAGTTTACCTCATTACTTCATTTGCCTTTGCAAGCTGTAGTTTGGGAACACATGATCTGGCAATTGAAATGTGGCTGGTCATTGTAAAAATATCTGATACTTGAAATTCCAACAGTATTTTGCCTCCTAATTGAACATGCAAACAGGTTCCTTCTTTTTCTGTTTTAGTTAAAGAGACTAGAAAGCTTAGTGGGCAATGACTTTTTTGACAATTGTCAGCAACAAAAAATATAAAAGCTAATGTACGTAATATTTCTCACGCAAGAAGTAACTGAAATGAGCAAAATTAGTCTCCGTCGTTGCTGAAGCTTATATGGCATGTACAATTTCCCAGCACTAAGGTTTGGTCTTTGTTCTATCTCTTTCCCTTTCTCAGTCTCCCTCTCTCTGTCAGATAAAAATCCTAGATGGTAGGATGTTGGGTATTAATTGGCCTGTAACTGTCAATGTTTGTCTAAGAATTTTGTAAAATCTTTTTTTTCTTTTTCTAGCAAGTTAAATTGATATTGTTGCTGAAATTGTAGAAAACCTTCATCTTACAAGTAAAACAGGCATTATTATTAACTGTTCTCTGTTCTGAAAAGCAAGATGCAGGCCCATACTGAATTAGCTGTTAGCACTGCTGGAAAACTTCACCTCCTGTAGTCAAGACAAGGCACAGGAACATCTGATATTTCCTGCCACCTACTTTCAGAGGATTCTGCAGACCTTTGCTCTTTCCCATCTCTATGTGAGGAACACAATAAAAACCAAAATCCACAACACAAAGAAAAAACCATCATTTACATGGAACATATCCTCTGGGTTTCCTGGTGTATCTTAACACTCATGTTTGTCTTCCAGATAGTAAACCCTGTAGGGAATGGATTGGTTTTGATATCTGCATGTCGTGCAAGGTCAAGGATACAGTCAGTGATGAGTAAATAAGCAAACAGTAGTCAATCACAATCATAAAAGCCATACATACAAAGATATATATATCTATCTTTGTATGAACAATGTCTAGGAGTTCAAAACCCATGTTCCCTGTCCCATCAGCGGTTTGACCCTAAAATGACATTATGCCTTCTGGAGGCCCTTCTTGTTTTTGTTAAATGAAGGATGCTAATGATGAATCAGTATTAATCCCCCTGATTTGTTTGTGACAGCATTAAGCCCGATAAGTCTAGTTGTTTTTAATGAGAGTGGTACAATTTTAAGGTTTACTTTCAAGGACACTTACAATAACATCACTTTATCCACCTACAATTCTGTATAGAGCATTTAACAACAGCAACAAAAATCCTCTAAGAATTTCCTTTATTATTATCTGAACATTGCATATTTAAAATTGTAAAAGTGCTATATAGTTTCCTTGGAGAATACAATGTCCTTGGAGATTTTTTTCGTACATCATCCTGTGATATATTGCAGCAAAATGTAAAAGAGACAAGTGAAATAGAAAACTAATAATGTTAAAGCATGATCATCTAACATCTAGCATTATGTGTTCATTCCTCAGATAGTAGAAGATGTCTCCTGAGATCATTCTACAGGCAGGGCAAAAAAAATCTGTGTAAGATTGGACTATCTGCTGTATCTGCTCCTTTTTGTTATTCTAGATGTGGCTGCTGTACCATCCACTACTGAGGAAGTATCAGAAAACCATTATAAGCCTTTGCTTTCTGTTCATGACTGAGTCATATTTCAATTACTTTGTTTGAAATGTTATGTATAGGTGAAGAAGACTTCACATTGTGTTTTCTTTCAAAACTTCAGCTAGAATAATTCAGCTTCACTCTAGATCTCAAAAAACAAACTTGGGAAAATTACATTTATTGATATTTTGCAGGATAATGCCTAAGTGTCAAATGTGCCTTCTGCAGTCTGTCTGAATACTCCAGCCACATTTAAGCAGATAGAAATACTTCCAAAACTGCAGTTTTCAGCTTTTTGACAGCAAAGGTTTTTCAGATTTTAGTGCCCAAGGAATTTGAAGACCGTGCATTCCCTCAAAACTCACAAAGAACAGAGGCTATCCTCATGGATCAATTGAAAGATCTCTTTTCATCCCATGGAATGGAATTGTCTTTTGTGGTAAACCCTGGTTTTGGGGACTCTAAACCATGACTCTTCTCACTTGGATCTCTCCTCTCCACTGTCTTCTAGAGGGTACAAATGAGGAGAATGAAAGGCATGGCTGAATAGAGGAAAAACATAAATCAGATGGGGACAAAAGAAGATCAGAGAGTTCTCATGAAGGAAGAGATAATCCTTGTCCAGGCAGCAAATATGAGAGAGGTGAGGAGATTTCATTTGGAAAAGGGTAGGCAGGTCAGGTGCAATTGTACAAGTCGTGCCAAGCTAAAGCTGTCTTTGGGCATCAGCAACGTTAATGAAGGCTCAGAGCTCTCATTCTCCATCTGCTCTCTCGTTGGGGGTACTACTGAAGCTCTACTGACTAAATCTTGGCTTGCAATAGGCATACGCAGCCTGCGCCAGTGCTAAATGCTTAGTACATTTGTGAGGCCCAGCTGCCCACAGCTGGAGTAATCATCTCTGAATACCAGAGGGTGCTCCTGGAATTTTTGGTAAGGCAGTACAGAAATCTTGGTCTGGAGCATAAGGTGAACTTAATGTTTTTGTATTTATGTGTTGGAAAATAGCTTCTTTTTTTTTTTAGGCTGGCAGAATAAATAGTCATTAAGATCACACCCTGGAAATCAGTGCATTTGGGTGCCTTCTGTCCTTAAATCTATTTTCAGCACAAGAAGCAACATCACTGTCGGAGATATGGAGCTTTAATGCAAGTTGCTCCGGAAATTACAGTTGCTGGAATCCCCAAGACCTGCCAGTTATTATGAGTTCATATGGTAAACAGCAAAAGCTTTGACCTGTATGAAAATTAAAACATAGAAAAAAGTGGAGTCACTTTTGGGAGGAAAAAAGATGAAGCAGTTCTATTCCTAGTTCAAGTTTTTAAAAAATGGTAGCGAAGAACTGCTTCAGCAATGGGGTAGACTGTTTGGGGTCACACACAATGCTTGGTAGAATAAAGCTGACATTGATCTAGAGGACATTTTTGACAGATGAATTTGCTACCCTGCTTGACCCTGCCATTTTTTTGTTGTATGGGATAATTCACCACTACTGGCTGTACAGAGCCACTATGCTGCAGTTAAATATCATTGGCAGGACTTTTCAGCCAGAAATATTTTTTGCACCTGTAATAAAAAGGACAGCAGTATGAAGAAAAAGCATTGCTGAAATATTCATGCATCTTTTACTGAATATATATAATGGTATATATCTATATATGTCATACATTTTGTATATGTGGAGGAATAAGGAAGAGGTTGATAGCCAAGCTCTTAAAGGTACTTAATGGGAATGAAAATAGCTGCCTATAGTTGAGTTTGAAGTTTGGATTTGTGTCTTTTGGTACAGAAAGATGCAAATTCTCACAGTAATTTCCTGGGTTGCTTTGGGAAGTGACTTTTTTTTTATTACTATTTTTTAATCCTTCATCAGTTTGTCCAGGTAGAGGCAGGTAGAGAGCATCTAGAGAAGTCAGCTTTAATTTATTGTGAACATTTCCTCATCAAAATCAGAGAAAGGCTGCCCTGAGTCTTGCCCATCACTGCTGTTTTACCTCACCTGCTTTTCAATTAGTTCAGTCTCCTCTGGGCTTCCTGGAGCAGAGATCAGCCCATACCATGTTACTTTGGTTTCATTTCCCACTCACAGAAATCTGCTTCAGAGTAGAAACTGGATTTAAAAAGGGAGGGACAGACAGATGAAGGCAGGGAAACTTAGATCAAGAAGCTGATTATAGATAATATGTTAAGGAGTATTCTTGATGTTCTGTAGACTGGCCACAGTTTGAATGTGGCTTTCAGATGTGACATTAACAAACAGAATTGCCTATAAGAAAATGCATTATGTTAATATTTTTGAACTGAATATGTAAATATATGTACTTCAGAATATGTGATAAAGAGAAACTAGAACATTAAAAATAAAGTTAATAAGCTACAATGGTCAGTCAAAAACCCCTGAGTGGGCAGAGACACTTTCTGCCTCTCAACGTTTGATGCCAGAGGATAGAGATGAAGTGGCTCACAGCATATATTAATTTGATACCTTTTTTTGTATTTTCCAGTTTGTTGCTTCCTGAGTATCCTTCAGTTTCACAGGATGTACAATATGCTAGTATAGATAAATAATACTGTATAAATCAATTAATAAAAATATAAGTAATATATGCTAATACATATCAATTACAGTGTACTACTTTGTGCATAAGCACTTTTTTGGCCTACAGTTTAAAGCACAGTTTTAGAAACAGTTTTTTAATGTATTTTTATATTTGGCTGATGCTCTTTTTGTTTTACACCTGTGTTGCATACTAGAATTACACACCAAAAAAAACCCAAACCCCAAGTAGATTTGCATCTTTCAGTGTCTTTTACTGTGGAAATAATTTACTCTATTAGTCCAGCAAAACACTTAAAAATTGTAAAAGCAAAACATTATTCAGAGTAATGTAATTGAGTAAAAATATTGGGTAGGTTCTTTTGAGATATTATGTATTCTATAATTACTAGCTATGAAGAATAAAAGAGCAAATATTTAGTTTGTGCAAAATAGTACGACTCTCCTGACATTCCAGTAATTGCACTTATTCACACTATCTCAGTATTTAATCTAAGATGGAACCTATCTTTGGGAAAAAGAATATATATATATATATATATAACAGAAGTCCACAAATATCTTAAATATTCTAAAAACACTAAAGGAAACAAATCCCCACCTCACATCAAAATATAAGGAAAACAGTTTAAAGTATCTCATGAAGTACAGGTCTCAAAGTGGTGGGAGAATAGATGGCCAGCATTTCTAGGCAAAGTGTAGGCTTGTGTAGGCTTGTAATCACCTCATGATTATAAACATGCTGGCAATAAATTTCCACTTTAGAATATTCCATTTTAGTCATTCACTTACAAACCCATATCCCAAGAGATTGGTGGTTTTTTTGTACGTCTTCCTTACTGAAGTACGAATGTGACAGTCATCATAACAAAAACAGAGAAAAAAAAATCCTCACATGGGTGAAGTCCTAAGTTCCTGTACAGCATAATTACTCAAAAAAGAGATGTAAAAATGCTCTATACAGGAGCCTGCTGAGCTCTGGTATTGTGATACTACTGTTAGAGGTTAATGAACAGCCTCAGTAAACTTTTGAAACTGCAGTGCTAAGCCCCTAAAAAAAATGCATTGTCTTAGAATTAGTAGATATTGTTTTCTTCCATATATTCCACTTGAGAAGCACCGTGTGTTCAACACAAAGTACGTCTTTCTTTGACCACTAAATGCTGTGTTCCTTTGCTACAAGGATCATGGAAAGTCAGAAGGCATTTGCAGACAGCTGGTGCTATACTAACTATTTTTTTGCAATAAATGGGGAACACAGTATCTCTAACCTAAAGTCTGAGCTTCAGTCTGTCACTAGAAAAATCAAGTCATGCCACGTTAGACAAAGAACCTTTGGGATTTTCTTAATTTCATTGGGGAAATGACCTGAGTTAGAACTAATCTTCCTCTGATGCTATTTGATTTGGATCAGGTGTCCAAGCTGTTCAGTTCTCTAACTACATGAACAATTTTGCTGGTGCCCAGGAAAGAACAGTGAGGGGATGAGAACAAGGGACCAAGTGGAAAAATGAGGCAGCTTCTTTGGATGGCACCACCAGTCTACAGCATCTGTTACCCTGGGTATGACACAAGCCCCTGGTGTGGAGTCACATGGGGAACTGTTTGTGTATGTGACAGCCTGATCTGAGGGGAAAGAGACTCCCAAAAATTCCGTGCAAAATTTTATATGTTGCTATGGGAAAATTTCTGACTTGGGTCTCATTAGCTTCTTAGAGAAAAACTGAAGAATTGCCCCATGTACTTCAGTTTTACTAGATCCCCAGTTTGTTCCCTCTACGCTTTCTTCTCCATTCCTTACCCTGCTTTGAGTTAAATACTTTTTTCTTTTTTTTTTTTTATATTTTCTGTTCCTTTCTTCTTTTAGAGTTTCTGAAAGAGAACTAGGCTTACAGGTTATTGCAAGTATATTGCAACATCATGAAGATTATTTCTGTCATACATCAAGACAAGAAGTCTCAACAACTATAGCATAAACCTGTGTTTGAAATTAGGTTTATCTGGCCTTCTGTCAGCTTCACAGCTCTCACAGTAATGTTTCAGTAACATCTAGGAGGATGATGTAGCTCTGGTGAATAATTGCTAGAAGACAGGTTTAAACATAGAGTAACTCTCTTAAACCATTGTCATCCCTGTAGAGTGAACTAAAGTTACTGGACAAGAAGCACATGTCCTATCATTAAGGATTATGGCAGGCCATATGTATGAAAAACATACTTGATTTTTTTTTCTGGAACACAACTGGTTGAAATCTGCTGCTGCGTTCTGGAGAATAGCAGCAACCACTCTACTTCAAAGCATAAGGACAGAAGGGCTCAGTAACAGTATATTGTGTCACTGTCCAATTAAGAAAAGCAAAATAAAGTTCCTGAAATAGCTTTCAATTAACACTTATTACGTGCCATAGTATATTTAGTTTCTTAAAGGGCCATTAATTGTTAATATACTGCAATTAGCCCTTAAGTATGTGATTAATATTCTGTTAAATGCTTATTTAATGTTATTTGGCATTCATTACCAATGAATAGATATTTAATTGAAGGCTGCTTCCTCCTAGCAGAATGGCTGATCTCCTTTTGCCCCTTCCATGATTACTTTCTGCTATTTGTTTTTCTTCAGACCATTGCCTTTAAGGTTGTAGAATTTTTCTTCTCCTTGTAGTTCACTCAGCTAAGCAGAAAATAAGCAGGTTTTTAGTCCATAATACCTATTAGAGTAAGTGTGCTGGGATTATAGATGCATCAAAGCACACCAAAATTCATTCAGCAAAATATATCTTAACCCCCAATATAAAGGGTTTGATGAAAGAAAGTAAAAATTTCATAGCCCTTTTTTTTCCTGCTCCCTCCTCCTTTGTTCCCTTCCTCCACTCCCTTCTTCCCTAGCATCACCAGTGGTAATAGATGTGAGCAGGGCAAACGAGGCAGAGACAATACAGCAGCAAATAAGTGTGGTAATATGATTGCCTTATGGAGAAAACTTTTAATTTGCTTTCCAACAAGATGAACCTGTTTCTGCTGTGTGGTACACAAAGCTAATGCAGAATGGAGAAATTGTGCAAGTTGCGAATCATACCACTCTCATGAGGTCGGCACCCCATGGGTTGGCATTTGCATTCACAATTGTCCTCTTTCAGTTTAAAATCAGATAGCATAAAACGAAATTATCAAGTCAACTGTTGCATGTCCAACTTGAGATACATTAAAGGAGTCCAGCATTCAACAGCAGCAATAATCTATACCTTGAAAATCCGGTCACCTCCAAAGTCTTTCCTGTTGTGTAGGCAAAAATTACTAATGACAAAATAGTTTTGAAGGACCATTAGCTGCACTCATGTTACTAGATGGTCAATAAACAAACAAATTCATTAAAATGTGTTTCAAAATTTTGAATGAGGTTTGAGTGTATTCACTTCTCTATCAGATTTATTTGTTTGATTCAGAAAGAAGATGAGTAATAAAGAACTACATAAGGAATAAAATGATGTAAAAATATTCCCAAGTTAATGATACTAATTTCATCCTGCAGATGAAAAAAATCTCTAGGTTATATACCATAAACACTTAAAATGTATAATGTATTTATTAAAAATGTGATTCTATACATATCTTTTAAAACTCTGTGAAAGCAAAGCGATTGTTTTCCCACTCTGGTTCTCACATATATACCCTTGCACCATGACGGAAAATGCCTACAAAAGAGTGAAATTTCTCTCCATTGGCATTTAAATTACTATATGAAGCACTCTAGTGCATTCTTGAATTTTATAACAGTTTAAACCTTAAAAAAAAAAAAAGTCTTAATTAGAACTCTACATCTGCCAGAATGTGTTGCTTTAAGATGGTATTGCATTAACTCTGCATGAGTTTCCCTGTCCATTTCCTGGTTGTTTTCATAGTATCCACTGCTTCAGTATTTTTAATTTCACTAAGCTCTGCTGTTCAACTGAAGAAATCTGAGAAACATTTCTGATTATCTTTGAAGACTCGTGGGATGCTAGATGGCAAACACCATGTCAATCTTTAAAGAGGTCAAGGAGTTAGGAAAAAAAGAAAAGTCAGAGAATTGACAACCAGTCATGTTATTTCAATTCCTCAGAAGAATCTGGAACAAATAATTCAGCTAACTATTTGCAAGATAACAAGGATCTGAGCAAAGCCAAATCAATAGTTTCCTTTAAATTCTGCATAAAAAGGATAATTATGAAAACAGGAGGTGTTATACATCATGCCCTTCTACAGTCACAATCCATTCTAAAAATAAAGCTAGGGAAATATTGTTTTGATAGAAGTACTATTGCATAGGGGTAAACTGCATTTAAAATTGTATCTATCAGTGGTTCATTGTCAAAATGGAAGAAAGCATTGAATAGAATTAATTCAGGGAGAGTCATGATTTTAAAGTTCTTTGGTATCTTTACTAATGATCTTACTGATTAAAAAAACATATTTGTTAACATTCAAGAACCACACGATGGTAGAAGGGACTGTGTTGGAGAATATCAGAATTCAAAATCTTCTCATCAAACTGATGTCTCAAAGGATAGAATGATGCTCAGTATGTTCAAAGGTTTTTTTTAGGCAGGAATAATGAGCTGTGTAAACACAGGATGGGAAACAAGAAGATAGCTAAACAAGATGAGGTCATCAACCAGCATCACCAATAACACCGCCTGGTAAAAAAGAAGTGAATGTTTTACTTGGATACCTAGCAGGTGTTTTGCATGCTGCAGTTTTGATACAATGCTCTCACTCTGCTCAGGCTTGGTGAGGAGTTAGGGGGACCACTGAGTGGAGATTGAGCATTCTGCTTTGAAAAGGTTGAGGACCACAAGGAAAAAATTCAGAGATGGCAGGGACATGATTGGGATCTAGTACACTCTGCCTGTGAGGGACAAGGGAAAGAATCAGGATTTCATAGACTAAAGGAGAAAAAAAAAATTAAAGGATTGTATGGTTTACAAAAAGGGAAAGGAGGAACATGTTCTCCTGGTCTATGGTGACTATGGCTCCTCATAGTAATCCCATGAGATACTGTTACTTGCAAAAGGAAAAAAAAGGCAAAAAAGCCTTTGAGAAAAAAATCTTTCTAATCCTAAAAGTAATGAAACAGCAATGGAATAGATCACCTGGGGAGATTGTGGAGTCTCTAACACGGGATGCTGTTAGGAACAGTTCACTGAGATATTAGTTTAGTGGAATACCAATTAAGACATGTACAAAATAACCCCTCACAGCTCCTTACACCTTTTCTTATCAAGGATCCTACAGTTGAATGAAGGATTTGGGGAACTCCAGGAACTTATGTTAGCATCTCTGAACCTCTTCTTCCACTCACCCCCACCCCCCACCCTGTATGATCAATTATACAAAAAATGCTAATATCAGTCATGAGGCACAGGACAGACCTGAACAAACAAGCTTGGTCAAGAAGTCCAGACTTCAGTTATTCTCCTGTTTCCTGTAAAAAAAAAGAAAAGAGTAGTATGGTACAAGACCATTCCTGTTAGACTGAATCCAGGGCTGTTAATTAATACTTAAGTGTACATATTCATTTCTTGGGGAAAAAAAAAGGCAAATGGGGCTTGTAGAGGTAACCTCTCAAAGGGAGAGGCTACAGTCAGTTAGATGAAGATCCAAACCCATTTTTCAATGAGATTCACTAGTCACTTGTACTCTTCACATGTGAATATGTGATTAGATGGTGTTATAGATTGAGCTCTGAAGCTTTGAAGGCTGGTCCATGGTTCTGTCTCTATCAAGCCAAGGCAGGCTAGCACCCCATCCAGCTGCTCTGTGGGTGTTTTAAAACATGAATATTTTGACCTTGAGCTTCAGATTAATTTGATCACCAACACTATTAACAGAAAACTCTGTGGCTTTGGGGGCCAGTGCAGCCAGAACTACTCTTTACCTGGCTACATAGTCATAGCCAGCTCATTTGTAGGAAGACTGGTTCTGCAGTGTTTTAAGCAGGTGACTCTCTTCGTATTTCTGATTAATGCCTGCCTCCCAAAGCTTGACCTAAATACATTATTTTAAGCAGTTTTATCAAAAAAATGCTCCTCTCTCTAATAATATATCACTCACAATCGATTTGTTGTTAATTGGGATTATCCCTCATCGGTAAACAGAAGGCACTGCTGTATGCATTCTGTTGATTTGTACCTGTCTGCTGTGGGTTAATGGCATGATTAAAAAACATTTCACACTGAGTTTCCAGCATCAGAAAAGCAATATTATTCAGTGACTGACTTTTACCTTAGGCTTAATGTTCAACTCATTCCTGTGCAGCTTATCTGGAAGGAAGAATATTAACCTTAACAAACACAAGTAATTATATTTCAGCAATGCATAGTATTATAGTGATATTTATTCATCTCTTCACTCCCTTAGTAACTTCCTGCACCTTAACTTGGCATCTTTTTTTAAGCTACATCTGACATTTCAGTACCTCTGAGTATTCAAAAAATGCCCCAAACAAGTACTCATTTCAGCTGGTTAGACATTTCAAACTAGGACTTCGAAATGGCTGCATAAGCTTTGAATGATCTCATGACATTACTTTATAGCTTCCTCTGACCCTTATTCTATTTTTATTATATGCTTCGTGGCCAAATTCAGCACAGGAATACAGCCTGCACTAAATTGTAGCAGCACTGAATTGGGATTTCAGCATCCTTTGACCTACCATTGTAGTGATTGTTGCCTGTTACATTTTCGGGCTTCTTTCACCTTAGAAAATTTAGTATTTGCTATGGAATCCTTTAAAATGTGTCTGGTCCTTCATAACTGCCTTCCAACACAACTAAATTTCCCAGGAAATTATTGAGCAAACTGGGAGGAAAAAAAATCCTCTGGAGGGTGCACCAGTCTTGATTCCTAACTTTACAATTGTAGCCATCTTAAAGTGAAGAAAGAGAAATCATAGCAGATAGCAGTACTAATTTTTGTTAGAAAATGTGGACTTTAGTTTGAAAATGTTTAAGGAAAGAAAATGAGTGGTTTTGCATGTTTGCATGCTTTTTCCCTTTAAGCAAGAAATACCTGATTTTGAGAGGATATGTATGTACAATAAACAAGCTCATTCCACATAAATCCTCAAAATACGTGTAACTGCAACACAGCGAAAAGTTTCTGTTTTCAGTACAATTCCTATATGATCCCTGTGTGACTTGCTCATGCAGTGGTGACGTCAAGTTGTGCTGAGGCAGGAAAGAAAAAAGAGGGTTATTGCATATCAGACACTTCAGCTGAATATTAAGCCCTCCAGATTCCCATTGTGAAAGAGGAAAAGGGTGCACAGCAGGCAGAAGAATAC
Source organism: Aquila chrysaetos chrysaetos (assembly GCF_900496995.4). NCBI lineage: Eukaryota > Metazoa > Chordata > Aves > Accipitriformes > Accipitridae > Aquila > Aquila chrysaetos. The sequence continues at coordinate 59,650,316 of NC_044007.1, forward strand.
ATTTCTGAGCAATGTACTTTTGCTTGGATATCCAGTGTTTTATTGTACATCACCTGGTCTGTCATGTTTTCCCCATGCAAGCAAACAAGCTCAAAATAAGCTAAACAAGCTCTTCCAGCATAAGTGGCTTATTTTCCATAAATGTAGACAATAAATAAATTAAAAAGTGATACTCAATGTAATACTGGTCATGTCGTTACAATACTCATGTAAGTCTTCTCCCAGCTCTGTTTTTCCTGATGTCAGCAGACAGCTAAGGCAGGCCTCTCACTTCTAAAAGGGTGACACTCACAAGGAGCTCCCTGCTTGCTCTGTGCTCCCCGACCACGGCTTTTTCACTAACGGTTGCTTTATGTCCTTCTGATTTGGAATCAGCAGTCACCAGCACCCAGCAATCCCAAGGACATATGAACACTTCTTAATTTCAAAATCTAATCAGCTGTTGCAGCCCACCTTCAAAGTCAGGTTTCTCACACAGACACAATTAGAATGGACAATGGCCAGGAGACACTAAACAGCATTAAAACAAACACAAAGACAGAAGCTAAAATCTACCTAATGTACCCCCCCCCCCAATATATTGATTATATTGGCACAGTATGGAAATCTTCCAAAAACAACCCCCAATATGACCTTTGTAATAAGAGATCAATAACAGTAATGTGGGAAAAAAAGAAATATGTGTGTTCTTTTTGAACTTGAGGGAGTGCAAAGAGTCCAGCACCATTCACATTCTGTTCCACCTCACATTCCCAGTCCCTATACTTCTGTCTGGCTGCCTGTGTAAACTCTCTGGGTTTCATGGCAGGTGTAAAATGCAAGGTTAAGGAGAGATGACCATTTGGCCTTCATTTTATTGTATATTGCTCCTAGAATGTTTGCCTTTGTTCTGTTGTTTGCTTTTGGTTAAGAGCTGAGCTCTCGTGGTTCACCCAGATGTGCCCTGGAGTCTTCTGTCCTTCCAACTTATCACCTGACAGCAATGATTGTATAGTGTAATTAAAAGTCAATGCTAGCTTTTGGGATATATGCTATAATAAAAGAACCATCTGAAATTAGGACTTAAATAATGAAGGGTTCAGGGACATGTAGGCTGGTATTTGTTATGCATTTTAATAGAGGAAGTTTGCAGCTAATTGGAGGCTAACTAAACCCTTTGGACACATTTCAAGTCACGTCAGTCCTTTTTTTCTCCCCAAGGAATCTGATAGGCCATGCAGCTTAGTACTGCCTTTTTCTATCTTAATTACCACATTGAGTTGTGCATGTGTTATGATTATAACCCAGGCAAGAGTTTTTACTATGGGCTTCAGAATCTATTTTAAACACCTCTCTATCTGCAAATAGTAGAAGAAAAAAAAAATTAAAGACCAATTTGCTTCTCAAACTGATGCATTGTAAGTCATGCACATTAGAGAAAGTAGGTCACCTGAGTTACTGTGACCCACCCCGGTAGCTCAAAAACAAGGCCTTCATTATTCTGTATTTAAGACATTATTAGATCTGATTTTATATAATAGTACACATTCATTGGGCTGCAAGAACCATCCTTGCCATGAACACACACTCTTCGTAGTGGCACTGAAGAGACTTATCAGTTTTAAATATGTTAAGCCTGTGGATAGAAATCTATATTATGCAATGTGGTTTCAACTACAACCATGTGGCTAACAGAAAAAAAACCATTATGACAATCTCATTTATTTGTTGCTTGTGGAATTTTTGCAAAGCTTGGTCAATGAACCTAGTAGGCTACCTTCATAATCCAGGCTGAAGGTAGGGAGGAGAAGCACTTTAAGAGTAAAATAAAATACAGACCTGTTGAGTTTCATAAATGTTAGTAGAAAATGCTGAGCAGTGCAAAAATCACAAATGGGAAAAAAGCTGTCATACTTTACCATGATATGGACATGCATGCCCATCTTTTTTACAGAATTAGCAAAAGAGTCGAGGTTAAAAAGAAAGAATTTGATCTTCCTTTTGGGGAGGTTAGCATTTAAAAAGTTGATTTAAAATGTTATAATTACCTCTTCTTCTCCAGTTTTCCGTGAGTCTGCAAGCAAAGTGGTTTGTGTGAGAAATCCAAGTTCTGGGGTACTTCTCTATTCTATAGAGTTATTCAGACTCTTTTGGCCAAGAATTCTACTGACAGCAAACATACATTTCTCAGCAACCCCATGTCTTTCTCTCCCTTTCCTGCCTCCAAAAAATAAATGAAATGTTTTTAAACTGTGCATATGCACCAAAGATTTTCATTCATAGGACATTCATAGTTACCTAAGCTATATTTCGGGATAAGGAAAAGGCATGAGTACAAAACTTCTTTTCTTTTTCTGTTCTCTTGAATTGTCTATTTATTGCTGTAACAGTCCTCTGACCTTCCAACATCACTGTGCACTGTTGTGCAATTCAGGTAAAACTCAGAAAGTTCAGCTCCTCTTAGTAGTAAATTCCACTACTGTGGACCATACAACAGTACTGAAGCTAAAAGAGTTTGGATGACCCACATCTCTTGGATCGCAATACATGCTCACGTGTGCTGCGCTTTGGTTACTTTAAATTTCTACAAGATAAGGAGACAACAAAAGGCCTTAACTTGTTTCCCACGAGGTCACACCTCCTTGGCCTTGTAGGGAAAAAGTCTGAGGAGATCCCTGCCCCAAGTTTCTGCATGTTCAACCCTCCAATTTTTATGATCCTTCTCCCTGAGGAAGGAGGGCTGCTGTTTCTTTGCAGTAGTTTGCTGGGGCTTGGTGTGAGAAAGATGATGGATACCCTGTTCACATCGGCTGCTTAGGCAATTTGCAGAGAATGACGTTGAATAAAATTAAGACTTCTGAGTAGCAGATGACAGAGCAAGTGATCAGGAGCAGGAAATAGCACTGGACTTGAAGAAGGGTAGGCCAGGAAGATGCTCTTAGTATATAACTAAGAGATGATCTCAGGTCTTCTCTTTGGTTGTTGCTGCAACAGGCCGCCTTGCTGTTAAGGCACCACAGTCTTTGGAAAGTCAGGGTAAGTAATTTTTCCTTGTCATCCTTTTCCTGCTTGTTCATCCTCTCTCCCTCTTCCTTCCTCTTCGCTTGTCAAGACCACAGCTACTCTTCCAGTTCTACTGCCAAAACTCACTCTTTCATTTCATGGTCTCACAGTCCAGCACTGAATATTTCCAGTGCTGAAGCACTCCTTCTGCTATCACTTTTTGAAAATACTTCTGCCAAAAAAAAAAATAGTCTGCCCATGTATAAAAGAGGAGACAAATTTACTGCAGAAATAATAGCAAAACAAATGTGCTGGTGATATTTGAAAAAATACTGCCAAATACTTCTGGTTGAATTCAAGCGATTAGAACTAGTAGTAAAACATGACACTTTTAGTATTTAGTCTGAGCTCAACCACTATTCATGGTTAAATCTGATATATTCTACATTTCAGAGAGAACATTAGCTGTCTTCAACAGTTCTATAAAGGGATAAAATCCATTTTATATCCATATATATCCATATTTGCATATTAACATAAGAAGATAGGTCCTATTTTGCTATTCCTTCATTTAAATTGACATTAGTAAGAGATTAATTAAAGTGTCGAGATCAGTCCTTTTTATACTTTATTGGCCTTTTTACACTTTATTGGCCTTTCTTATCTTTACAAACATTTTTTTCGTAAACATGCTTCCTTGTGTTCTGTGCAACAGAAAGATTTTTTTTCTGCTTCTTAATTTTTGAGTTCATTCACATATTCTTTGACATGTTAAACCAGCTAACACAGGTCTGTTCATGTGCAGTAGTTTCCATCATTCTTACCCTTTAGTATGCTTACTTGAGCCTCCTGTGCTTTGTCCTTCATAAATGGATAGATCCATAATTCTGCAATAATTTATGCTTCCTCTATTTGCATTACCTTAGCTGTTCCATTTTTCCCTTGATTGGACAACCACTATCTGCCTAGTTTTTCTCTTTTATTCTGTAATCCCATTTTGATTTTAACACTGACTCGTAAGATATAGCTATAGGAGCTTTTATATTTAGTTCTCCTTTTCATCTCTGAATTTAATAATTAGGAAAGTTTTTACCAAGTAATGTCAATTTAGTTATTCTTTTGCTGATTAAACATAATTCCATTTTCCTGGCTTCGGCTCTGCTCTCTCTCTGAAGACTAGCTAGCTTTTTAACACAATTCCCATATTTTCTAACTTTTCAGTATCTGTTAACCTCTGCCCCTTGATTGGCAGCAGAAACTTCCATCTAAATCCTGAAATATGACTGGAGGATCATGAAAAACAAAGCTGATGAAAATGGCAGACATGACACCATACTGTGAATATGCCCGACTGATATGTAGAGTTCATCCTGGCAATTTGTCTTTAAAGTCCTTTTAACTAATTAGTTACCTTTTCCACTGAGTACCCACAGTCCTCTGATATTCATAACATTGTTCTTTTAATTGGCATAGAGTGGAAAAAAGGTGCTTTCTTCATTTTTCCTTTTCCCTCTTGGGAAACTCTCTTCCTCTTTAAAAATCATTTATTTAGTTTAAGCTGAGTTCAGGTGGCAACAAAAACACTGGTTGTGTATTGCTATACGTTTATGAAGTTATTTCACAAAAGTTTGTTGATAAGTAACAACTCCACATTATAACTGCTAGTTGGGGCTAAATTACAGAGGTCTTACTGACAGTCTACATATATATAAACTTTTGAAAGAGTGACTCCTTGAATAATTAAAAGTTTTGCATGATATTTTCCTGCACCCCAGCCATCCCCACAGGTGCTTTATGTACTTATGTTCTCTGTGCTCTGGGGTTACTTCAATTTTCATAACACAATTTGCACAATTAGGCCTGATTTAGAATGTCATATCTCTCTAACTGGGATTAACAGGAATCTTTAAACAATCTTTTCTGGATTCTTTTTCATCTATAAAATGATCAAAAGGATGAAGCCCAGTTCCTGTACCCTAGGAGGTGGACAAAAAATATCAGAATGTACCTCACGCTCTCTTTCTCTTCATTGCTCTCCCTTTTTGTGAAGCAGCTGGCTCTGTTCCAGTCACCTTGAACAGAAAAAGAGGAAGAAAGAGCAGGGCTATAGTATCTGATGATCTTTGCCCATTTTCTACCTCCCATTTACTTAATCTCTCAGAACTGGGTAAGCAGTCCTTGTTTTTCCCCTCTGTTGACACACAAGCTGAATCTTGCTTTTTGTACAGCTGAGCAATGGCAATGACAACCTCATTCTTGGTGAACTCCTAAGCAGTTTTTGAAATATCATTGGTGCTTGATTTGATGTTATTTTTTCATATCTGCTATGCAAAATGCTGGATGCTGTTTTAAAAGCAAATTAAACTGAATGATATTAAGCAAGCAGAAGAATCTTCAGTAAAATATGTTATCACTTCCCTTTTTTTCAGAGAAGGATCAAAAGATCCAGACATTACACATATCTCCTTGCAGAATATTCTGAGGCACAGTGGTATGTCACTTTGAAATCAGATGATAGATAGAGCAATGCTTATCAAACCAATACAATTCAATCTCAGGCTGACATGCAGAGCTTTATATAAAGACAGTAAACACAACATGCTCATGGAATAGGTCAGATACAGCTTTATATGCAAGAAGTAAGATTTAAAAAAAAAGCAATTCCATGCTTGATTGGAAGCAAGTGACAAGAGAAAGACAAAGAAAGAAGCCAGGACAGGCAGAATACGCCTGGTGTATTTGAGATGAACAATAAATCAGACTGGTTCTATCAGGCGATTCAGCACAGTGGCATTTTTCTATGGCATGAACTGAATGGTCAGGTTGCCAGATATGAATAGTGATCACAACTTGGAAATATTGCTTTTGCAGAGACAAGAAAAAGCAAACATACAGAGAAAATGAAAGGACAACGTCAAGAGCAGAGAAGGGTCAACTGTTGGAATAAGGATCAGTTGTGTGGCATGGCATGGCTAGAAAAGGTCCTAGAAACAGAAACATAACTTCCCCTTTTTAGCTACTACCAGAGCTTTCTTCTCCTTTTGGGCTGTGTGTAGAGTGCCCTGTGTGCTGGAACACCCCGTGACAGCCAGGCTTTATGCTGAGTGTCGTACTACTCCTACTGTTGGTGAGGCCAGCAGGGTAGGAATCGGGGACTAGGGGCAAAACTACGCCATTCGCTGCAACAAGTCAAAGCTCTAAAAGTAGACACTATGTGGAAGAGTGTCCTCGAGAGCCAAGCTGAGTGGTTACCACTTACCTACTCTCCAGCTCAGCTGGCAAACTTTTGCGAGGGCACACAGTTATTCATGCTCTGCAAGCCTGTTGGCAAAGTAAGCACTGCAACAGGGACAGCGGGGCAGGGTAAGCAGACTTTACAGCTCTGCATAATTTAGTTCAAGGATTATGTACAGCGTATATAAAAAAAGCATTGAACCTTGAGGATTAAGGTGCAGTACAGTGAAATACATCATGAATATTAACCCACTCTCTCAAAGTAACAGTTAGCTTGCTGATAATTCCCTAGCCAGTGATATCAAACAGTATACTAACATTTGGGGGAAGTAGTATGATAGTCTATGCTGCATTATCATATTGAGGTGATTGTTTCATTAGTATAATGTAATGTTATTCTTCAGCAAGACAACCAGAACCAAGATACAGTTAAAAATATAGGGACAATTCCCAAGACAAAATTCCCAATGGAAATTCAATAAATACTCTTTAAGATGAACAGTGAGCTATAAGTGAGGGTACTTTTGTCAAGCTGTCCTGGTTTCAGCTGAGATAGAGTTAATTTTCTTTCAAGTAGCTGGTATACTGTTACATTTTGGCTTCAGTATGAGAAGCTTATTCATTGCAGTGTGGAAGAATGCCTCAAATTTGTAGACATACAAGTAAACCTGGACTTAGATTTTGAAAGCAATCGTTACTCAATCCTGCTGTCATTTGGACATGTGCACATTTATTTTTCCATGCATTATTAAAAAAAAAAAAACAAAAAGTGTGTCATCTGTGGCATTTTGGGGTTAAGAAAAGATATGCAATGGATGTCCTGAAAAATGACATGGACTAGCAATTTGTTAAATAGATACAGATAGCTGCCAAGTTTAGAAAATTTGGATCTAGAGCCTCTGGCAGAATATTCACAAAAAAGAGATAACAAATACAATTCTGTACTTTCTAAACTGATACCCTGAATACAAATTAGTGAAAATTACTGCAGTATCCTATTTATTAATGACTGACAATTAAATCCATTGGATCAAAATGAGAAGCTGCCTTCCTTCAGATTTTGCATATTATTAGTACACCTATCGTACCTATGCCTGTCTACTGGGGGGAGGGGGAGGAAGAGACTTAGAATGATTTACTAATAATTAGTATTTGTAATTATAGAAGTATTTCTGCACACAGGCCTTAAAATGCTTTATTGTGCATGGAAAACAGACGTTACTTCAATTATACAGAAAAGGAAACTGATAAAACACATATATTATGTGGTTAAAATTAAGTCTATATAGTAAAACTGTATAAAAGAGCATAAACAAGATTTTTTCTTCCTTGAGAAAAATCATTGTCAAGTGATGAAGTTATGCATCAATGCCCTGAAAGCTGTTAACAGAGAACATGGGAAAGACAAAGACATTGCTAACTCCACCAGGCACTCATGACAAACAATAAAAAATCCCATGTAGAGGAGAATTATCTCCAAAATGATTCACTTATTTTCCTTTCTGACTTCATCTCACAGCTACGTAACTGAGGATGTAAAAGGAGCAACAGCTTCCTACCACTACAGTTAGCTTCTGAACAGAATTTCACTAGCACGAGGCAAAAATCAATTTATAAAAAGGTAACATTCAAATGTGATTTTTTTCTTTATTTTCTGTACAAGCAGGAGGGACAGGAAAGGAGAAGAATTTTGCAATACGTCATGATTTTTTTTTCTTACTGAAATGGCACTATTATATGTCTTTGGGGCACAGCCTTATTTCTTATTACATGTATAAATCTTTGGATTCTGACTATTAGCCACACTACTGAGTTTGACTACAAACACTATCAGAGCCCAAACATTAGATGATAATTCATAGTAATATCAACAATAATCAAATAAAGAACAAAGTCTGGATAAGAAGTTCTTTATCCAGAAGTTCAATTTGATTCATTCTCTCCCATATCCCTCCTCTGGGGGCAAACTGTAGCTGTTGAACAGTATTTTGAATTCATTTTCTTCCTGAAAGCCCAATCACCTAAGCATATACATGCTACTCTGTTTTATATTAAAGTAAATAAGGTCAGAATGATCATTTTAAGCTTTGGAGGGAAATTATTAAACTTTGTGACAGCCTACTGGAGTGGCATTTATGGTCTTGAACCATCATCAAATTTGTCTGTTGCACGGACAATCAGATCTATGTGCAAACCTGCCTCTTCAAACACATTTAAATCATATGTTTATGCTGAACATGGAAAACAATCACAAGGTGCAATGAAACAGGGATGAATTGTCTTGGTGACCAAAGATTTAACCCATCCTTTGCTCTGCATAATATAGTAACTACCCCAGGCCATGTGATTGCAACTGCCTAGCCACATAACACTTGTTATTTACTAGACAGTTTGAGCTAGCAGTCCTCCACTGGTGCTGGTGTTCATCTGATCCCTCTACTTCTGCTCCTGAGCAGAAGGAAGGAAGGGTTACAGACAAGGTTGTTTAAATATCTGAAGAAGCCCTTAAAATATTGTTCTTTTGAACAGCCAGTGAATTACTACAAAGTATGTTTGAAGTCCATTACTTTTCCATACACTGCTATTTTCACCACTGATGTGGGTGTATTTTGTTTCACGGAACACAGACTCTTAGGGGAAATGCTGCCAAATAAGGAAAAATGTTCAAGATAGCACATCTGAACTCATTAAAACTCATTTCAAACAATCATTGCTGGTGTTTGTAAGAGTCCTGAAATAATCTTCCTATCAGATTTCATTTGCCTTTGTCATGTATGATGAGAAAGCAATAAAATGAAAACTTTTCCTCAAAGTTATAATGACACTTTCACAGTCTGCCATTTGGTATTGCCGCCAAAAACCAAGGACACGTTTTACAATTCTCGGGTTACTTAATTTATTGTTGATAATGTACAGAAGTTCACTTCATCTCCAAATACCAGAGATTTAAGTGCCTTGGTCATTTTTTTAAATGATTTAATTAAAAAATCAAAACTTCTACATGTGTGAAATGCTACACCTCATAGCAGTGCACAAAGAAATAAGCAGTAGATCATAGTTGTTGTAGATGATGCACAAATAAGTCTTGTAAAGCATATGATATAGCTCTCAGGTGGAGGCCCAACTGTCATTGATTTCTTCAGTTATCTTTGTGGGACACAGCATTAATCCATTCACAAATTCAACTTTTCAGTTGTCAGGGTCCTTTCAGATGTGAGGGTAAACAGCAACAGAAAGGACAGCAAACAGTAATGAAGTGTAAGCTAGATTTACCTAGCACAGATCCTTGATGACAAACAAATACACACTGGCCTGCCACTTCAAGACCAGAAGGAGCTATTTGCATAGCATTTAACAAAATTGAAAGCACTGTTGGCTTGTTCCCCAAAACAATTCAAACTTTTCAGATTTACACTGGGGACATACTAGAGTCAATGCAGAACAGTCACTACAGCTTATTTTGCATCCTTGAAACCATCTCATGTAACTGAGGGAGACAAGGAAGGCAAGTGGGAGCCATAGGCTCTGAGCTAGGATCATGTATTCCTCATTAAAAATCTATCGTGCTCAGAGAGATGGCCCCTAATAACACCAATTCATTTGGTTATGGTTTGTTGGGGAGACCACTCATACTGACATTAAAACATTTTTCCCAGTATGGGAAGAGAGGTAACACTAAATACACTGAATCAGGTTAGTCTTGGGGCTCTTTTAGATGGATTAGTTTATGCCAGACAGCACAAGTCTTAAATAAGGTGTATGTGAAGCTCCATTCCCCTGTCATCTCCTTATTTCCCCAAAACTTGTGAATAATGTACCTAGTGGCTTCTGTGTCTTCTGAACTTGCAACCACTTAAATAGAACTTTGGCTACCTCTTCACCAGCAAAAAAGGTGGATTTTTATAATGAGATAAGACACACAAGCAAAGTCCTTTTGTGAAAATGTGGTAGAGACTCTTACAGCTTCACCACAGGCAATTAAAGCTCTAAGACTGCTTGGTTGTTTCATGGAAAAGTGAGCTGTAATTATTTGTCAGATTTGTAATGCTCTGTTAAAACAAAGAAACTAACAACATATCACTTTTGCTTCAGTTAAGATAAGGTCTTTCTAGTCCATGATTTTATTAGGCAGAAAGCAGCGGGCTTACAGTGAAGTCTGTCTGTATTGGCCTGAAACCAGGGAGCTTAGCATTAGTAACACCTCAGAGGAAGGTGATTCTGAAAGGACAGAAGCTGCTGACGTCCTCTGCTCTCCCTGTGTGGTCTACCATGCCATGACGCTAGAGCTGCTGGGACGAGGTCTGCAGCTGATCCATTTACTGTTTTCACATTGCCACTTGCACTTGGGTTTTCTTTAGGACAGCAAAATTGCACAGTGAAGACGCAATGAGTTTCTCTGAAGTCTTATTTCTGTCTGAGCATTTCATGCGCTTGTACACATATGTGTGTTTTTCTGCATCTGCCTGCACATATCATTTCCATTCCATGATGAAATGTGCTATGCATATTTACTGAAATGCATTTAATTTTGCCGCACATATAGCAGTATGCCTATATAAGTGGAAAAGGATCTTGAGAATTCAGATGGTACTTGTGTTAATACCAGCAGCAGCTCTGCATTCTTAAAGTCGACTGTTTGCAGTTTTTAGCAGATTCATTTTTAAGTGGATTCTTTCCCATTCTTTTAAGAACTGTTCATAGTTAATAGACAGGAAGATATTCAATGGAGCTAGTTCTGTACTTCCAGAACACATGCATAGCCAGGAAGAGAGAGAGAGACTTCCACTGTCTATAAAGCTCTTCTTTACTTACTGGCTATCTAATAGATCAGATAAAATGTACAGACTTAGAAAGGAAGGGGTAATTTATAGGAAAGATAACTATGTTTTACTTCTGTATTGTGTCTCTAGTGGGGCCTGTTTCTGCAGGTAATAAAAACAGACAGTAGCATATGCACATAGATTTCCTCCACACACATAACCGTTATCGTATTTCAGGTGTTTAAATGGGCTTTTTCCCCCCTAGCATTTTTTAGGATGCTCACTAAAGACAAGAGAGGCCACCTGCTGCATGCAACTGCTCAACAGTTCCCCCACTGAGACCCTGAACTCTTCAGGCAAAAACCCTTTTACGCTTAATGGGTCACTTGGGCTTGGCTGCTGAGTCTGCTGCTGCAATGCCTCTGCATCTCACTCTAAATGTGTTTGAGTGCCTAAAAGTCCTTGACTTCAGACCCCATCAGAAGACAGTGTCTTCGTGCTCTGGGTGATGAAATCACTCCAGAAGTAGAGGATGGCTACTGTGCAGCAATTGCCGTTGCCATCTCAGAATAAACGCTTGAAGGTATGCAGTGCTGTGTTTGGGGACAGGTTGCTCAAGGGGGTCAAGCCCCATGGCTTGCTCTGGTGGACCATTAAATGGTATTCTACATCTCTGCATCTTCTTAGGCACAGAGAGGTTTGAAATAAAATGAACTGGACCTTTAATTCTGTGCAAAGATAGTAGGCAAGGCAGAGGTGGAGGAAGGGAAAAGCAGGGAAGGGTAGATACATCTATTGATTTGAGTATTCAGTTACAAGGTAAACAACATGTGGGTAGTGTCCTCTTCATGGGATACTGTCTGCTTTATTTAATGTTTCTCTTCCACAGAGGTACACTAGTAAAGGTAGAAATAAAACCACATGGAAATAGTGTGAACAAAACAGCTGATTATTTTGCAAGGTGCAAGACACATACTCCAGAAAAACTCAGAGATTTTGTGTGACACTTAAAGGCAGGTCATTGCATGCTGAAAGTGAGTGGTCAGCCAGTTCTGGATGAAATGAAACTCAACTGGAGTTTAGGCTGAAATGAAGCAAGAATACCATGAAGGTTTCCCTAACACTGTCAGTAAAATACTCATTAAAGAGAATGACATAGTAGCACAGAGAGAAGTAATACATTATTTAGTGGTTCCAGGAAACACTCTCGTTTTCTGTGTATTTCAACCAGCTGAATCTTCCGTGGGACCCAATTCAACTGGTCTTGAAGCAAAGCTAAAAAACATCAGTTGCTCTCAATCTTTGTAGCCCATATGTTCAGGACCCTTTCTTTGGGATGTTATGGGGTCTTGTGTAAAGCTCTAGCTGGGGTTTAAATATATTTGTAAGCAGAACGTAATATCAAACCTGTCCTCTTACAAAAATGAAAACCCATTGAAGTTTGCGATAAAGTCTGAGAAATATTCTTCTTTCTTCATCTGGAGTGAAATGAGCTTGGCAGCACATGTGTCTCTGAATAGTAATCTACATGTAAATCAGCAGCAGCCCCAACACCTGAAAAGCCTTCTGTGTGTCAGTAATACTGTATTATCTGGAGAGGACTGCCTTCAGCCAAAAGATGGGGGAGAAAATACATATTGATACAATTGTAGATATATTTTTGGCAGTACGAATGCTCACTGGAAAAAGGGAGTCTGACTCCAAGAGAATGTGGCTCAGAGATCTACAGCCAGCACAACATCTCATCAGGGCTTTTCTCTCCCACTCTCTGTTCTCAAGTAATGATTTTAAGCAGAATATTGTGATTTAAAATAAAATATTCTCACCTCCCACAAGAATACACTCTTCTGTTTCCTTGTGTAAAGGTTGTTGCTATTGAAGAATTTGTTCTTTTTTACAGCACATGCTCCACAATTTGTTGCTTTACTCTAATTTTGTCTATTTTTCAAAACACAGCCAGGTTTTGGTTTTTTTTGGGGGGTCAGGGTGCATTTCTTTTAAGTTTTAAAAAAGAGAGGACAAGTTTTGCTTTGAAGTTTACAAGCTTGACTGAACTGTACACTGTGTTAGTTTCTTCCAGTGTATGTACTGCATTATCAAGAAAGTACAATTTACCTGTTGATAGAAAAAAAGTAATTTTCCATTTTTCAGTAGGGAGTATTTTTATGAAGTTATTTTTTCTTTACATTGCAGCTCTGCAGTTAACAATCCTTTTACTGTGGAATAGCATTGACACATTCTTGTTACTCACCACAGGGGATATTCACAACTGTCTGCTTCAGGCATATAAATTAGGTATCTTTAGTTTCTTTGAATTGACTTCCTGGTTGTGTTGATCTCATTTCATAGACTACAAAAAGGAGCTTTGGTTTTTACCTTCGGTCCTTTGACTGGAGCCTACCTTAAATGTCCTAGGCAAATGGTTTGAATGTCCGTTCCTCCCAAGTGAGTTAATTAACATTGCTTGCTACTGAACAGTGTTCATCCTCAATGAACTAACACACCGTTCAACCAGCGACCTGTTAGCAACTCATTTCTTGGGGCTCTTCATACAATCATTACACCACACCTCACAGTCGTTGCTTTCAGTGTTTTAAGGGCATCAGATGTTCCCACTGCTGAGTTTGGACTCCAAAAGCCTGTGCATGTCAGGTCAGAGTAGAACGGAAGAGGGCTTTTTGCTACAGAGATCTGAACCATGTGCATCAGCCTGTCGGATCAAGTCTACCTCTCACCCGTCATATGAAGAATCAGCAATGGTGCTACCTAGGACCATTTCATAAACTAATTAAGCTTTGCTTATTGCAAGTATTTTAAAAGTCTGAATTTTCTTTTTCTTTCGTTCTCCTTACTTCTTGAGGCAGGAGAAGGTTTATTCAGGTGGGCCTATATTCTTAAATGGTTCAAAAATTGTGTGGTAAGTGATCACACTGAAGTCAGAGTATTTTGGAAGGGCACAAAAAGATTCCTTACTTTTTAAATTATGGTCCACTGTTTCAGCTTGTGCTTGAGCCAACCCTTTTTCTGATTTCGTCTAATTCTATAAGAACCATTGTGCCTGCTCTTTTTCCCCTTAATAGTGTCTACACTGGGCCAGCTTGGGTAGAAACATCAGAGCTTCTGTCCAGCCCATAGACCCGGGCAACTACTTCTGCATGCAAATTCTCGACTGACAGGCACAGCTTCAAATACGGAGACATGGAGTTGACAAGCATGGGGAAGCAGCATGGTTTAAAAACAAGAGACAAAACAAGTCTGCTGCTCTATTCTTCCCTCTTCCTTTGCTCTCCTTTACAGGTTCGTATGCCAGTTGGTGGCTTGTGACACAAATTCTTCTCTACAGCTTCATATCACGGATTGGATGTGCTAAAAGTGCACAGCTCTTCCTCCCCAGTATTAACGAGTCTGAATGTATTTATATATACATTAAGCTAGACAGAAAGAAACCAAATTCTTCTGATCTTGTCTCACGGAAAAGGAGGTCCATTCCCTTACCTATTCAAAGATGTGAAAAATGCAAGTTCCTTATATGTGAGATTTCTTTTTTATGACCTTTATTGACAATTCCCAGACAACAATTATTTCCTAGAATATCTGAAAGGGTATCGCACATCCAATTACATGCTTAAAATGCTCTGAAAGTCAGTATCTGTTTAAACCAAGGAATCTCCTATGCCTCTCACACTCAGATAAATAAAATACCACTTTCTGGAAGTCACTGGAGTTAACTTTAAGTGAAACATGAGCAAATGAAATCAGATTGGAAACCAGTTTCCAAGTTATTGATAAACTGCTGTGACTTTTAATTTCATAATAGGAGAATCATACATTTACATGTCTGAGAACTTCCACCATATCACTCATGTATGAGAAACGTTCAGTCACACAGTTGCAGAAACTATACACGTGTCTGAATATGAATAATTTCTAAAAATCTGACTTACTTAACTTATTATGATTGTGACTAAGAGGTGACCTAATCACTGGAAAAAATAGGGTAAATGCAGCCATTATAAATGTTCTTGGTGACAGGAATTAGACAGAACTGGTTAGTTTGAATCATTGAGCTAACTAAGAGAGGCTGCTGAGATACTTGATGTTTATAAAACCTTAAAAATAAATCTTGTCTCCTTAGAAAACACATTTTTGATATTAAGTCTTCCAGTTCATTAAACACTGAATGGCCTGGTGATATAAGGTATTGTAAGAGAAATCTTAAAAAGGAAGAACTTCAAAGAGAAATTATGCTAAAACTAAAATATCCGTTCTCTTATTATACAGTTGTCACCAGGAGGAAATAACTGAAAGGTAGATTTTCCTTCATAATTTTACATTTAAGAGTTTGAGGTCACCAAATGCAGCTTGAGATGGCCAGTGACAGCTGTAAGTACTTTACAAGTGAACTAATTTTAGAATATATCAGGGCAAATCAGATTTATAATACAGTTCTGTATTTCTTAAGGCAAAATCAGAGTCCTACCTTTCCCTTTTCTAAATACATATCCATATCCATATCCATATTGATAGAGTGAGAAGGAGAGAGAGATATCATATACATATATATGTAGACATAATTACATATATGTTACTGGTGACATATATCTTAAATACACACACACGTGTATATATATATATATATGTACACAGATACATGTTCAAAGAGACAGAAAGGGAGGCAAGAAAGATTCTATTCTGGTGTTATAAGTCAATACATATTGTAATGGAATGTATTACCTTTTATTGAAAGTTGGCTGCATAAATAAATTTTTTAAAAAGGCAGCGGGGGGCTGGGCGGGGGGGAAATCTCTAATTTTCCCTATTGTCTTTGTTTAGCAGAGGCAGCACATTCTTAGGGATACAAGCTGGGGGTAATGCAGATCTATTGACATCTACAATTGTTATCCTTAGGGTTGCAAACTTCATTCCTACGTGCCTTTGCAGAAGAATCCAGTGCAGAACGTTATCACCATCACCAGAGAAATGGTACTGTCAACAATTGCCCGTGTGATCAGGCACTTATCTTTTGATGTTCTGTTACCTTCTGCTTGTTAACCTTGTCAAGGAGGGGCACGGAGGAGAGCACCAACCAAATGAAACCTGCGGTAATTACTGTAATTCGGAAAGAAATATATTCACTGGAGGCAGGCAGTTCCACCCTCACAATCAACCTTTTTGCAACTCAAGGAAAACACAAACATGGCCTGGCTCAGACAAATTAGGCATGAACAAATGTTGCACATTAAATGAGTTAAAGGACCTTGCTGAAAATTACAAGGGCTGCTTAGGGAAGCAATGAATCCCATTAAAGCAGAAATAGGCTTAAAAGAAAGTGGGCTTTGCAGAGAGACTTGCATATATATTTACCATACTTGGTTATCTTACCCAAGGCAATTCTGGGCACAACACTGCAAATGTATCAAGATGATAATAGTGTAGTGTTCTTTGGGAGACATTCAGGGGAAAAAAAGAGATCATCAGCTCGATGCTGCAAAACTACTACTTCTAATAGCAATACCTGGCTTGTCTGTAGCACTTTCCATCAATCTAATTCCAAGTATCTTACAAAAGGATTTAGAAAGATACAAAACAGTTAGATGATTTAGAAAGCTAAGAAACATTTAAAGTTAACTTGTAGAAAAAAGTCTTCAAGCAAACACAGTCTTCAATGTAAAAGTCACATTCTGTTTTCATCGGCTTTCCCCAAAGTGCATTCCTATTGCGCAGCATATGTAAACAACTATAGCTGAAGGAATTGTTCCTACTTTACTGTATCTCCTTTAGTTCATCAGTACTGCTAAATGATCCTGTCTGCAAGAAGCATTCTGTTTTAATATGCATTAGCCTTACCTCCCACTACATTTATGGGAGGACTAGTGGAGATTATTTTACTTTAAACTGTAATGGCAATGGGTTTGCTCCATTTCCCTTTTTCCTCAGCTTTTATACAAGTGCAGTTCATGAAGAACAATGCTATGATAGGTTTTTTCATCTTGGTCCTTGGTCCATTCTGAAAGACAAACTAAAAGCAGGAATGCATTAAAACCTGTGGGGCTTCCAGCACTGTTTGAAGGTGGAGTCAGCAGGCGACAGGGCAGAATGCCATATGAATGTGTAAAATATGCATATTTGTAAATATGTTTCGAATACAAAGGTTAAAGAGAGGACAAGCTGAGCTAAGTCACAAAAGCATTATGAAAGCATGGTGGAAATACAGATCATAAGGTGCCATGTTCAGCATAAATCATGCTGCATGTAATACATAATAAGGGTTATTCATCGAGAGCTTTGCTGCAGCCCGTAACCTCTCCGCAATCAAGACAACAATAAACCTTACAAAGTGGGACCAATTTCCATCAGGGTGAGGGTGTCCCCTCCCCCTCATCTTTATTTTTAAATGCATGATGATCACATGCTAATTGTGTAGACCTGTTACTGTGAATGACAAATAACCACTTCCAAAAGGACATTATGGCTAACAGCTCTTTAGGGGTCAGTTTTGTTCCCCATCATTAAAATCCCCATTCTGTACAGAATTAGGAAGTATAGTCTTGCCACAGCGGCTTGTTGTCCAAAGAATAAATAGAGCATGTTGAATTAGGGGTGAGCGAGTGCTGTCATGAAAGTGATCTGCGCTGCACAGACTGAGAAAGGTAGTGAGGGAAGCTGCTGCTTGGAGAAGTGGAAGGAGTTGGGAAGGGAAGAGGAGAGCTTCACTGTGGCCAGCCCACCCATTGCAAGGGCAGTTTTAAGGGTTATTCCACCTCTGAATTTACTCCAGGGTCACGGTTCTGCCTACACTGGTTTTTGCTCTGTGCAGAGCTCGCTCTGCCGGTACTCCGGGACAGCAGAAAGCTGCATGCTTATGTTACCTTAGTGCCAAGCCTCATCTCTTAAGGCAGGGTCAGTGTTCTGCTAGCAGTGCTGGCTAGTCGGCAGCTTGAGCAGGACCAGATTGCATCTGCTCAGTATGCCGGCAGAGCTTGCCTGGCTCTGCTGAGAAATGACATGTGGCTGTGACCCCAGCTTAGGTGATTACACCCTTCTTTGAGCAGTATCTGGCACATCAGAGGAGGTGTCTCGGAGATGCTCAGCACTACGCGGGTCCGGTCACTTGTCGACTACTGCTTTCCCAGGCTCCCTGCTTCTGCGGGATATCTGAGAAATAAAAGGAAGGAGTAAAACTGACTGAGAAAATAAACACAAAAGTGGAAGTGCAGTTAAATGTCCCATCAGTGCTGAGAGGTCAGGCCAACAGAAGACAGTGTAAGCAAGCCTCAGGCAGCAGAAAGTAGCGTGTTAGGGGATGCTAAAGCTCATTAGGAGGTACAATGTCTTGCTAGCTTTTCTTTGAAGACAAGCAGCAGACTATGGGAGACTGAAACATGAATATCACCTCCACCAATGTGTTTAAATGGCAAGGTTACCAAAAGATGGTGGAAACAGAAGGTCTTCTCTGACTAAAACAAGACTCAAGAACTAGTCTCACAATACGTATGGCCGATGAAGTTGCAGTTTATGACCTGCAACAAAATTTTATTAATTTTTTGATTAACCCATGACAAAGCAATTAGAATTTGCAATGGGGCTGAAGTCTCCCAGTCCAGACTGAAGCTTGCAGAGGTTGAAAAATTCTTTGCCATTTTGAAAGGGGAAGGGGATTCGAAATGTGGCATGAAAAGGAGCCTTCAGCAGGTGGGTGCAGAGGGCTGAGGGGCACATCCTGCAGCATGTGGTGGAAGCTGAAACAGCCCCAACAAAGAGGCTAAAGGAGCAGCAGATTTCATGGCATGTAGCTATGGTGCTGGGCATGGCTTTTGTGTTTGTGGAAGGAGGGGGACGAATACATGCTTAAGCTATTAAATGAGAGCACCTGAACTGAGCAGTCTGAGTTAGGTGCTGTAGGAGACTGTGTTGGACTATGTTTGTCTCAACATTGCTGACCATTTGCTACCCTCAGCATCCTGTTGCTAGCAGTCTCTGTGGAAATGGCTGGACTCTTTGGAAAAATGGCATGCTCCTCCCTCAAAAAAGGAACTGCAAGGGACTGGGAAAAGGAACTGAAAGGAACTGCAAGGGATTGAAAATCAACGCTTGGAACTGGGACTTTGTCATCGTCTGTCTGCTGCAACCTGGAACTTGGACCTCCATCACCTGCACCGAGACCAAGCCAATGGGACGTTGCTGGCTTCATGGTGGTGGTAATTAGTCTTGCTGCATCTCTTCTGTTCTCTTGCTTAGGCCTGCCTCTTTTTCCTTTCTTCTTCCCTCTGTCCTGTCACTATTATCAGTTGTTATAGGAAATAAAACTTGTAAGGTTGTATGGCATCTGACCTCGTTTGTGTCTTAATCTCGCTCTTGGGATCGTTTAAGAACCCTCCCCGATATTGGATCGGGACAGGTGCCTGGTCTATGCTAGTTGGATAGACTTCTTACACAGCTAACGGCAAGAAAGCACTATCTGCAAGAGCAGTTCACCCCGTCCTATGACACATGATGAATTATGCATTTATTTTTGTTTTAGTTTGTCCTATACTGGCCTTCATCATAAAATGCATCCAAGAAGTGAACCAATCGCAACCTGAGTACCAAGCAGAAATCTGTTTGGGTTTTTTTACAGTAGTTTAGGTCCAGCTTTTCAGAGTTAAGATGCTTGGATAAGGACATACTTTTCTGGATACTTAAAAAGTATACTAAAAGTACTACTTGACCAATCTACATGGTTGATTTCCCAATACCATTCATGAGCATAAATGCAATGGCAATACTGCCATTACAAGGTTGATTTCCTGAAGGAACATGTAAACCCATCAGGGATTAGGCACAAGATATAGCACCAAAATGGGAACTAGGAAGATGACACTACTATTTTATTAATTCTCCGGACTCCTTTTAAATTATAACAAACTAAGTAGTTACTGATCTACGGTTCTGCTATCTTTGCCAGAGTAATTTATGTGTATAACAGCATCCTTCTAGGGTTAAATTTCATGAGAGTTTTTAAATCTCAGGCTTTTTTAAACAGAAGAACAGGATTCAATCCCACATGTTTTTCTGAAGTTTTAAATTGCTGCAGCACAGGTCTAGTGACAACATTGAAATACTTACGTGGCAGTGGATTTGTTGCACTATTTAAAATGAAAAGTAGAGCTGTCTAATGAAGTAAAAATGCAGTCAAATGTAGACCTTGTCAATCACATAGATTAACAAGGGTAGGAACAGTGCCTTCAAAATGCTGTAAGTAATCAAAAAGACAGGATGCTTTTGAACATTTTACTGTTCAGGAAAAGCTGTTTTCCTCACAGGAGAAAATATTTCTTTAAAGATTCTTTCACCCCAGAACAGGAACCAGTACATCTTTTATTCATATTATCCGTAGAGCTTGTCATATTTGTATCCGTATCTTAAGAGCATTCTGTCCTCCATTGGAATAGCCAAAAGTGCTAGCTGGTGTTTTTCAGCTGACATCAGGTCAATAAAACATGGACAATAGGAAATGCATATTTATATAATAATAGGTAGTAGACCTGACATGTTAGGGTCACTGATCATGGTACCAATTTCCCTTATGCTTTCATTGCTACTGTAGGACTGCTTCGTGCATTCACCTGCACGAAGTCTCTGTAGAGTGAGTGAGTACAGTGTTGTTGCTAGCAGCTTTAACTCTAAAATAGTTCCCTTTGCATTTAGCTAGGCATCAGTAGTGCCAGCCATCAGGGATTCTCCCCTTAACATACACTTATCTTCAGTGTTTCCTCAGGGAGGAAAGAGACCTGTAGGTTTACTGTCTGTATTTTCAATGCTCAATATGGAAGCTGTTGGCTACTTGAGATGCTACTTCTTTTTTCCTAGCTCCTGACAGCCTGATCCCACTGGAAGGGTGTAAACATTGAACAATAATACAGGCCACGCTAGAGGAGACTTTCCCAGCCAAATTTGGAATGTGGAGCATACACTGCTAGGAAAAGGACGAGTGTCTGTTCACCTGATGTAGTACCTCACTTAATTCAGTAGCTCTCTAGCAGAACTAATGTAATGCATTAAAATCAAACAAACAAACACCCCCCCACCCCCAAATGCAAAAGAACAAATTAATTTGTCTTGCTAAAGATCTCCAAGACAGAAAAAATGAGAAGAGAATGGTGGGAAGGGAAGCTACTAGATTTTTAGATTAGAATAGATATTTTTGAGGGTGGAAAAAAGGAACATTGTCACCTTGAAGCAGCTGGAGGTGCTCAGGTATAAAACTGAAGAAAGCCATATTTATTTAAATAAATGGACATCAACAAATTAACTTAACAATCAGTATTTTATATATTTTCCCTGAGACAGAATTCTTTGGTACACAAGGCCAACAAAAACTCCCTATAAAAGAACAAAAAGCTGGTAGCATATGTGATTCCTGATCTTTTCCAAAATGTTAGACTCCAGGATGAAAGCAAACACAGAAGATCTCTCCTCAAAAGATTTTCTTTTAATTAAAAACTGGATTAGAAAGCAAATCAAACTACAACCTCTAGCTATCTGTACTAATAATGCAGGAAACTTCCTTGGGCAGAAAAATCTAAAGCTGTGGTAACGACAAAGGAAAGAATATATGCAATATTACATTTCCCCCTCAACCTTGTTTTGAGAATTTTTGTGAGACCACATGCTTTTAACAGTAACAGGCAGCTTATTTCCTGTCATATTTTAGGATCGTACAGAAGCTTTCAAGAAGGAAGAAAATTGTTATCTCTGCAGAAAGCAAAGTGTTGTAAGTGACCTTGTAAACCATAAGGTTTCTTTGTTGTCAAAGAAATCAATAATGTAGCAGTGTGTTTGGATATCAGAAAAACAGCATTCATCCTGTGATCTCTCAATTCTGTAAAATGAGCTGTTGAGACTAAATTCTCCTGCATGAAGAAATTTAATTGGCTGAGAATGTCTATTTTTTTACCATGGTAATACTTAGAATGCTTTCAAATTTCATACAACACAGAACTGTAATCTATAATTACACTGTAAAAATAAATGTAATTAGTAAGCAGACTGATCATCTGCCTTCCTGTTATCAATGACTTAATCTCAGAATTCACATTTGAAAATAGGCCTTTTTGAGGCCAGTCAAGAGTCTTTGTTTGATGAGGAAGACTTAATAAATCTTTGGAAAAAAATATTTGTTCATTTATGTTGGTTTAATTATGTTTTTACATTAATTTAGTGTTGGATCATGGGATTGTCTAAGTTACTGGTGTTATTAAGTCTGAATGACTTTCAAAGGTATTTAGACTTTTGGGTGACTTAAGCCCTTTTGAAATCCTTATGCCATAAATTAATTACATTTGTTTAGTAACATGAATGCAATCCTGAAAGTTTTTTGTCCCACTGATGTAAACTTGCCTACAGAAGTCAAATAGGTGCTGCTTGAGGAATGATGTCTAGGAGGTGGACATGCAATCTTTACAGTCATCAATCTATTACTTATGATTGCAGAGTAGAACTTAATGAAAAATTGTGCATAAGGCTTTTCTTTTTTTTTCTTTTTTTTTTTTAAGTCCCTAAGAGGATTCGCAGGGCTGCTGTTTCATGGCAGTAGTTTACAGTATCATCAGTTTCCACACACAGCTATGTCTTATCCAAACAATCACCAAGATTATTAACATGCAGAGCAAACAGTGAAAGACGCAGTGTGCATCTCTGTAGAAGTTCTTTGGGAATGAATAAGTACCCAGAGTAAATATTTGCTGGTTTGATAATTTGGTAACTAACTTTCATGATATGAAAATGTATCTAGTAGGTCTGGACTAAGATCACCAAAATAAATCATAAAAGGACTTCTCAGAGATTTCTGATGATAATGGTATTTGATCACCTCTGGGGTAGACTCTAATCGACAATTAAAAGGTTAAATGTTCCATGTCATCCTCCTGAGCTATTTATTCATGCATTTTTCAAAGTCAGTTATGATTCATATGAAAGAGACTTGTTGTCCCTCTCTGGTTAAGATTCATGTCAATAAACTTCAAGTTGCTTCATCACCTTGTTTGCTGCTGATCTTATGTCATGTCAAAGTTTTGGCAGAAGATCAATGTCAAGTATGTTTTCACCTTGCAAACCCAGCTTTACTTGCTTTGTTCGGTCTCTGATCTGCTGCATACACATCTTGATATTTTTGATCATCTCTACAGGTCTTTTTTTTCTACACCTTCTGTATCCTTAAGTATGTTCCACAACCTGTGTGTGGGCGGGACCTTTTCACAAGCAATAGTTCATTGTGGAGAGTTGATTTCACTGCTATTGATGTACTCAAAACTTGACAAAAAGGAAACAGATAAATGAAATTTGTTAACTAATCAGGTTAATATTTCTTTAGCCCTGGTCATAAAAAGTGAAATTAATATTGCCCCATTTCCCTTTTTAAACAATATTTCTGGAGTCTTTTAGAAGAACAGCTGTAAAGGGAGATGGTGAAAGCCTCTCTATTAGAGCCAGCCAAAGAAAATTTTTGGCATCCTGCAAAGCCTAATAGCTAATGCAAAGCCCAGGATTGCAGGTATGTCGTGCCAGTTCAACTGCCTGAAACATATGTATTCCATTAATCTTCAGATCTGTTGGCACTGATAGGCAAAGGACAAAATGAACACTGGACACAAGTTTAAAATGGTGGGTTGCACCTTAATTTATTACATATATGTAAGCCCATGATCAAGCATAAAGGTATCTAAAGCATGTTTTCTCTATGGGAATTTTCCTTAGGAGATCCCTTGATCTTCATAGGGTTGGTGTTTAGCAGAGTTAGCAGTCCTGCAGGATCTGAAGGAAATTACATCTTTCTTGTGAAAGTTCACATTCTGTTTGGGACTTCATGTTTGATGGCAAGGGTTAACTGCTAACCTCTCTTTCAGCCCTTGAAAATGGAGCAGGATTTTAGATATTCATCTGTGTTTGGTGGCTAAAGGGGGACTTTTAGGTGGTGAGAACACAGGAATCATGTCATGAAACCCGTATGTTTGAGAAGGAACATAAGGAAAGCACGCTGACAGTTTCTAGTGAAATGAGCATAAAAATGTGCCTATTGAGGCTCCTAGCAAAAACCAGCAGTGTAGGGAGATTTCCCTTTCTGTAAGGCTTCAAAATATTATTATAACTCTCCTAATATATATAAAAGCATTCCTAGTCACTACCACCCAAAGTGATGGTGAAGGAGGGAGTAGAAGGAAGCAGAGGGACTGAAACAGTATTTTAAGTTTGCCCTAATTGGATGAGACTGCTGGGAGCTAGCCCTCCGCTGTAATAAATGGCTGTTGTTCATTGCTTGAGTGACTTAAAATAAGAGGTGTCAGTGAAAGGACAAATGTTTTTAGAAAAGGTACTAAACAGAACGGTAAAATAATTCTTTTTTTTTAACTGCAGTGCTTGTAACTCTCTAAAACACGGTGCTTGTAAGTCATCTAAACTAACTTTGTTGTGCTGACTGTATTCATCCTTTGGACCCTGGCAGTCAGGAGGGGTCTGGATCTTGAGTATGGATTAGCCCAGGGAGAAAGAGTGGGTAAGGTCTTCACCTGGGGAAAGGCCATGAAATGCATTAAAAGTCAGCAGAAGGCACAGATTTCTGTTCCTGCATAAGGGATTTTGGTTTCAGTAGCATAAACAAATCAACTAGAGGGGAATCTAGCCTTAAATCAGTCAAGATTTTGGCCCCCAGAAAGCAGGAGGGCTATAGCTCCACTTTTTCTCGGGTTGTAGTACAATGCCATTACCCATGCATGAGCTCTGCAAAATCAATGAAGCTTCACTAATTTGCATGAGCTGAGAATCTGGTCTGTGTGTTTGTGGTGCAGAAGGGAACAATGCCATTTACAGGTGCTTCTCTTTACTGTGCAAGACCTCCCTGCACAGTTAGTTCAGCTAAAACCTTTTACAATATCTGAGCTTTTCTTGTCAATTAAGACTTCTCCCAAAATAGGTAGTATCTTTTATTACTCCCAACAGCCATTTCCCTAAAAAGTCCATGGAGCTTTTATATCCCTTATCCAAGGACGATAGTAATTTTCACTATACAGGACAAAGACAGAAATGAGCAGGCAACACTTTGTACTGAATTGCTTGCACTTGGCAGAGCTAATGAAGTATACACCAATTGCTAACTAAGGAAAAATTACCAGCTATTCTGGTGTGTATAGAAATATACACCTATACATGTGTGTATATATACAAATATATCCTTTTTGTAGCAAGATGTGTACTTCATGTTTATTTCTTCATCTTAGTTGCCCTGTCTTATGAGTATAAAATCTGGAACTCCCATTTTCTCACACTGTTTCTTAAGCATGAGATTTCTATTTTTCTGTTTGCTGTTTCTAATGGATTATGAAAGTAATTCTTAATGTTTTTTTTCTATAGAACTGAAATTCTGAATTTAGATATTTACTCATCAAGTAATTTCTACATACAACGTCATCTTTTCACATGGCTCTGGTATTGCATAAATAAGGACCAGATGTTTTTTTGAAGATTCTTGAGTCTGACCATAATCCCAATCTATATCTAAACTTATTATAAAATATTGGTGGCGTTTAAAAGACGAAGTGCTTGCTGACAGTGTGTATTTTGGCACAATTTTATGAAAGAATGCCAGAAGGGTGGGGTTTTTTTATGCATTACCCATGCTTTCTACTTTTCCTTTCCTCATCGACCCATACTATAATGCAAATCAATGATGACTATTTAGGGTAGATTCAGTAGAATTAGTCTTAACAGCTACTTTATTTATACACAATTAGTTTAAATGGAGAAGAAAATTAGGTAGGCTAAATATGGGAATATTTTCCAGTCCATTTACTTGTGAGTCTCCTCCCTAGGGTACTTCAATGAGGACAATGCCTATCTCATTATTATGGCTATTGATTTCCTGGATTTTTCTCTTGCCACCCTACTATTGATGACATTCTGCCTCGAGTGGCTGGACCAACCCCAGCCACACAGGGATGTCCTGATAAAGCTTTAATATTATGTTTTTAGTTAAGTATACAGTAAGTATAAGAGATGGGTGAAATGTCTTGTCGTTGCTTTTGTTTGAGGCTTGCTTTGAAACCTGTGGATTGGTTTATAGTATCTTGTGAACTTGGCCAGGTACCGGTTGATTAATGGGTCATTATTCAGATGAGCACCCACCATCAATAGTAAGGACATATATAACTTATCTTCCCATAAGGCTGTAGGGAAGGTAGATTTAAATAGTAATAAAAGTTGCTGTAGCTCATCGTTGCACCTAAACTTGTGGTATAGCATAGTAAACCAGCATGCAGTCAACCTTAAAAGAAATTTCCAACAAAACTTGGGTCACCTTTTCAGTCCACCATGGGATTTTTTCATATGTCACAAGTCAGAAAGTTCCTTTTTTTTAAGCAGGAATAACTAGTTGACATGTAATGGCTGTTATACTCCTATTATTTTTCCATTATCACTGGTGGAAAGGTGTGAAAATCTGAGGTAGAAGTGCTTAGGGATTTCTTTAAGAAAATATTTTTTATCCTCAGAAAAGAAATCAATTTTAAAAAAGAAAACTTGTGAGAGGCAGTTGACATGAAGGAATTTTTCTTACTTTTTTTTTGTGAGGAAGGTTAAAATTCTTAGAACTTTTGAAATCTTTTCACATTTTGTAGGTGAATGATTCTGGTTTTGAAGAACAAGTCAACATTTTCTTTGGAAATGTAATCTAATTATACTAGCAAAATTAAATACAAGCTGAAATAAAAATTAACCCTTTGATTTATTATAAATTGACTGTTTCTCTCCTTTATCAGGTTGTAAGTGGTTTCAGTTTTGATCTTAGGTTCAGATTCAGAGCAGAAGACATTTTTAGTATTGTAAAAATATTCTGGGTTTGAGAGAATAATTTTCTAACTCTACACCTTCTCTATTGAAGATAGGTGCAGAGTTCAGGTGAACAGGGGGAGAAAATTTCCCTCACTTTTCCCAGTCTCTGGTGTCACCAGATTTATGACATAGGGTTTCTGCCACTGTAGCCTAAACACCACAAGTACAAAGGATGTTTTTTACTGTTTGTCAGAGGGTGAAGGGGATGAGGAGTGAGGACCAATCATACCCACAGCTTTGTTCTGGGTCTGCTCATGCTCCTGCATACCAAATAGAGACAAAATACTTGTGCTGCTCACTGTGTTTCTGAGTTTCAGAAAAAGGTGTCTGAAAAGTCTGTGTTTATATAGCACAGCCCAGCACACAAGGATGATATTTGTTTCAGTGAAATGAATTGCCCAAAGTGAGCAGGGTTAAGAAAGACACAATTATTTTACCAATGAAATAATGTAGGACTCTAAGAAAGTAAGTACGTGAGTTGAGCAGTATACATATTTCTAGAAAGACAACATGTTTCCATGAAACAAATGGACAACCATGACTGTTAACAGTTAACTAACCATCCAGTTCAGAAAAGAAACCTAAAGCTTTTCAGTCAAGGTTTTGATGAAAGCAATAACATTCTAAGGACACCACCTAGATCTTATGAGTTACCCAACACACAAAAAAGACTGCCTGCTAAGGCCAATAATCACACAGTGAAGACCATGTAATATTCCCTGCATTCAAAAATAGTCAAACCACCAAAAGATGCAGACAAAAGATCCTCTGTATAAACATTATAAAAGGCTTTGAAAGTTCTGTTAATTACATCAACTTCATGGCAACCAAAGGAAATGAGCTGAACAGCTTTCTATTTCAGTTGGCTTGTTTTAAACTTTCACAAAAAAATATTTTTTTTATCTGTAATTAAAAGCAATTGAGTTAGATGTTATGGAAGAAACCAAGAAGATATATATATTCTTGAACTGTATTTTCAAGTTATGACCTTTTTCAGTTGAGCAGAGTTTTACTGATGTATGAAATAGAAACAATTAAATAGACTATCAGATAAATTCTACTCATTAGTAACAGTTTTTGAAATACTGAACTAGACTGATCAAGGAGAAAACTATTATCTATCTATATATTACCATTTTAAGTGTTTAAAAGTACATGTTTTTAAAACTACACAAAAAGCCTATGCTACAATTATTTAGCTTGGAAATTTAAGGATGTAAAGGAAAGAAAGCCTGGATTTAGAGTTGCTCAGGCCACTGTGTTGCTTGTGGTGTGTTCTTTTTCTTATGCACCGAAGGTGATAATGTCCTACAGGACACTTGTCTAATCATTCCCTTAAAAGCATATCATAACAGATACACACACACAGGAATTTGGAAGACTAAGTCACATTCTCAATTGTGTTACTCCTTGCAAAAACCCTAACTCCTAATGTGTCCTGGGAAAAAAGTTAACATCCCAATTTGTTCTAACAGTAATGTTATCTAGCCTCAGTAATATCTGAATCCCTCAGCTTTCACCATTGTGTGGCACAGGCTTCCTTCACTTGGTTCATGTTTTGCAAGACCAGTAGGTAAGGTGGCTTAACTCAACTTCTCTCCCTTTCTGTCCTTCAGTCAGTTACTACTGTAACTATTTTTTTTTTCCCCAGTGGAAACAGATAGATTTGCAAAATCAAGTATTGTACTAGCAAGTAGTTTGATCCAACCCCTTTCTGACGTCCACCTCCTGGAGTAAAGAAAGGTGAATCACTACCCTCTGGTTACGTATCTTATAACAACTAGAAAAGTGACTGCTGCAGCAGCATGAACCCAACCTTCAACCTAGTAAGTTACTCCTAAATTAATACTGTTACTAAATGGTTACCAGTGTGAGACAAAACCCTCTGTGTCTGATGAAATGGTAAGTTGACTGTATCTTGAGGTACTTGTCATGACATTTTGTTCTACCGTCTAGGATTCATCTTTATAGAAAAAAAACATAAAGAAGTTTCTCAATGAGTTTGGGGAGGAGATAAATTTAGGCCAGAAATCTTTCTTTTTGTTACATGTTTAGCTCTCTGCCGCGATATTCTTGCCTATTGAGTTTGGTTCGATATACTCAATACGGCAAGGTATGGTATAAAGAATGATAGTAAAACTGTATCACATGGGATAAATATTTGAGAGAGAAGAATATCGATTCTGTATATTGTTTCAGTTTTGAATTTCAATATTTCAAAAGAAGAATGTTTGTCCTATCAACTCTTTTCACTAAGGGAGCTATAGAAGAGCTTATTCTCACTTAATATGTCCAGAAAGGAAATCACTGCAGATTAGTTGCTACAGTTGGATATTCATTTTGTAATGAATATTAGGAACATAACTTGCAAGGACAAGAGCAACCTACTAGCATTCAGAAAATGGCAGTGAGCCCAGAAAGCACTTAAGGTCTAATCTTGCACTATTAAAGTCATTGCTCCTACTGACATTAATGTTGCAAGATCGAGAATCTTGATACAGCTTTCACTGGACAAAGCTGATGTTTGCAGGCATCACTCACATTTAAACCAGAGGAGCTGTATTTATTTTCTTGCAATGCTTGTATGTGTGACCAAATTTTGATAGTAATGTACTTTTTGGACGTTTCTGATTTAATCACTCATGTCTTAAAAGTCCAGCAATATTTGGGGAAAACAGATATTAATGCTGTCACACTTGGAAAGCACACTTAAAATGTTTTAACTATCAATATATGTGAGGAACATGTCAGTAAAAACATCTTGGTTTTAAAACATGCTTATGTATCAAAAAGAAGACTCTTTGAAAATATAGTTTAACTATTTTACTACGGTGTAGATATAAAAACTAGAAATGTCTTATGGCTATTTTACAGTAGGGTTTGCCAAAGCAATTTTTGAGAAGACCAGTGAAAATCACATTATTGCAGGTTCTGTGAAAAATGAAACCAGTGGATCTGCTTCATATTTTTTATGCTTTCCACACAAAGAAAATATATAGTGATTTTTTTCCACTCTCCTCAAGTGAAAAATAGTCACTGCTGTGAAAATGCCAACTGTTCTCTGCAAAACTAATGACTCTTCACATCGAGAAGAAGAGTGAAAATAAGTGATTCTTCCAGCAGGGCACTGGAAATACAGGATAGCTATTATTTGCTATGTTAAGTTATATACCATTTTGTCCAGAAGTGAATCTACTGAAAAAAAGGAATTTATTGAAATATTATACATTTCACAAATTTACATGTTCTTCTGAACAGTCCCAGAAACTGCTGTTGTTTTCCTTATTTCTAAGTTTATAAAATAGTTATTAAGGAAAATGGCTGAAAGACAGCAATGGGAAGATCTGCACCTCCTGCACTCCTGATGAAGATTATTTGCTGGTTTTAGTTTTTCTTGTAGTTTTTTGCTTGTTTTTCCCTTCAACCCCTGTCCCTGAAATACAGGTATATGGTATCTCAGGATGATCAGAGAATGCCACATTATGTTGGCTGCTTATTCTTCTAGTTACTTCTAAAACACTGGGGCTCTTCATTAAAAAGGCAGCAAGAAAAAAAAGGATAAGCTGCCAAGGTACTTTCCAACAAGCTTTTCTTGTAGTTGCTACGGAGATGTTGCACAAACATAAATGGGATTTTGATTGAGAGGGTAGATGGCCTGTACAATTGCAAACAGCAGCAGAAGTTCATTGTATTAGAGGTTAATTTTGACATGGTCATTTATAATGGAACTCTTTGTACAGAAGGCATTAAAACGAGTTGTAGACATGGCAACAAATACCATCCATTTTGTAAATCAGAGAAGAGAATGAAATACGATTTGGAAATTATCTTTAAAATGCTTCAAAAAGTGATTAACCTTGCAAAGAAAGGACTGTAGTAAACCACTTCTAATCCAAATTGTTTAGTTCTGCATTACAGACATATGCTTTATACCTGTAGTTCTCAGCCTGTGGCTCATGCAGAGCCACATTGTTTTGTCCAGCCTAATCTCTTTTGATTGAAAGTAAAAAGTAAAATGTAAAAGAACCCAACCCAACCCAAAACCTCTTTGCTCTCTTTCCCTACTGTATAAGAACAGCAAGGGGACATAAGAAGAAACAATCTCCTGAGTGCCAAGCCAGTGTAGAAATAAAGTTATTCTCAGCCTTACTTTTTTCAAAGATTTCTCCATTTCTCCATGTGCTATTATTCATTAATTATGTTTTCTATTGGACAATACTGTGTTATGGCTAGCTGCCTCTGACTAGCAGAAAACTATTAAAAGCACCAAGTATGTCAAACCCAGATAGCATCAGAAATATTGCTACCTTCTCTCTGTCTTCTTGTTGTCACTTTTTAACTCGTAATTCAGAGTGGTGCCTTGATTAAATGTTATCTAATTATCCTCTATATTCCTTTTAAACTCTTCCACTCAGAGCAGTTTCTTTGCCTTCTTTACTCCAACATTGTTCAGAAATCACAGAGGCCAGGACTTGTTATCCAGTCTTTCTCCTTCATGCCCATGTTCTCACTGATGGGTATACTGTAAAATGAATTTATGTGTACCACAGCAAACAGTGCCAACTGGTCTGGGTAATACCTTTGAAAGAAGCAGGTCAGGGTCTTTTCTACATCTTGTTGCTTGAAGATAAATATAAATCACAAATCTAGATGGCCAAGTAACATTATTTAAATCTAATAAAAATATATTTTTGTAATTCATTAAATAGTTTCTCTTTGGGGTATTTAATGGACCCAGACCATAACTCTGCCAGACACATTATATCTTAAGAACCTAGCACAAATAGCTATCAGTTCTGATTAGACTATCTTCATATTATTGCAATATAAAACTATTCACCTTACAACCAACCATGTGTGTTCCTGATCTAAATATTTATTTTATTTTTGCTATGTAAGTGGAGAATCTTATTTCCAATTTTATTTCCTGCCATTCTTTGAAGCATAAAATCTTTCTGGAAGCTGAGAAAAAAGAGCCCACAGACATAGACTTCCTATTAGTAAAGTTGGTGTAAAAAATGACTTGGTTATTCCTTCATGCTACAAACAGTAGAAAATGAATGTTCCTTCACTTCAGCTGAACATCAAGGTGAAGGAGCTCTGTTTCTCTTTTCCTGCATGTGGACTGCAGAGTTAACCCATTCTTTTCTCCTGGGAAAATAAAAATAATGCAGGCAAAGATCTGCCTCAATAGGATTCATCACATATTGCCTCCTAACCTGGGAACCTAGAAGGCATCATTCACACCACAGCTGAGTATCCCCCGGAATACTGAGATCTAATGAAGAGTAACCAAAGCAGAGACTGTACCTGTGGGCACTCCAACCTCTCTCACCCATGTCTGGGCTGTATTTGGGAAGGTGGCGGCATTATAAATATCTCTGGGACAGGTTTGCTGGCTGACCTGGTCTGTACAACAGCTTTGGTCTATCTAAACCTTCTCCTTTTTTGTTCTTTTGGCCTTTCTCCACCAAAACATGAGATCCACAGGGCTACAACGCTAAATATAAATACATTCTGCAGGATGAGTTTTGCAGTGAATGAATCACTAAATGCTTTCTTTCTCTTGCTTGGTGATAATATTTATAGGAAAACAGTTGTACTTTACTAAATGTGGAACCACCTCTCTTACATAAATGATGTTTGAATGACAGCCCCAGCATCTAGGAAAGAGGTAAGCAAGTGTTAGAAATGAGGTTGAACAGTAAATTTGTTCTGACATGGAACAAGCTGAGCCTTGGATGTCTAGACAGTCACTTAAACTTGACAGCATTGTGCTCTTCCTTTCTCAGTAATAGTTGCAAAAAGATATCATGGTATTATAGCATATAATAATGCAATGGTTTCCCCTATAAAGTTAATTACATAGTTAGAGAACATGCACAGCATACAGATGACCACAGACGATATAGGGTGTTTAACACTGTGTTTCATAAAATTTACACATGCATGTTATCACCAATTAATATGTGGAATTATTCAACAGAAAGAAAAAAAAAATCTTATTCAAAGAGACCTTCCAATGGTGTAATCTTATGACTGAGGTAAAAAAGAAAAAGAAATACCAGCCTCTGTTGCTATAATTAAAGAGTTGTCCTGACCCTTACTAGAGTCTGTGCATGCTCAAATTACAAAAGGACTGCCCATCCCAGAGAAAGCTTTTTATATCTGTTTTTTGTGTTATTTCAGCTATGGGGGCAACTTTAGAAAATAAACCTTTTACTAGCTGAAGACAAGAATCACCATCATGTATTGATAGCAGGCAGCTGGAAATGTGGAATGTATACAATATTGTGGTATACAATTGAACAAAATGAGAATGGATTTTCTTAACTGGCAGAACTCTTAAACTTCAATGTAAATAGAAAAAAGGCAACCAGTGGAATACCTCTGCAATTATATGAAACATTTTCATTAATAAATATCATCTTCAATGATAGTTTGCAAAAAGAAACATCTTTAATAATATTATATAAGTGTATATATATATATATATAATATCAAGTCTGACTGATTGGAAAATAAGTACTGAAGGGAGAAACAGGAAGATGATATTTTTATTATGCTTACTAGAAAATATCTTTTAAATTAAAACAAATTACACTTCAAGGATTACTTCTGTTTTTCTTAAGTTTATTTTAAAATTTTTATACATAACTTCTTCCCCAGTTTTTAGATAGAAAAGTATTAATGTAACAAAGATCATTTCTTTCATTATTAACTGCTATTTTTTGCCTGCACAAAAAGGAAATTTTAGGGCCATGAAGATGGTTAAGTGACTGAAGTGTCCAACATATGAGGAGAGGCTGAGAGAGCTCGGTCTGTTCAGCCTGGAGAAGAGAAGGCTCAGGGGAGGTATCATCTCATCTGTGTGTATAAATACCTGTTGGGAGGGAATGAAGAAGACATTTCAATAGTGCCCAGTGACAGGACAAGAGACAATGGGCACAACCATAAATACAGGAAATTCCTGTTGAACTCTTTTTCCTGTGAGGGTGGTCAAACACTTGAGCACGTTGCCCAAGGAGGCTGCAGAGCCTCCATCCTTGTGATATTCAAAACCCAACTGGACACTGTGCTGAGCAACCTGCTCTAGCTGACCTTGCTCTGAGCAGAGGATTGGACTAGATGATCTCCAAAGCTTTCTTCCAACCTCAACTATTCTACATTTCATGATTCTATGAAAACTAGTTTTACCCACTTTACTGCACATGTAGAAAACATACATCATGATCTAAATTGTATGCTAGCTGAGGTGTTGGAATGTGGTCAATTTTCCAGGTAGTGTTTGCACTTGAAGAGATATAAAAGAAATTAATATTCAACTACATCTTATTGTTTGGATTTTTAAATGTTTTAGTTAAAAACTAGACATTATTCTTGAACAGCTTCTTTTTACATTGCAAATATCTTATGATTTTTTTCATATTTCATGATATTTTTCTCAGAACCGTCATTCTTTCATCTTGTAAACTGAAGTGGCACCAAGAGCAGAGATTCCACAACCACTACGGGTAACTCCAATGTTTAACCATCTTCTTTGGAAATAACTTTTCCTTACATCTAATCATAATTTCCCTTACTGCAACTTGTCTATTGTCCCTCATTCTTCCAGTGTGCCCCTCCAGGAACAGCCTGGCTCCATATACCTTACAAACCATCAGCAGTGTCAGCGACTAAGCAGCAGGGCAAACCAACTCATGGCACAGGCACCCATCAAATGAGATTAAGTGGTGGTGACATAATATGTTACTGTCAACTAACGAGGTGACTATAAGAGTATGGATGCAATCTCTCAGCCTGTTCCAATTGCTAAGTAATAAAGACCTTCATCCAAATGATACCTTTTGATAGAGGTATGTGAATGATGAATTATGAGGTAAGATAGGTTAACTCAAACCTCTTTCATAGTTCCTCAGATTTATTATGGTCAGTGAAAGTGATCAGATGTAACTGAAGACAGTATTTAATGTAATGAACTCGAACAATTATAAATGGCAAAGGGACAAAATTTTACCTTCAAATACTTAGCTTCGTCTGATGATATGTGAGAAGAATACATTACAGGACTTCAAATCTGAGACTGAATTTGCTGAAGAAAGAGCTTAAACATGAATGATTTGACTTGTGAGTTCACTGTGCCTGTTAGGTACAAGAAGGCACAGAGATATTGTTATGCTGGAATGTGACTATTTTGATGCTATTTTAGGAACTTTAGAATTTAATAAGAGGGATCTAAAAAAAGGGAGGGTGGACATTTTAGGCCAGAAAAGATCAGTATTACACAGTAGCAGCAGATAGAAAAAATGAGCCAAGTTTGGAGAATATATATGCAGAAGTGCAGGTAGAGATAAGCCTACCTCCATCCGCAACAAGATAAGCAGGTTTGTTTCCCTACAGAGTCGCCCAGACTCAGAATTTCCTAGGACTAATGGGACATCAACACTCACTGCAGCTTGCATTATATGCATAAATACAAATGCATGTGCATGCATACGCACAAACATTTATATGTATGAGAGCACACGTACAGGTACATGGCAATCAATCAAGAATCAATGCCAACCTGTTTTTCACTGCAAAGATGTCATGGAGAGGTGAGACTCCTTTCCTTGGCTATAGCAAAGCATAGAGCCCTACAGGGAAAACACGCCTGGTGCAGCATGCTGGGCAGGGACAAGCTGATATTTGGAATACTGAAAGCACTTGTGGTCATATTCTGGAAACAACAGTAGAAATAATTTTGGTATTACTACACAGATTTTAATGCTTTTCTTTAAAGGACTTCTGGCACAGAAAGAAAACAGGATTCAGGTTCAGACCAGGAAGACATTTTCTCAACAGAGCTGCTCTGATAACTGGAGAAAATGGGACTTTTGGGGGCTTGCAGTGTATGTCCTGTCAGTTGCTTACTAAACCAGTAAGTTCTGAGCATGCTAAAAGAAACATCATTTGAACATTCATTAGGCATGAACAGCATCATTGAATCAGGCAGCTCTGTAGAGGATTTAAAAGCTGTATTTATTTGTTTTAAAAGTCAGCTTTCAGACAGAGCAAACCAAGGCAGAGCTCAAACTGTTTCTTCCGTTCCATTTCAGCTCTTTATAATTTTTTTTGTCTTGCAGTCCTAACTCATACTGTACCATTGATTTCTCTATGAATAAATTTTTTATTCTTAAACTTTTTGAGATGATACATTATCTCAAACTCTGATTTTTCAAGCTTGTATAGGTTTGTACTATTTCATTTTTGAGGCCAAGTCTAATCTAAAGCAAACCATCATGCTTCAATAATTTCAGGTAAAATATATTGATTTGCATCAGCAGACTATCAAGCCAATAACATTTACTCAAAATTTCTTTTCATAATGTTTATTTTGGCAAAAAATTACGTATCAGCACCATAATAACAAGTGTATTAGAAAAAAAAGATGTAGATCAGGTGATAAATATTATGTGAGATAGATAGAATGAAGGTTAGAGGGTCTTTGCTGAAGAAGGTTGAAATCCAGTGAGAGTGCAAAATGTCAGCCTGAATAACTATTTCCCACCCAGTATGAATTGCAAGAGACATAAATGGAAATGAGAGAGAAGCTAACTTCCGACAGATGTTAGCAAGACTTTTTTCACTTAGCACATAATAAACATATGGAATGGCCTATCAGGCACTGTTGCTGAGGCAAAACACAAGGATCGTTCAAGAAACAATTAGATGCTGTTCTAAAGAAATGGAATACTTAACATGGATGAGCCCTGATGGGCTAATAGTCCTGATGGGTAAACCTCTCCAACTAAAACATTTTATGCTCTTATATTCATTTGAATGTAAATATCACTTCAGCAGCATCTATCTACTTCTTGGCTTGGTGGGGGTACTCTTTCATTCCCTCTTTTTTTCACTAACTAAAAAAAGAAACCTTTGTTGTGCAGTTTTAACAAAAGAAAAGCAATGTCTGCAACACATAGTCATCCCCTCTCTTTTCCCACCCATGCAACTGACTTACAGAAGCACAGGAGAGTTGAGATGCCAGCAAATGAGTTGCATTTTTATATGGTTTGGCACATTCAGATATTTGAAGAAAGGCTAGCTGTCTCAGAGAAAGTCACTCAAAGCAGCTTATGTCAGAAATGCTGGTTCTGAACACAGCCCTCCAAATTAAAAGATGAAACACCTGCTCATGCTTTCTCTTTCTTCCCCAAACCCCGATATCTTGCCTGTTCTCATCTCTGTTTCTCAGTAGCGAGAAAAGCAGCTTATCAGAGCGCTTCTTACAGGACCATATGGAGACCACAGGTTTCTCAGCTGAATTATTCATCACACTAGTGTTCCTGAAGTAGATTTAGGATCCATTCTTTCACTGATTTTCTTTTTTTGGTCTAAATGTAGGGTGGCACCAGATAATACATTTTGTCTTAGTTTTGCTGCATGCTCTCTGTCAGAGGTGAGAAACCCAAAATATCTAGCCAAATACATCATTTCTATGCTTTAAACGAAACATTACTTTATTATTTGAAAGATTTCAGTTTCAAAAAGACCTCAAATTCTATTTGCAAAAGCCTCATAAGCTTGAAAAAGCAACAAAAACCGTCACCCGATCCTCTCCCCTCAATGCTGCTTGTTTCACGTTGAACAAATTATTTCCTGTCTTTTTAGAACTACTGTTGAACCAAAAAAACCAGCTCTCGGCACTCCCCTAATTGAAAACAGCATGAAGTAACAGGCGTTTGCAGTTTTGAAGCCATTGCCACAAGTATGGTGCTGTTGTAGTGAGATATCCGTTCAGGATCAGCAGGATAGGTAGATGGTGTGTACCTTATGCTCTCTTGAGTGAGTGGTGGACTCTTTGTGTATTAAAGACTTACATAATGCCAATTCAGAAATGGTAAGTGTTCTGAAATAGACAAAATGTTTTGATTCTGGAAACAGTTGCACAGATGGATGATGAAATGAAAATGGAATGAAAGCGCTGGTCAAACCCTTGTCACAACAAAAGGTCAGAAGATGATAACAGTAAACTTTAGTTTCCACAGCCTTTCCTATTACAATAGAAATTACATTTACGTGTGTACTTTTGGTTAAAACCAACCCAGATCAGACCTCCCTTCCCGTAATATGGCCCCAATTGCAAGTTACTCTTACTGTTTTGCTTAACAGTAAGCACCGGGCAAAACAGAAAACCTTAAAGCAAACAAATAAGAGAACATTTTCTCTCACTACAAATATCCAGTCTTCCCAGAAATATCTACTGGTTAATCAGAATTAAAAATGCTTCTGTCGTTTCAAAAAGGTTCTAATTTTAATCGTGATTTATTTTTAAAGGTATTTCAAAAGAAAGCAAGTATTAAAAAAAGTTCTAATACTGAATGTACTCTTTGTAAAAGAGGGATAGAAGGGAATTTGTTGACAGGTGAAATATTCACAGAGGACAGAGAACAGTGCACCTAATCATTTTGTCCTTGGAGTCAGACAATAGCAACCTAGTTTTCATATAACAGTGGAGTACCTCTCTAATGAGTATGTGCCATGTTTTATTTCCTTATATAGTGAAGCAAATACATTTTGCTATTAGCTTTTGTTCCCTTTTCTATCCTTCTTTCCCATTTCTCTTTCCCCACTGTCAACAATACTATTTCTAATTGATAAGAAAGAGAATATAGCTTTAGAATACTAAGGTAAGGCAGATAATTGAAATTTATGTGAATTACAGTAGCATTTTCACTTCCACCAGATAAATAATAAATAAATTAAAAAATAAAAGTACTATCAATCTTCTTTTTTTTTGGTGGCATAAGATCACCAGCTGATTTAAAGACTTCCCCAGGTACTACTCCACAGCTGGGTGTATGACAGAATGGTGGGCTAGGACTGATTAAATAATATTTCTGTTTGAAGCGTTTGCCTGTTACTCCAATCAGCAGCAGGTCTTTCTTCGAGGAGCGTTTTCTCTGGCAGAACTGCATGCTCTCTGTTCTCGGCCTCACCGGCTGCAAAGGAGGTCACAAAATTGTAGCTTGAACCTGACTGGAAAGTAATATAATAAACCTGAAACTTTTCTCAGTAGACTTTTACAGCTTGTGAGCTTCCACCTTGAAGGTAAGATGTCGCTTGGCTGTAGGTTTACAAACTCTGGTGCTGGTTTGTTTTAGTACAGGCTCATAACCCTCATATATTAACACCCTACAATTGTTAGCGTGTATTTAGCCTGTAAAAATACTAAGAGAAAGTGCCTGTAATAGAAAAATGTTTAATTTATTTCCTAAAAAGAGAAGTGAGAAAGACCTTTTCCAGTGAGAAAGAGATGAATAATTAGGCTACCTTTGTAGGAATGAAGAAAAATGTAATCAAGCAAAGTGATATTTTGAATATAGGTTTCCAGCATTCCAGATATGTATTTTTGATCATACTGTGCACCATTACCACTTCTTCTAGGTTATGCCTAATGGCCTATTGGACATTGATCACACCTCAGATTAAACAATTCCCTTCCACAGATTGCCTGTAAAAAGTAGCATTGAACGAACAGCCTTCTCAGACATTCTTTTTAACAATGTGTGACTGACACTGTAAGTTGGAGTCAGACTAAACATCTGTGTGAACTCTGCTGAAAAGTTATAGAACACCACCTGTTCACTATAGTCAATGACCTTAAAAACACCTGTGAAGTTAAGACAGGTAGAGAAATGGGATTTGGGGAGGAAAAAAGGTTGGGGAGGGGGAGAAACTTCTGTGGGTATAGGTGTCAAAAGCAAGGCCAGAAAGCTCAGAGGTCCTGCCTTCTGTTGTATTGCTCTAAATATGTCACAGCCTTTGAACAAAAGGCTCTTCAACAAAACACTCAGCATTTTGTACTACTAATAGAAAGAGTAGAAGACTACTTGGTCCATATCCTTCTAGTTCTAGCTGCTCCTCCAGGAATTAACATCTCTCTTGTTGGAAGACCCATGCCAACATACTCCTTAACAAATGTTATTGTGGTTGCTTGTTCACTTATTTTGATGACGTTTTGAGATAAGTATTGCTGGTAGTAGCCAGTGAAGAAAAACATATTTCTTCTGGCGTTGTAAAATATAAATTTTGCAGTTCTGAAGTATACAGTGACCTTTGTGCTATTCTCAAAGTCTTCTGTGCTACTGTGGATTAGTTGTTTAGTTTTCCAAGTATGGTGTATGCGCACTATTCTGCAACACTGTGATGAAAATAATAAAGATACCTTAGTGCAAACCCTGCTGTATTGTAATAAAGTGTTAGAAAATATGTTCATTTTTAATTGTTTCATTTCTGGGATTATGTCTGCCCAAGGCAAGAGAGAATTGAGTATGTATTTCTCTGGTGTGCAAAAACATTTATTCAGAATATATGCAAATCAACCAAACATTCTCATAAACAGCAGTACTGAGCTGATAGTTAATGACAGTAAGAGCTGATAACTTAATGATGAAAAAAAAAATACCATGCCTAATTAATAGGCTGTAACACTTTCAGGAGAACTGGATGTCTCAAAAAAAAAAATCCTTAACTCTTACAAAACAATTTCCTGGGCTTGAGAAGTGGTATGTTTTTACTTCATGAGGCAGGAAAGAGTCCTGACAAGAGATGCACAACAGGTTATGACAGTTACTTAATCCATTCTATCTCTTGTAGACAGGGGTTCCTGCTTCCAATAGATTATATCTTAATGATCTGCTTGTGGGGCAAAAATTTCCTGACCCAACAACAGGTCAGGACCTGCTAGAAGAACTGATTAGGCTGACCATGAAGATGCAACATGGAAGAGCAAGCGATATGGTAGTAGGAAAATCACATGAGCGTAGTTTGATGCACAAAAGTGTTTAATGACAGAAAAGAAATAGGAAAGCAATGCCCCTAAGAAAGGAGAAATCCATAGACAAGAAGTGTTAGAGTTCCTTTTGAAGAGGAAGGGTATGTCTTTTAATGGAGCTCATTCTATAAAATGGAAAAATCATTGTGGAAAATTCTATTAAGTGATTAAGTTTGCCATCACTATTAGCTAGCAAAAATTTTCAGGGGACATTTGTAATTTACCTGCTTCCTTGGTCCTATGAATGAAACAATGTTGGGTGTGATCTTTGAGTCTTAAAAAACCACAGAGATCTCACTGCTGTCAAATCACACTTAAGTGTTTACTTAATGGAGCCAATGGGCTCTCCAAATTAACAGGCTTGGAGAAACACTAAAAGGTAAAGTGCTACTAAAAAGAAGTGGTTGAGTGGAAAGTGGTAGTTTTATGCAGGAATGTTCCAGGAGTAAACAGGGTCTAAAAGAAAAAGAGCAAACAAAAAAACACTGCAGTTTCACAACAGGCTACACCTTTCTCTTGCTCTTATATGATCGCAGCAGGGAACAGAGAGCTCAGAAACCGCTGAGAGCTGAAATAGTTTCTGCTCTAGCAACTCATACAGGTCTTGCCTCTTATTTTAATGTACTGGAGCTGAAAAGTTTTTAACATACCAAATGGTAATTAGCAAGGGATGATTCTCAAAAGGTTTGGAGTTTCATTGCTTGGAACTTCTCGGAGCCTATTTTGTCGCGACATCTCAACTAAAAGACCCAGGAGAACAAGTTTCTGAAAAGATTTCTTGTGCTTCCTCGTTCACCTAGACTGAAAATATCACACAAAAACTACTTTTCTCACTGTACTCAGAACACTGCAAGGAAGATTATTGATAGTAGTCATTAAAAGGGACAGGTGTTTTTTCTGGCTGTTGTAACAGCTGGCTGCATAATTCAACCCGATTAATATGTAAGGATTCGCATATGGGTGAGTATTTTATGGATGGCTGGAACAAGTGACAACGTTTAACAAATGACCTAATATAGGTCTCAGGGTGTTCCTGTTTCTAGCCCTGAGAAACCTGAGGGTTCTACAAGCTTATCTGTATTTGGGGATTTACTTTCAGATGCATGTTCATATTTACTATATTTCTTAATAAGCAGGTGGTACTTCTGAATTTTGTGGTGCCTTCAAATCAGTATTAAAAAAAACCCATTTTTTTCTAATTGAAAATATTA
The DNA here is from genome assembly GCF_900496995.4 of Aquila chrysaetos chrysaetos. NCBI lineage: Eukaryota > Metazoa > Chordata > Aves > Accipitriformes > Accipitridae > Aquila > Aquila chrysaetos. The sequence continues at coordinate 59,692,183 of NC_044007.1, forward strand.
TTGAAGTTTAAAACTGTCAAGCCCCCCCAAACAAAGCAACCAGTAACAACATCTTATCAGCATCCATCTGCAATCAGACAAAGATTAAACATTTATTTTAACAGATGACCAAAATGACTTTTTTTCCAGAAACAGATAGAATGCAAAATTATATATAGAATGTCCAATCAATAGACTTATGAAATTAGTGCAGAGAATTCTGTGGCTTGAATGAGCAGCATGAAAGGTATTTCAGTGAGAGCGAATGGAGGACCAACCTGAGCCAGTATATTTTCACTGCCGTGTGTTTCTGTGAAAGAGCAGAACTAAAAAGCTCTCTAACCAGAGTTTTCTAAAGATGAGAAACTTAGTGTATTACATCTACTTCTATTATAATGCCGTACAATTTCACACTGATATTTACTCCCCCATCACAACAATCACTCTCTGAGTACTTACCCACAAAATAGGAAACAAGCTGTTTTTCCTTTGCCTTGCCTTTGCACACCTCAGCATTGTTTTAACCTACGAAACTTCCGCACCCCTGGGATCTGAGGCTTGAAGATTTTTAAGCCTTTCCACTAGGATACTATAAACACATTTGAAGAAGTGACATGTACTACATGTGGGGAAGCATAAGTTACACGTTACACCCCTGAGAGTAAAGACCAGCTGCTGTAGGCGAATATTTGTATGCACCTGAGCAGCTTCTCCTTTAAGGACCTCTCCAAGTGAAGTGAGGGGCTTGGCTAAGCACTTTCGATACAAATCCAGCTTTTTTTACTTTTGGCTGGATTTACTTCTCCAGCTGCAGAATAAACTGCTTGGTTATAAATGTTAGCCATTAACTATGGCAGTTAGCACAAGGAAGATTGCACTCATATAACAATACAAGATAGAAACTACTGCATCTCACCTATGTGGCATCTCCATGAGCCATTAAGAAGAGACAGTAATTCTGCATTTAACCTCAAGGACACAGAGATTGGTTGGTTTGTATCCGAACCTTCGCTAGCTCACATCTCTCATTGTTTTATATCATGTAGTATCAAAAGAAATGGACATTGTTATGCCAAACAAGATTTGGAACTTAGCCCGACCTAAAAAAAGAAACCATTTCAAATTCAGGCAAGCAGTAACATGAAGCAAGATGAAGACCAGATATTTAACCTTACTCAGCCAGTTCAGTGTTTTCTGAGTCCCATTCCCAATTTATTAAATTGTTGTGTTGTTTTGTTGGTTTTTTTTTAAAGTAAGCTTTGATTAATCCTCTCCAAGTATGTATTTAAGTTTATTAATTTAACATTTTCTGCCCATATTTTGTAAGCATAAATTATAGAAATCAACATAAAAATAAAATCTAAATTTCACAGAACCTTTTTGCCTGGAAGATAAGGTTTTTAATCACAAAAATCATATATAGATGCTGCAGGGGCTGACTTCCTACTAGTGAGCTAAACTGGAAAATAAATCACACTGGCCTGGATCAAGAAGATGAAGAAAATATTGGGACAAAAAAAGAAATCATTTTGCTTTGAAAGACTAAAATATTTTGTTCTATCCAAAATGGACTTCTTGTCTTTTTAAAATTTTAAGAGAAAATGTAGGCAAAATTAACCTGAAATTAAGAACAGCCAAGAATAACAAAGTGTTAAAATGAAACTACAGAACTTTCTGGGTTTTTTTAATTATTATTTTAACAATCATAGAAAAGGAATTTAACAGTAATTCACAAATGTTTTGGCTGACCACTTTCTCAATTTGCCATGTAATAAACACGCAGCGAAAACCAGCAGTTCTCCCTGGGTGAATGTGTGAACTGGAAACAACCCTGACATGACCAGGTCCCAGCATCCGAAGGGCTATGAAATTGTATACTCTAGCTCCTACACAGATGGATAGCAGGGTCTGAAATTCAAATGTAATGATACCTCTCTTTCAAACTGCTAGAGCATGAAAGAGGCTAAGGCAGGAGTTCTCTCTTCTTTGTGGCTGGAGGAACCTGGGTTAATTCTCTCCTTCCTTTGCTTTTACTTTTGATAGCTAAGGAAGGCTTCCGGCATGATTACACATCGCACAGAACTCCCTGCTTTGACTCGGAGTGAAGCGGTGATTTTGTATGTGCAGGACTCCGCTCACTCTGCTTTACTCCAAGTAGTATGAAGTAGCTCAGGTCAAACTGGTTTGACCTCGAGGTTCATGTGTGGAATCTTGAAGAACTGAAAGAGAAAAGGTGGAATAACATTTTTTTTGGAGTTTTGTCAGTAGTAGTCTATTTTCCCACGAAAACCAAACTCATTTTTGAGGATGGTGTGTGTGGTTTAGACTTCTGATTTCCCTCTATCCAAGCTGGTTTTCTTTGTCCTTCGGAGAAAAAACAGGCACTAGGTTTCATGCTGGTGTTATTTCATTCAAAATATCTACCTTTATTTGGATTGTTTTATTAGTAATATTAGAAGCCATTTCTTTTCAACATTTAGTTCCTCTGTTTTTATCTTTGCTCAATGATATCAGTGAAATGCCATCATAGTATGAAACAGTGGTAAAACTGCATGAGAAATCCATGGTCACAAAGAATTCAGAGTTACTCACAGACTTGTCATAAAAATAGGTGCTCCAATTACATCTACAAGTTTATACTTCAAATTTAAGACTGAGATATCCATTATTTATAATTACCTATAACTAAAGAAAAACTATACTCTGGATCATAATGAAAAAAATAATGATACTGAAGATATCTTAATAACATGCAAGATTTTATGAGTTCAGGCAAGGGTAAAATATCCCTGCATTTCAGGTCACTAAAGAAAAAAAGTTTACTACAGTGCTTTTGTAGTTGATAACTTTTTTCATTATTTTTTGTGTGTTCATCAGAGCAAGAGGGATCATTTATGAATTATGACAGCTAGCAAAATTCAAATAATTTGCAAATATCTTCATTTTCAATATGATAGGAAAATTGTAATAACAAAAAAATTTTAAATTTCATTAAAAATTCCTCCTTCAGAAAAGGTTATTTTAAGCTGTTGTTTTTTTAATTTAAAAAAGTTTTCATACAAAACAGAAAAAACTTTAATTAAAAAAAAAATCATTACAGCTCTCTGCTTACCTGTGTATTGAATATTAGAGAGGAAATTATTAGTCTATGATACTGACAGATGAACAGAAATGTTTTAATAATACATTCATCACAATACTAAGGAAGATGGAGTAAATGGCCAGGTTAAACACTTCAGATTGCTGACCTTGGTAAACTGTACACAGATTTATCACAGTAAAAATAAAATAACATAAGCAGATTTACTAAAATAACTAGAACTCTGAGCCATATTTATTGCAGCACTAACTTTGATTTTGTGTTGTAGACGATCTATTACAGTCATAGATGACTAAGGCTGCCAGTTAAAAGTCTGAATCAAAAATTCAATATTCACTGAGATGAATATCCCATAATTTCTCTTCTCTGAGGTATTTCATAAAGCCCTGTGGTACTACTATATAATATGTAAATCCGATTAATATAGGACCACGGTCTCCAGGACTGTCAGTACAGTAGTTCCCTGCAGTATTAAAGTCCACAAAACTTGATTTTTAATATATTCATGAACAATGAAGGAAATACATGTTGAATGCAAAAATAGCTACACCTTTTGGAAGGACAACCAACCAGATGCTTTCATTTCTAGGTTGGCAACCATGGGGATGCAAGAAAAGTGAGGTGTTAGTCCTGGGACTTTACACCTAGGATTTTCAGTAATAAATGTTGCTGTGTTAGCAGTACATATAAGGTTCTTAAAAAGGTTCTGCCATCGAAAAGCTATGTTTAAATCCTAGTTTAAGGATAAGTTTTGCCTTGTATGTGCCTATTTACAGGTAAAAATACCTATGGTGGGGGGTGGTTCATATAACAATTGCTTTGTTTGACACCACCTCTTAAAAAAATCTGCATTTTATAACTTGCCTTATGGAACAACACTGTTAGAAAAGTTTTTCCTTCTGTCCTAATGGGCTGAAACACCTTAGAGTGTACCAGTTTAGCTATGGTTCGCTGATACTCCACAGACAGGGTATGTCAGGCAGCTCACAACGTTCCCCCATGGATGCAAGATCAGAGACAGAAACAACCTATTTCCTCTTTGCAAGTCATATGCTAAGTAGGAGCATGCTTTGGATAGTTTTTGTGCTACATTTTTCTTTATATGCTATATAGAAATCTGTCTCAGAGTTCATTTCCACTGAAGGAATAGCACAACCAGAGTTTTGCAAAGAATGGAGGTGTGAGACCTTACCCCAAAAGATTAGAGCTGTCACTAAAAAAGCAAGCGGTCCATGTTCTAAAACATGTCAAAACTCAAAGGTGTAGCACACTAGTTAGGTTGTCAACATGACCTTGTATTCCTTTACTTTAGTTTTTGTTGCTGTTTGAACAAAGCAAAATCACAAATTAGAGACAGAGCTCTAGGAAAAATTTGATAAATTAATAACACTAATCTTATGAGATATGAGAAATAACTATTTTGATACAACTTTTATGAAAAAGAATTATAAGTTATTTACCTCAAAGATGCTTGCATGCTTTCAAAATCAAATCAAAACAACAAAATGAGAAACACATTAGAAGTCAGCAAACACGATTTCAACAATTTTGTAGGATTTGTTTTAGTGGATGCGGCACTAAGCATTTTGTATTCCTCAAATGAAAATTAGTGCTTTAGCAAAACCAACATTAGTCCTTATCAGTGAGGACTCACTTCATGAATGGTGAGTGTCAGGGTGAATAAAGGTAGCAGAATTAGTTTCTATTCATTAAAATATCACCTTTTTCATTATAATACAATATTAATTTTTTTTTGCAATGCAAGATTAAGAGAGAAAATTGTGCTGACTACAACTTCTGTTCTATTTATGCATATATGTATACACACAGTCACAACTGCAACATTTTTATGGTTAAAAGTATTGTAGCCTGGAGCAACTGAAGGAATCTGTTGTGTAAATTCCATGTTGTGTAAATTATTATGTTTCTTTAATGGAATTAATAGGTGATCAGAGCCTGAGGGTTGCTTGTTTGACTTATAAATGTATTAAGTATAGCATTCATTCAAAGAAACAGCAGTTTCTGCTATATCCTGTTACATATGGAACAAGATGTGTTGATTGTAAGAGGTATTGCAATCTAACTAGTTTGACTATTCAGCACATACAAAACAGTGAGCGAAGTGAGTTCTATGAATCCAAATTAATTAGTTACGTACCTTTAGGAGGCTTTAGCATTGATGGTAATTTTGTGGTAGAGTGATTGCCATTAGGTCAGACTACCTGACAATAATGATCTTTCTAGCATGAAGTTTTATGGGAAGATTACTCTTATTTCTATTACTGAGAACCTGTCTTCGTAGGGGATTCTGCAGTATAGGGGAAAGTGAGGAGAGGATGACATTTCAGGCACAGATCCCTTTGTGAGCTGAAGTGCTGAACCCATATACCAGAGGAATGGGGTGGAGATTTCCAGTCTACTGAACACTATCTACTCCACAGACAGGGTGGTCATGTGTTTTGGGTGACCTTTTGTCCCATAGGGCCATCTTTGTCATCCCCTTTCAAAGCAGATTAACTTTGTTGACCCGTTGCTTCAGAGAGGCTCTATGCAGGTATAGTACTGTTCCTGCTCTTTTAGGATTACAGCCCATAAATACATGTCAGCTTTGCATTTATTTGTTTGTAATTTTATGGTGAAAATGTTTTTAGCTAGGGCAGAGGGCGGAAACATTTTTTCACATTTCTCCTTCCTAATTTGAGATGTTCAGCTGACCTTGAAAAGTTGTAGCTTCTCTTCTGTGTATTGGGGATAACACCGAGTTCCGAGGAAAAGATGGTAATGTCAGAAATTACAGCCTCATAAAGCCCTTAATTCTCATCATAAAAATAATATATAAAGTAGAGAACTATGAGGGTGCCTTACATATTGCACTGTCAGGTTTAGGAGCACTACAATAAAATTTACAATGCCTTTTTATTTGATAGTGGGTAAGAAAGAAAGAAAGTGTAGCTTAAAAATTGCCATGTTATAAACAAGTGAGCTTTTCGGGGGTGGAGGAAGGGAAGCTGGGAGCACAAAATGATGGGCTTTGAGGCTTTTACTACATCTTTAAAACAATGTTGCTAAGAATCCCAGATGTTCACTCCAGGTGAAGTTTTTAAATACATGATGGGCTAAAATTTTAAAATTCTGCTCATTATGAAACAAATGCTTTTCTCAGAGTATCTGAGAATGCAGACAACACAAATAACTTTAGGAGCTTCTGAGAGCACAGTCAGAGAGCACAGAGAAAGCTCATTTGGGCAGGAGACAACAGATGAAATCCCAAGCATGTTGTGGCCAAGGGGAGTTTTCCCACTGATACTAATGAAGGCAAGATTTCTACCAGCTTCTCTAGGAAAATTTCATCACCTGTCTTCTGAGAAGCAGTAATCATCTTCATCGTTACCACTTTCCATTCTGACTATGATTGGCTTTCATGGCTAAAAGTCTAACATGCCTCTCTGTACCCAACGCACAGAAGATATTAGTTCATTGCAACTCCCACTCATAGGACTCAGCTCTCTAGCTTGAACCAGGCAAGGTCATATTTCTGCTTCTAAACAGTGGCTGAAATGATGGTTGCTGTAAAATCAGAACCATGTCATACATGAAATAGCAAGCAGGTCTAAAATTACCCATTTTTCAACTTGGGGACCAGAATATAACAGATGTTGGCTTCATTATTTTCTTAAAAGCCTCACTGAACATGCATTGTGTGCAAGATGTTCTATACAAACATAGGAAGAGGGGTAGAATATGTAGAATATGGAAAGATATAGAAAGCAAACATAAGTACAAACATTCAAGGTCAAAAATAAGAGGTCAAGACGTACACAAAGGTGATTTAAGAATAAATGAGAACAAATTTTCTTTCTCCCTTAGTCACTCATCTTCAACTGAATATTTTGCCTAGGAAGGTGTGCTGGTTTTGGCTGGGATAGAGTTTATTTTCTTCACAGTAGCTAGTACGGGGCTGTGTTTTGGATCTGTGCTGAAAACAGTGCTGATAACACAGGCATGTGTTCATTGCTGCTGAGCAGTGCTTACGCAGACTCAAGGGCTTTTCTGCTTCTCACCCCACCCCACCAGCGAGGAGGCTGGGGGGGCACAAGAAGTTGGGAGGGGACACAGCCGGGACAGCTGACCCCAAGTGACCTAAGGGATATTCCAGACCATACGATGTCATGCTCAGCATATAAAGCTGGGGGAAGAAGAAGGAAGAGGGGGGACATTGGGAATGATGGTGTTTGTCTTCCCAACTCAACGTTAGGCGTGATGGAGCCCTGCTTTCCTGGAGATGGCTGAACACCTGCCTGCCCATGGGAAGTGGGGAATGAATTCCTTGTTTTGCTTTGTTTGCATGCATGGCTTTTTCTTTACCTGTCTTTAAACTGTCTTTATCTCAACCCACGAGTTTTCTCACTTCTACCCTCCTGATTCTCTCTCCCATCCCACTGCGGGGTAGTGAGCAAACGGCTGTGTGGGGCTGAGTTCCTGGCTGGGGTTAAACCATGACAGAGGGACAGGCTTAATCTTGTCACACTTTGCACAACACGCTGGCCACCAGCAAATGCTGAAGAGTTAGGCATCTTGCAGAATCATGTTTTTATTCTGACCTAGTTAGTCATAGACTTTTATTATGTGACTTTGCTATTGAATTCAGTGAATAGATATAAATATATGCAGACTAGAGGCCACATATCGTCTTTAGGATAGAAACACTGAAATGCTGTAGTACATGAGAGGTTTTGAAAGCTATTATTCATATTTGTTTACTTGCAAAACCGTGGCCTATAGAAGTACCTCTGTTTTTTCTTCAGAGATTCACAGTGCTCTGGTAAATATTTTCATACATGGTTAATCTTTCATACATCATTATGTGGGCAAAAAGTAAGTCTATCAAAAATTTAAAACAACCAGTTGTTGTTCTGGAAGGTAGCAGATGCTGAATATTTCACAGATGTCTTCCTCCCATTTGTTTGGTTTCACCACTTATGTGGAGATAACGGAAGCACATTTTCCAAGCCTCGACAGTGCACTTGATCAGCACTCTGCTGGCAGATGAGCTTCAGCGTAATAGTGTCCAACAGGTGTGAAAGGGCAGAATGGGGCTTTCATTGGAGTGTTTTATGTATGTCTGCTAATTGCATTCTGCTGCTCCCAACACTTGCATGGGAATCTCACACACTTGTCATCTCTCCAACATGTGGTAAGGGCTGGGAGACCTACTGTCTGACGAAAATTGCCCTCTTCCTTCTTCACAGCCTGACAAGTAGTTCACTTGTGGTCAGAGGGATTGGTTCCCAAAGCTAGCGGGCAGCTATCAAACTGTGGTAGAGTATATATCCTCTTTCTGAACTTATACCTATCAAACTTTTTCCTTTTTTCTCTCCCCCCCCCCCCCCCCGAAGAAAGTGCTAATTACTTCAGTTTGTATTTATTATTCTAAGAAAGACAATTTGTCGCTTTTCTGTAAGGGCTAGAATTTCAATAATTTCAATTCTCATTTTACCTCTTGTATGTTTAAAATGGCTTATAGAAGGGATTTAATCATGAACTTCTGCCTTTCCCTGTGAATTACTGGTATGTTACTTGGTTAAAGTTCTTAAGCTTTTAGAGTAATTGAAATGTTGGGTTGAATCTTAGGAAGAATTAACTACCAATATTTTTAGAAAGTAAATTAAAGCTTTTCTGCTTTTCAGTAGACTAGCCTTCTAAATATCCTTTAAGATTTGTATGCAGTGTCATTTTTAGAGAGTGTTCTCAGCAACGTCAGCCTCTTGGATCTCCTTCACAATATAATTCTGAACGCAACATGTAAAAAAAACCCCAAACCCAGCCATAATTTTAGGTGACAATATTCTGCCATATAGTTAAGTTTTACTTAAACAGATGCGCAACTTTACTGAGTAAGTATGATGAATCATGCAGCACCTCAGGCAACCACATTTTATGCTAGATATTGTCCCTAGATAGATATTAAAGTCTGATAATTTCTTTTGGTCAAGCCTAGTACTAAAATTAATGTCTGACTGCCCCAAACATGTATATTAAGTTATAAGCCTCTTTCTCTCACATCCACCAACAAACCATAGCAGAGAATCTCAAAGAAAAGCATCCCTAAATATTGTTAACAATTCATCTATAGATAATAAGAGCACTGAAATGCTGAGATATCAGCATATAGAGCTATAGTTACTGTTTCTTCAAAATTAATAAAATCAAAAAGTATTGGGAGAAAACCATACATAAACTTAGAAGTCCTTTCCAGCTAAAACAAGAGGGACTGCAGTAAGCAGCAGCTGTTGTAAAATAGTTACTTCAAAGCGGTAGCTAGTTGATTTTGGCATATTTAAAAGCCCACCCTGCAAATAGCATGCTTAGAAAATAAGGTGGTTTTTTTCATAGTACCTTCATGTGAAAAGGTCAGAAAGTTAGGGACTGTGAAATGGAAAGACAACATTTTTATACTACTGCTATGTCTGATGTTACATTAGCATGCTTTGTCAGCTAAAGAGATTAAAAAATAATCACATTTTAACTTAGAGTTGATTTACAGGAAGAGAACTAGAAAGACAGCTTGACATTGAATGAATACTTATGCTTCTTAAGTCCAGCTGAATTATTTTGTTAATATCTGTGTTGAATAGTAAGGTTGTTCTGCAAGGCAAAAAAAAAAAAGAGCCGTCACCATATTTTAATAAGAAACATGCCTTTTTTCTTGTTGCAAATATCTCATCTGAATATTAGAAGTACTAACAAACTCCCCTTACTTCTCCCAGCTTACCAGGACCCCACACTTTGGGGTATGCCTGTCATACACCCACATTGAAACATACAAGTTGGGTGCAAAGAGGGTGTAACTGCTCCAGGATGAAGACCCTCCTACAGCATCTGAGCTCTGTCCCATTCACACAATGCGGTTTCTTCCCAGCGACGCTTGCGATGAGCACAGGTATCACAGAAAAACCACAAAGCATTTCTAGTCTTTTTACTTTGCTATAAAACAAGGCTTTTTTCTCTTCTCATTTGGCTATCTATGTGAATTTCACACTGCTAGGATTATTATGAGCGAATACCCCTGTCAGCTCTGCCCCTTTGAACTCCTCTTTAGAGCTCAATTCAAACTAGGAGAGAGCAAAAATGTTTCCAATCGTCCTGGATGACAACATCCTGCCATACTGGGAAGTTTGATCTAAAATGGGACTTACTAGCTTACTGAAAAGAGAGCATAGGCAATGAATTATTCAGAGTTTCTAGTCAACAACCTTTTATACCATGTTCTATCCCAGGATAGATGGTTCAGGCTCAAGTACTGTATTTGTCAACAGTAAACTAAACCTGCTGCCCAAATCCCACACTGACAGTGTTAAACTGCTTGTATATTGTTATGGCTGTCATTTAAGGCAGCTAAAGCACAGAAATTCAGAGCAGGGCTGTCCCTGTATTATTAACTCATCCCCTTGTGTTTTCACTTTTCATGAACTCAGAAACCTGGCAATGCTGCAAGAATTACTGAGGCTGCAACAACACCTAGGCACAGGGGAATCCATTACGAATGGCATCAGTGATGCAGCATTAACTCTGGATTTCCTTTATTTGTGCTTAATTTACAACATTTCTTGCAGTCTTTTATTTCAATGAGATGATTTTAGAAATGCAAATCCCATGGCCATGGATTGGAGACTATAAAGAAAGCAGTCTATTTCCCTGATGTGATACTTCAGGTGATCCCATTAGACCTAAACCATCAGGAAATCAGCTCAGTATTATTGCTATGTATACTGATTTTGTGCTTTTCTCTCATTTCTTCAGTGTGTTTGTTTGAAGAGAATATTTACAAACAAAACAACGAAGAAGATAATATCTACTCAAATGACCTTAAACATTTTGTCCCCAAACCATGTTTTAAATACATAAGATAGTATTCAGAGGTAGCTTTTGGGCACTTTAGTAAGAGGGACGTGAGTGCTGTTCCACTATGTTAAATAAGGTCTGACTTAAACCGGATCAAATTGGGCCCTTTGATTCACTCTTCAAAATTACAATCCTAAAAACATTGACCCTTTCAAGTATGTTACTAAATCTGCCACCTCTTGAAATCAGGTATTTTTTGAGGCCAACCAGCCTAAATTTTTCTTCTCGCTGCTAGTAAAAATAGTGTCATAGGCAGATGTAAAGCAAGATCAAAGTGTTTGGCCTCTTATAAAAAATAATGATCTTATCACATTGTTGGTGCCTACATTTGGCAGTGCTCAAGTTTCTGTTCCTCTTTTGAAACGTTATTCTCTATGAATTCCTTCATTCAGAATCAAGCCCCCTACTTCATATCTTAATAGATGCTTTCCCTCTGCCTCAGGTTATTTTTATTTTAAAATTACTTATAGATGGCTGTACTCTTGGAGCCAAGAGTTACTGCACCAATCAGTTCTTAGCAGATATACTTATCTCAGGCACTTTAGTTGTTACTGGGGTAAAAAAACTCCACCTATTGAGACAAAATCCAAATGTATTATCTTACCATGTTGTGGCATCAGTCACCTGTCAGCTTCTGTGGTACAAATTGTTAGAGCTGGAGAGAACCCTGATCTGTTTCTGGTGCGATGGAATCTCATATGCCTTTATCATTTTCATGAGGTGCTTGTTACACCGACAGCAACTCTTAGTAATGGCTATGTTTCTGCTTCTTTTTCTCAAAAGTGTTTCTATTCTATAGATGACTTTGCTTTTTAAGAACTTATATCTGACTTTTGAAAATACCTATTTATAGATGTTGAAATTAATCCCAATTTTACTGATACATCTTTCTCATTTTTCTGAAGCACCCCACATAACATTATTATAAAAACATCCATAAAGAATAAAATGCTCCAAATGTATATTAATCTCAAGAATATAATGTTAAATTAATCTGTCTGAAATATGAAAAATATCCATGCTTATCTATTAAAAAATAATGAAACTAGATTTCCAATAATTAGGATGTGATATTAGGAAATGCCAGAGCTGACTCTGATTTATCTCTATGTACGTGTTACTCTAACTATAGCAAGATTGTACTTGACAAAAATATTTTATAAATATCAGTCAGTCTTCCATGTGCCGGTACCCCATGTCAGCAAACACGGAGACAGCAGTTATAGACCAGATGGCCTAGCTAGGAATGTGTTGTTTACATACATTTGTGTGGTTTCATTGTGTGTTGTGAATGTGCAAACCTGGTTCACATGCCTATAGGCAACAGTTATCCATTTTTGTCTAATTTTTCAGTAGTTAGTTTGCACTGATGGTACTAGTTTCAGGATTGATACCATTATTAACATGATCAATTCCTCCATTGTATGAATACAAATTAGTTTCATTTGGCAAACTTTTCTCCAAACTTGAAAAAGTAGCTTTTTTAAAGCAAATATCTGTTCTTGGCTTATACTGCATGCTCAGTATGAAGCTAAGTCATAATCTAAATGACACAATGGTCTCCTCTTTTAGTTCTTATCATAGAGTCACAGAATCACAGAAATGTTGAGGCTGGAAGGCACCTCTGGAGACTGTTTAGTCCGATGGCCCTGCTCAAGCAGAGTCAGCTAGAGCAGATTACTCAGGACTGCATCCAGTTGAGTTTTTAATATCTTCATGGATGGAGACTCCACAACCTCTTGTGGCGACCTGTTCTAGTGGCTGACCACTCCCATAGTGAAAAAGTTGTTTCTTATGTTTAAGTGAATTTTTCTGTATTTCAATTTGTGCCCATTGCCAGTTGTCTTTTGAATGAGCACCACTGAAAAGAGTCCAGCTCCTTCTTATTCATTTCCTCCCATCAGGTATTACATACGTTGGTAAGATCCCCCTGAACTTTCTCTTCTCCAGGCTGATCAGTCCTGATTCTCTCAACCTCTCATATGACTGATGCTCCAAGCTCTTGATCATCTTCATGGCCCATTTTGTTGGGCCATGTCTCTCTTGTACTGGAGAGTCCAGAACTGGACCCAACACTCCAGATGGCTCTTACCAGGTCTGAGTAGAGGGGAAGGATCAGTTCCTTCAACTTGCTGTCAATGCTCTTCCTAATGCAGCCCAGTATACTGTTGGCTTTGCTGCAAGATACATTGCTGGCTCACGGTCAACTTGCTGTCCACCAGGACCCCAGATCCTTTTCTGCCAAACTGCTTTCCAGCCAGTCAGACCCCAGCATGCAACTGGTGCCTGGGTTTATTTCTCCTCAGATGCAGAATTTGAGTTTCCTATTGTTGAATTTCATGAGATTCTTGCTGGACCATCTCTTCAACCTGTTGTGATCCCTTTGAAGAGCAGCACAACCATCTGGCATATCAAACACTTCTCCCAGTTTTGTATCATCTGCAAACTTCCTGAAGATGTACTCTGCCCTATCTTCCAGGTCATTAAGGAAGATGATAAAGAGTATTAACCCCAGCATCAAGCCCTGGGGTACACCCCTAGTGACTCCCTCCAGCTAGACTTCATGCTGCTGATCACAACCCAGCATTTCAGCCAATTTTCAGTCCACCTCCCTTTCCATTTACACAGTCTATACTTCATCAGTTTGTCTATGATGTTACAGGACACAGTGTCAAAAGTCTTGCTGGAATCCACAACATCCACCATTTTCCCATCATCCACTGGGCCAATCATCTAATTGAAGAAGAATATCACACTGGTTAAATTTCCCCTTCATAAATCCACACTGACTACTCTTCATCACCTTCTTGCCTTCATGTGTTTGGGAATCATTTCCAGGATTGGTTGCTCCATCACCTTCCGACAGAGGAAAGGTTGACCTTCCTGTAGTTCTCTGGGCCTTCCTTTTCGCCCTTTCCCCCCCCCCCCCCCTTGACGTTTGCTCTCTTCCAGTCCTGAGGAACCTCCCCAGATCACCACAGCCTTTCAGAGACAGTCAAGAGTTACCTCACAATGACATCTGTCAGTTTCCTCAGCATTTGTGGGTCCATCCTGTCAGGTCGCGTGGACTTGCACGTGTCTAGTTTATTTAAAGGTTGTCTATCCAGATTCTCCTTCAAGTCTTCCTTGCTCCAGACTTTCCACTGGTCTCAAGAACCTGGGATTCCTGAAGGTCAATGTTAACAGTAAAGATTGAGGCAGAGAAGGCATTAAAGTACCTTGATCTTTTCCGTGTCCTTTGTAACAAGGTCCCAGCTCCATTCAGCAGTGGACTTGTTTTCCCTTGTCTTCCAGTTGCTGCTGATGTATATGCAGACATCTTTCCTGTTACCCTTCATGTCCCTTGTCAGACGCCAGACGGCTTTTGGCTTTCCTGACACCATCCCTACTTATTCATATGGTTTCTCTATATTCCTCTGAGGTCACCTTCCTGCTTCCATGTCTCGTACACTTCCTTTTTATGTCTGAGTTTAGTCAGGAGCTCTTCGTTCATGCCTGCAGGCTTCTTGCTGCCTTCGCTTGATTTTCTGCTTGTCGGGATAGACCATTTGTCAGCTTGGAGGAGGTTATCCTTGAAAATCAGCCAAGTCTTCTGGACACCTCTTCTCTCCAGGGCTGTACCCCATGGGATTCTTCCAGGTAGATTCCTGAAGAAGACAGATTCTTTTACCTTGCTCCCTCCTCTCAGGATCCTGAACAGCACCATCTCATGGTCACAGCAGCAAGGTTGCCTCCAATATTCACATCTCTGATGAGTTCAACTTTGTGAGAATCTGGTCCAGCAGAGCATCTCCCCCTGGTGGTTCCTTGATCACCTGTGTCAGGAAGTTGTTCTCAATGCCTTCCAGAAACCTCCTGGGTTGGTTGTGCTGGGTTGTGTTGTCCTTCCAGCAGATGCTGGAATAGTAAAAATTCCTATGATCACTGGGGCCTGTGAATGTGAGGTTTACTCCAGTAGTTTGAAGAAGGCCTCATCTACTTCTTCTTCTGGGTCAGGCAGTCTATAGAAGAAGCACATCACAACGTCACAATGTTGTTGTGTGTGCTAATTTTGATCCCTAAACTTTCAACTAGCTCCTTTCATTTTATGTCCAGATTCACATGTGCTGTGGCTTAGAGGGATAGAAGCTTTCCTTAACAACTTCTTGCTTTCCTTAAAGACTTCTTGCTTTCCTTCATGACTTCTTGCTTTCCTTCATAACTTCTTCAGTTTGTAAACACTCCTGCTATGAAATTGGATGTGAGTAGGACCATCTCTTCTTTAATTGCTGGGTCATTCATCAGAATGAGGACAGCACCATTTCAAACCCTGAAGAATCTCACTAGTCATCAGTCACATTAGAGGCTTTTTAACTGCTGTCTGCAGTGGTGTATCTTCTGTTTGATATACATTAACATTTCAAAGAGAACTGATTGTTTTAGCTGTGTCTTAGTCTGCATCTCAGTGAGACACAGTTCAGTAAAAGATCCTGCTGCTTACATTTATTTGTGCTTCTTGTCTTTGTTCCTATTTTATTATTCAAATCGAGTTATTTCCTCTGCCTGCAATTTGTGCGCTTTAATTAATTGGCAGGAGATTGGTTTTGTATGACCTGTAAGATATTTTATCAGTAACTTGTTTGCACTTTGTGCATCCAATTACAGTATCTAGATTTTAGGCAACCATAATTAGTACTATATACTAATGATAAGATTGCAAGTTAAAAGGAAAAGCACAACTGCATTCTAAAACTACATGATTAATTAGAGATTTTAAAATTAAGTTCAATTTACATTTTGGCAAAACAGGATGCAGTATAATATCTTCATGTCAAGGGAATACTTGTTATTAGTAATTAACAAAAATTAAATGTGCCTCACTTGCAGGCTTCAAAATAAGAATGAAAATGAGGAACAATATTAAACAATTTCATGTGCCTAGCAAGAACAATAATTTCTTGTAGGTAAGACATGGCTGGCCTGGGAACAGGTTACATTCTGTTCTTTTCTTGCAGCTGCCCTTCTTATTCAATTACCAGGAGTCATTTTGTAAAACGTTTAAAGCATATACATGATAAGGTTTTATAGCTCCAACAGATAATTTGCATGTCCACAGCACCGATCAGACAAAGAGAGTGTCTCTCATCTAAGCAGTTTCCCAAAACACTTAAACTTTTACTGACTGCAGATGTTGATGAGAAACCCTTTATCCTTACCTCAAAATAAACCGATCCAGTGATCGTTTAGGATATTACCTAGATAGCTTAGGCAGGCTGCTCTAATTTAGGTGTCATGCAGTGTGAAAGTAAAGAATACAGTAATTCAGCAATTCAGAGATGCTAAGTGGAATCCTGTGTGATAGGGAAACAGGTGAGGTTACACTGGTTTGAAAGAAAAAATAAATTCTCACAATCTGAATACTGGGTAAGGCAGAGCTTGCTAAACCCCAAATGGTAAGGGCTAAGGCTCTGTACATACTTTTTTCTTTCCTGAAGCACAGCATTTGAGCTGGCGATACTTCATAGCTACCTCCAGGCTTTCCAGAGCTCCATGGTTCTCTGGAGAATTGATGTAAGAGTAAGTTCCCCTATCTGCACAGAGCTCGAACATCTTATAAGACTTAGTCTGTCCCCTGATGTTTGCATTTTAGACACCAAAGTAGACACTCTGAATGTTACCCTTTGGCAACAAGGCATTAGGTGACTGCCTTGGGCAGCATAGCTGAGTGAGTGAGTGATGTGAGAGGCTGGGTATTTTTGAGTGGCTTCCTCCTTGACATAAGGGGCTATGAAAGGGCAAAGAAAGGAAAGAAAGAGCACAGCACTCATTCTTGCACAGGCAGTGGTTAACCATGTCCTAGGAGCAATTAGATGTACCCTTTTGGTCCTTAGCCAGTTGACTCTAGGATAATGTGTCTAACAAAGCTGGTGACCACAGTGAAACTGGGCCATTGTGCCAACAGGCATTAAAGATCCATCAGGCAGAAATAGAGCCTACAAGGTGTGGAGGCCATATCTCAGTAACCAAAGTATTCAGTGGAAAGAGGAAGGTACTGAGATCCGAATATATGTAGCTGCCTAAACTGATATGTATGGAGAATCTTGTGGTTAAGGTTCAGGTGACCATGATAGCAAAGGCATTCTGCATTGCCCAGCCTCTACCTATCTCAAATCTGATGCCACAGTAAGTCATCTTTATCTCATCCTTTTACCAGAAGGAATGAGGTGAATAGCTTTCTGGTAACATAGTTGAAATAAACAATGTTTAGTGCTACCGAACAGGCTCTTCCTCTGAAGTAGGAAAAGTCTGGGAGGTAAGTGGGAGAAGGAATTAAAAAGGAAAAAAAAAAAAAAAAGAAAAAAAAAAAAAGATAAAGGAATGGCATAGACATCCTGGTCATCAGTCAAGTTGTCCGAGTCTAATCATGGCATCTGTAAGCTTTGCCCGAGGCAGGCAGTTGCCTAATTCTTTGCTTTCACTATCTACATTGATTTGTCAGTGCTACTTATTGACTGCTTGATGTTATTGTTCCTTTACATTAACCCACTAAGACTTTGTAGTTTTGTTAAGAAAAACTGCGGCTTCTCTCTCTCTCCTCGTAATCATTATTCAGCTGTATCTCCCATTGTGGCTGAAAGAAGAGAAACTTCAGAGGTAGGACAGAACAGGGTTAGAAGAGTGAAGGGATGTTTAATGTGAAAGAGAGCCTGAAGTGGTCAGAGGAATTGAAAGGGTCTAAAAGAAGAGGAAAGCTCAGGATGCAGAAGACCAGCAGTAGAATAAAAAGGAAAACCCAGGGGGAGACAGAAATTTTTACTTTTATGGAAACCCAAAGAAAGGAAAAAAATAAGATTAAAAGTGTAGAAAAAAGGAAGATGGCAAAGATAGGAAAAAACATGAGAATAAACCAGGAGAATCAGGAGATGAATTAAAAAAAAAAAAAAATTAAGATAAAGTGAGGAAAAGCATACATTTTTACATTTTCTTTATGCTGATTCGGACTTATTGGACAGGATGTCCATACTTATGGTCTATTCTTTGGCTAACAGAACAAAATGTTGCAGTTCATGAGCCAGAAGGAGAATGAGTTTTCAGCCACTTGAAGAAGCATGACCACAGCTGTTTAGCACAAGCAATAAAGACTGCAGTCTCACGTACTGCGGTTCCCCAATACGGCTAAGTGGTATAGTTCCCTATGGTGTAGGAAGAAATCTCTCCAAAAACTAGCCTGCCCCATTCCCTGGAACACTTTATCAGTTTCTATCACATAAGTATTGCTCAGTCAGTAAGTTTTCAATCATATAGGTCATTTAAAGATATTAATTAATCCAGAAAGAGATCACTTTTAAGATATTTACCACAGTATTGATGTGCTGACATTTTTCTTCTTATGACAGACAGAATTCTTCAGAAGCACTTATTATCTTTGTACTATTTTTCAGAGTCTTTTTTTTCACATTAAATTTAAGGCCTCAAAATATACTTGTGTGTCAAACAGGATTTTTATAATTGTCTGACCAGAATCAGAATATGAAGAGGAACTATGAAGTAGCTTATTCAGTTCAAGTAGTTTTCCATTTGCATTTTGGAAACCTCAGTCTAAATGCCAGTGTCAATAGGCTGCAGGTATTTTAAGGCTTTTCTTAAAACTAATGCTTATTGAAAAGTTCATCCAAAATCAGGTCATACCTTAGAAAACAGCAACAATCTTTTAAAAGGTTTTCAAAAGCTGAACTTGGAAAAGAAAAAACAATGTGTTCAGAATCATTTCACCTTGACCTACATTACTTTGGAAGGCTTTTGGGGCCTGCAAAGGACCTGTATTACCAAAAAAAAAAAAAAAAAAGAGGGAGAGAGAGACAAAGTAAAGGAAAAAACACGCTAACCTTCAGAAGACATTCAGCAGAACCTGACAAAGTTTTGATTGAAGAAAGATTGATTCTCTAAAGTTTGAGTGGTCAGACATGCACTGAATTTGCTGAGGTTCATTGCTATATCCTAGAAAGTATTTTCAGTCCTTCTATCCTAATGAGCTTATTAGTAAAAGGCTGAAAGGATCACAGATTGTCTATCAAGCAAGATTGTCAGTCACATGCTGTTAGCAACTCTGCTGTGATTTATATACCATGCTTAGAGAAGAGGGAGGTATGAAAAAACGAGCCTTATTGTGTCCAATGACTAGTGCGGTGGCACAAAATAAAATGTACAGCATTGTGCTTAGGGGGTGGGCAGGTATAAGTTCTGGATGAGGAAGTCATAGAAAATTAGATAGAATCGTACCTTTCCCCTCTTGTTTCCTCTAGTGATAATTATATTGCATAGAAGAAATTGAATTACCTGCAGCAGTAATAGTTATGGTCAAAAAATATGCTATTAGATGTGATTGAAAAGTGGGGCAGGGCGGGAATGGGAGGGGGGAAAACTCAAACTCAGCTCAGCTGCTGTTAGCAACAGGCATTTTCTAACTTCCCTGTACTCAATGTAACTAGACACGACTGATTGTCAGTGCAGTTTTACGTCCAACAGAGACCTTTTTTTTCATATCTTTGCTTTATTTTGTGCGTAGCAGCAGGAACTATCGACAACTTCACTTATAGAAGAATATAATTTAAGGGGAAAAAGTTGGGATAATGTGGTTATTACTGAAAGATTTTCAAATTTTTAAAAAAGCAGAGGGATTGTAATATAATGCTTCCCAGTGAGACTTGTATCTAAGGGGAATGAAAGTGAGGTTTGTGAAAATTACACATAAATTAACAATTAAAGAGAATTAGATCCAGGTTGAGCTGAGCTGAGCTTAGCTGAGCTGTGAGCCGTACACACAAGTAACTATGACCTTAGTTAGGGTTGTTGGATAACCCCAGGAAAGTCTTTGGGGCACAAATTTATCTTGGATTAAAACAACCCTTCCTTGTACCTCCTGACAGATGTTGCTTTCCCTTCCACTCAGTAAGGCCTCATCTCTTTCCAAATCTTTCCTTAAGGTGACCTAACGGCTCTCAATTGCTCCCTGCTCACTATTCCTCTTCCCTCCTGGCACATCTGAGTGCTGATGATACAGATTGCTTTGTAAGTTTGCAGGCACATTTCATGCAAAAGGGAAAAAACAGGACTCCCCTTGAGAGCTTTTTATTCATGGATCCAGTTTTACACTGTTATTGAAACCTTGCTGCATAAATGCTGAATCCTTCCTAACATACTTATTTTCAACAAATTAAGTTGATAAATCTAGTCTTTTTTTTTCAGAAATTTTTTGTTCCTTTTTATTGGCTAGATTGTGTGTGACTGGTATTTCAAGAAGGGGATCTTTCAAAAAGCTCACCTCCCAAATGCCTCCCACAGCTGAAGAATTGCTGAATACAACAGCTGAATCCCCCAAAAGGGATACGGTAAGGTACAGTATCAGTCCAGATTGGTAAAATCGTAGTTGAGGATTTTGCTACTCACTGAAAATACGCATCAGTGGAAGTATTTGGGAGTGACTCAGCTCTGCACCACTTGTTATAAAGCCCTATGTAGGCTTCGGTAGAGAATAGTCTGTGTTCATCATTTGTGTAGCTGTCCCATCATGGGAATGTTACTGTTGACAACATAAATTGCAGCCATCTTCGAATTCAGCCAATAATCTCATCCTCAAAGTATTTAAAATAGATAGCCACTTAAATTAAAGCTTCCTAAAGCTGTGTGCATTTCAAGCATTCAGAGAGAAAATATGTGAGCCAGTGTTGTGGTTTAACCCCAGCCAGCAACTAAGCACCACGCAGCCGCTCACTCACTTCCCCCCCACCCAGTGGGATGGGGGAGAAAATCGGGGAAAAGAAGCAAAACCCACGGGTTGAGATAAGAACAGTTTAATAGAACAGAAAAGAAGAAACTAATAATGATAATGATGACACTAATAAAATGACAACAGCAATAATGAAAGGATTGGAATGTACAAATGATGCGCAGTGCAATTGCTCACCACCCACCGACCGGCACCCAGCTAGTCCCCGAGCGGCGATTCCCCGCCCCCACTTCCCAGTTCCTATACTGGATGGGACGTCATATGGTATGGAATACCCTGTTGGCCAGTTTGGGTCAGCTGTCCTGGCTGTGTCCCCTCCCAACTTCTTGTGCCCCTCCAGCCTTCTTGCTGGCTGGGCATGAGAAGCTGAAAAATCCTTGACTTTAGACTAAACGCTACTTAGCAACAACTGAGAACATCAGTGTGTTATCAACATTCTTCACATACTGAACTCAAAACATAGCACTGTACCAGCTACTAGGAAGACAGTTAACCCTATCCCAGCTGAAACTAGGACAGCCAGAAACTTTCAAATCGGCAAAGGCAGCCTGTCTGCTTCTCCAACAATGTAATGACACCAAGGCAAATAGGAAGAGGGAACAGTTTTTTGTGATTTACCTTCTCTGCTGTTCACTTCCACTACTTACCTAAGCAGGATACATTTATTTAAAATTAACCTACTGACTATTTTAAAATGACAGAAAGAGGAAACTCACATTCTCTCCCTGGCAAATAGAGAAGGACAAGATAAAAAATTCAAGCAATCATGAAAATTACTATTTCCAGGAAACACTCTTAAAAAATTATCAGAGCACCTTACCTTGCTGAGAAGCTGGTCAGACACAGTCACCAAGTATTCATATTCAGTGTCTGCTGCATAATAAAAAGCTAATAGTTTGTATTTGATTGAACAGACTGAATTCATCAGAACCCTAGCTGAAATAGAAAATTTGTATCAAGAAATTCCAATTGAATAAAAAATACTTCAAGTTTGGATTTCATGTATATTTAAAATATTTTGATGAAATGAACAGAGAATGCTTCAGGCCATGCAAAAACATGTCTTTAAGAGATCCTGTTTTACATATCAAATATGTGTTTTATGTTGTGTTACCCTGCTGTCAAGACAAACGGTCATTACTTGTTATTTGTCTCCATATCTCTCTTAGTAAGAGTTTTTTGTTTTGTTTTGTTGTGTTGATTAGCACGGAACATTTATCACAGTCAGGGCTTCATGGTTCAGCTCTTCTTTTTTAAACAAAAAGGAGAGAGGAGCATACATTATAGGAATGCAAAATTTCATAACCTTGTCTTAGAAAACAAGGCATTTAAAATGCTGCTCCAGGAGTACCACTTATGTAGATAAAGGATATAGGCTTAGTAGAGATCAAAACAGATAACAGAGAATTAAAAATACTTCACAGTACACCATCTTGCCAAGCTTTGCATATCAAATAAATGTCTTCATTAAAGCTATAATTAATGATTATTTTAATCTTTATACTGGTGACATAAAAGCCACTATGTCTGATCCAGATCCCACCATAACCCGTATTTGCAAACAGGAAACATTTACAATTTAAGATTAAAACAGAACAGGACAAACAAACATATGCTAAAGGCAGGAATAAGGTAAAAAGACAGGTCAGGGTTCACACAAAACAAATGCGTAAATTGGTTATCAAATTGGTGTGTTGTCAAAAGTGGTGAGGATATGGTTTATCAGGTCAGATGATATGGCTTCTATGCATCACGGTAAAAATGAGGTGTGATCTGCTTGAAATCTGTGGTTTCAATAGTGATACTTAATTTTAGATTACTTTTGAGCTGAAGATCCCAGAATGAAATTTTTGGAAAACACATTTTATGTTAAGAGAACCTATTGGCAAATCAGTGCTGTATTTACAATAATCTCAGCCTTTTTTAATTAAGAAGTATAAAAGAGTTCTTGTTTTCATTTCAAAACATTTCATTTGGAAATGTGCCATTTTAAATGTTCCATTTTATCATGGAAAACACAACATTGAACTTAAGGAGGAGGGAGATATTTCTGTGGGAAAGTCCAAAATTTGCCTTTTGGGTTGGCCCCTAATTAATGTCTCTGTCTTTTGGACTAGCCAGTGACTAGAATTTTTTTTTTTTTCCTGTTACTTCCTAGAAGATATTCTTGAAAGTGAGATTTGCATTCAAATCAAACCATTCACCCTTCAAATCTCAGCACCTTTGATTTTCAGGACATTGGTTGTGTATGTTCTCCATTGTTGTTTTTCTTATATCATCTATATTTTGATAGAGTTTTTCACCTCCTCTTATTTCTGATTAGTGGCATATATATGGTGTAGTTTTGTACTGTGCTGAACAGTTGCAGTTCGCATTGTTCTCAGTGAGATTTGATGATCAACAGTTCTGCAGATAAAATAATTTGTGACCTTTGCCTGAAAACCTACACCCAAGGGAATCCTGCTGCTATTCATTTCTCTTTCTGGAGCCTGCACTAAAGAGTTTTCTCTTTTACAAATGAAGTTTCTTGCCTTTTAGTTTGACACTGTTGAATTTCTTGAAGCACCATGAGCACATAAGGAGCAATGCTATATAAGTCAAATAATAATAATATGTATAAAGAAAAATCACAAAGGAAAAGAAAAAGTCTCAAGCTGGTAAAAACAAATTATACTTAGATATTGGAAAGACCTCCCATTGTTAATGAATGGGTTATAGTATTAACAGAAAATATGTCATGCAAGCAACTTTCATTTATTCGACATAATAACAGAAAAATTCAAGTGTCTGTGGAGCGCATACTTCGCTTGTATTAGTTCAAATTAATTTTTGACAGGATATGCTTAAAAAGATTGGGTAGAGGAAAATAATACATATAATGGTATTTAGTATGGTGTGTCCTGGTTGAGCACTTTTTTTTCTTTGACATTGGTTACCTAATTTTGCTTCTGCCTTTGTAGCATGACTGGTATTACCTTCTCAGGGTCCTTGAGCATATGCTTAACTGTAAGCACATAAGTATATTTGGGCATATGGTGCTTAAATACTTCAAAAAAACATTTACTCCAAAGAAAGATTAAATATTCGCATTACACAGCACATATAATTGATCCATGTGCAATTTTTTAAAGGACTCGTGTCTGGGAGTACAGCTAGGGAGACGTAGAGCTGGCTGGATGAAAGGTGGTCCGAGAGACACTGAAACAGCTGTCACAAGCATATGCTCTTCTGCATGCAGACCAAGTCATGGTGACCATTTCTTCCACTTTGTGAAGAAATGAGGCTGTGGATTTGTTAACTGCACTTCCACGAGTGGTATTATAGGACTGATAGGATTTCTTGCCTGGGAGATCCTCAACAGTCACTTTAGTATTAAAAAGACAGTAAATTGCTGATATAGTGCAATGAAATATGAGATGGGTGCTTTATTGTATATATTAAATTAGCCCTTTGACATTGACACTTGAGTTTTCAGACCTACTACTTAAAAACATATTGAGGAACAGTTCTGGCCTTAAAACTGCATAAACTGGATAGAATAAACAAATGGAGATGAGAGCAGAAATAGACACATAAATACGAAAGTATTTGCCCAAGGGTAGCTACCATGCTGATTAGGGAGACTTCCCTCTTCCAATCCCCAGTCTAATATATTTTTTATGTGAAACAGCCTCCTATGTTGTCTACTTGAAGATTTCTAGACTCGTGGGATATATCTTCAGACACAATTCTTACACTGAAAATGAGTTAATAGTTATCTGTCTGTTAACATCATAATGTGCCTGTTAACATAAAACCCCTTAACTTCTCATAGGAAAATCTCTAAGAAGTGGCTTTGCGTGGAAACAATTTCACTTGCTGCTTAGTCTCGCAGAAATCTGCAAGGTCTTGAATATGGAGAGGAGCGTTGCATTTCCAGGTCACTCACTGCATATTCTCTTTGAGTGTCCTAGAGAAGCTGCACAACTGGCATGTGGGAGGAGACAAAGCATTTTCTGCTATTGTTATAATTTATGCATGAACTTCTACTGACATCTTAAGTTGGGGTTTTCAATAAAGAGAGGGAAACTTATTGACTGTGTTTTCCCATAGCTCGTTTTCATATCGTCATAAAGCAATGGAGTATTAAGACATGAGAGAATATGCAGGAGCCTTACCCAGTATTTCAATTTGGGTGATTGGTGCACTGAGGGTGAATATTAGTAAGATCAGTCATAGTAACTGAACTGTGTTCATGAGATTAGAATATTATTTTATCTGAGCAGTTTAAAAAATATTGTTAAATAAGGTTGAAAACAACTAGACTTAAGTTTAGTTTTCAAAACAAGTAAGATGCTGTGTACGATGTCTGAGGTGAATGGACCATTATACATTGCATTGTCATTTACCAGGAATGTTTGTACAAATAGGTCCATTTGGGGGAAATAGCCCTTACTCTGACAGAGCACCATGGTGTGGTAGAACAGCACTTACTCTCCATTCAAGAGGTTGATGCAGCTTGTCTTTGAGCACAGGGTCTATAAACTTCTGCTTCAGCTAACACACAACTGACTGCAGAGTGTTGCTTTTGTCCTTGACAACTTTTCTAATGAATTTCTGCACTAAAAGTTTACTAGTTTTAGTTTCAAATGCATTTCCCATTTGCTACTGTGCAGAGCTGATGAATGCAAGAATAGAAACTGGACTAAATGTAGCTAGTACTATATAAAATTTCTTGTCCAGTTATTTTTTTTCAGGCATGGCTGCTCTTTTGTGCTGAAATAGCAGCCTCTGACCATCTGTTTGTTGTGGTCTAGATTATCCTCTCAACTTTGGTTCAAACTAAAGTGAACTTCACTGAATGCAATGGAAACAAAAGTAGATTTCATGTCTTTGAAATCTGTAGCCTGTTATTTCTTCCTTTCACTAAGATTGATTATCAGCCTCTGATCTTAGTGGTTCTGGAAAAATAAAATGCATAATGGTAGGAACCGAGGGAATGAGAATGGGAGAAAGATGGGAAGGAAAGAAAAAGATAATGCAATTTGGTTACCTTCAGGTTTAGTAATACTTATGAGAAGAGAGAAAATACAAGCAAGAAAATGCTGCAAAGGAAATCAGGAATAACTCATTTTGTAGGCATACAAAAAACACTTTTTGAAGGCTTTCCTCAGCTCCTAAAGATGGCTGGTTTGCCTTGATATCATATGATAGGTCAGTCATAATAAGTCTTCCCATCCTCAGAACTGTTAACTGTTGTGACAATAGATGTTTGTGGGCTTTGTTAAGACAGAACTCAGACCAACAAATGTTGCTGTTACAAATATCTATTGTTCTCTCCTGTTACTTCAACACAATAGACCAGTTCCTCCATAGGGCTTTATGCTATCCTGGATCACTGCTAAGAAATTAGGTCAGACTATTAAAAATAACCATCTGCCCAGTGGGGATCTGTCCATAGGACCAGCTCTTTACATCAAAGAGCTTTATTCCTTGTCACATTTGGATTTTGTACTGCTAAAGAAATATGTCAGGAAAACAGCATTTTGAGGAATTTGCAAGATGTTTTAATACATGGTTAGACTGATTTAATGGTTTAGAGAGGGTATCTGAATAATCTGTTGTTTTATAAAAAAGCAAAGAAATGAAAAGTGCTATATTGAACAAACATGATTGGTAACACGGTGAAAGCTGCAAAGGTAATCTGAGGATTTGTGTTTAACAGAATTGAATTTCAAGGAAAACCAAGGTTATGCCCATACTGATATTTCCCCCTCCCCCCCCCCCCCCGCTTTTTTTTAAAGAATGAGGTTGTAGTTTCTGTGATACAAATAAAACCATAATCTGCTAACAAGTTTGTTGTTCATTGATACATGAGTGAGTTCTTGCCTTTCCCTCTTTTATCTATGTGAGTTGACAGTTTAAACATTCTTCCAGCACAGGGTAACCAACATAGCTTTAACTTTCACTTCATAAGATTTAATATCATTGATAGCTTTAAGGTATATAGCAGGTAGAGACTTTTTACCTAAGGGTTGATGTTGTAGCTTAATGCTAGATGTCAGTGAAGTTTATAGAATGGATGTCTTTGATCAGCTCATTTTCCTTAAAAAAAGCTCCATGAAGGAAAAAGAATGGATTATTTTTTTTTTCTCTCCTGAGAGAAGAGCCTTCATTTATTTCACTGTTGTGGCAAGTAGTCACAATTAGTTTACTGCATAAAATAAGGCTGGCTGTAGCATAAAGCATCTGGTTGCTAGACTCCAGAAAACAAATGGATTAGCAACTAAATAATGTTGCAGCCCAGAAGAAAACCCCACTAATTTGTTAGTTTGGTAGCAGAAATTCAAATTATATGAAGTCTTTTTCTCAATTGACTAAAATAGCTCAAAAGTACTGGAAAGCCCTACATATTATGAGCCTGATTTGAAATGCAATAAAGTTAATAGATGTCTCTATTTGGATCTTTGGAGGATACGGGTCTGACTGATGTCAGGAGCTGAACTACTGCCCAGAGTCTTGTTTCAGCAGTCCATCTCCATTCAGCAAAGCATTTAATCATGTACTTAGCTCTGGAATGAGGGGGGATTTATATGTGCCTAAGTACTCAGCTAAACAGGGACAGAAACTAGCAATACGCATAGTAGTTATCATCTAGTGTCTGTTGATTAATCTGATATTTCAGGCCAGTTGTTGGTGAATTATTAATATTATCCAAGAAGAATGATTTCCCCTGATGTGTATCAGAGGACATGGGCACAGAGCATATCTACTTGGAGGGGATTATAGATACACTATAGAAGAGATTTTTTTATTGTCTCCTGCTTTCTGTTGTATTGAATTGATCAGGAGAACATGGTACCCAAATTTTTAGTTCAGTGATATTTGTTTGCAATGAGTTAATGTTTTTCAGGTTTTAAATTTAAGCATGGTAGCTTTCTCAGAAATCCTCTATGATAAGATCAGAAACACTGGGGAAAGTTTCTGTCATTGCAATATCTTCAATATTTTCTTCAGAGAGGTTCAAGGATTTGGGGAATTCTTTACCTCACAAGGATCACAAAAGGTTTGATTCATGTAAGTTAGTAAGGTATCAAGAACACCTTGGAGAAAAAGATTTATATAAGTGCAAAGCAGCAATAATGATAATTTATTATGGGCAGATTCTTTTTTAATACAACAACGGTAACAGAGGGGGAGAAAAGGCTGCACCAAGATTTTGATTCACTCACAAAACCATCATGAATACCTACAGTCCCCAGATGTTTCATTTAAGGCTACTTTATTTACTTGTCTTTCTAAAGTAGAGGAAAAGCTATTAGCTTTCTTGTTAATGTTAAAATACTTCACATTCACATATAGCTTCTAATTCATAATACAGTCAACACTAAACTTTCAAAAAATATGAATCAGGTCTTACCGAAGTCATGAGGATAGGCTTAGTAAAGTGGGATTTTTATTAAAAAAAAAAAAAAAAAAAAGGAGTATTTGAACTATTTTAAGAATTGTCAAGAAATTGATGGACATTATGTAAGCTTGTTTTTTCCCCACACAGAAACCCAAGATTCTCATGGAAGTATTTATTTTCAGGAGCTTGCATTCCAAAAAAGGGAACTCTCATACATTTTCATAATAAAATTGTGGGATTTGTGAACATTACAGAGTCAATTTTTAAGTTAGGGATGAATGAATATTTTTCATTATTTTTTCCTTGAAAACCAGGCTCTCAGCAAAATGGCAATTCTCACATGGAAGTTTACATTCCTTGAAAAATGTACTGATTCCTTAAAAAAACAAGCAACCAAAACCAGACGAGTATCTGCCAAGGACTGGCATTTCACCTGAATGTTTTTTCAGCAACATTTTCCACAGGGAATATAAACATATAAATATCTTTTATATGAACTAATCAGAGCACAAACCTTCTGATTCTAAAGCTAGCAGCTTTCTAAAAATAAAGCTTTCACATCAGTAACGAGAGGGCAAGTGTCTCTCATTCCGGCAGTGGTGGAGTTTCAGCTGGGTGCTGTACAGCACCAAAGCGGCTGAGGCATGAACTATTAATTATTAGGGATGCAACGTGTTGTGGGGTTCAGAGGCAGACTTGTATCTACCTGAGGTGCTGCCTCTCGCCAGCCTGCCTGCTTTGGGTGCCTGGGACTGCAGTGCTGCTTGGTGGGAGCGGGCTGCGAAACACCAATTTTCCTTGTTGCTGTGCTGGGGAACAAGATGCAGCAGAGAGTGCAGAGGGCCAGCCCAGCCCAGGGACCAGCACAGATCAGAAATCCAGTCTGCTGTTTATTACTATTTACATACATTTAGATGAAAGAGTTCAATCCTTCAAAGAGAAGAAAGCAGCGAGGGATATGAAATATAGTACTGGTGTTGCTAATGATACTAAACTGTTCAGGCAGTGTTTTTTAGTGTGCAGACATATTACCTTACGCCATCCATCATCATTCCTACAAGAGGCAGAGAAAAATGTTGTTGGCCTGTAACTTACACTAACTTGCTTTGAACAGATCAGTGGTTTTATTTTTAATTACTTAGATACAAAAAAAAAAAAAAAAATCACTTTGTGTTTAGATGTCCACCTAGCAATGGAACGCCAGCAATGAACTGCAGCAAAACTTCGGTTTCCAGAAGGTCATTTATATTTCCACATGTTAGACTACAATACGGAGGTATCTGAATTAAGAGAAATATTCTCCCAACCACAAATATCCTGTTGACAAATCTTGATACAAACCCAGAGTCTAAACATTCAAGGTACTTAGAACTTGGGGTGCTTAGACTTGCCATGTGTAAGTTATAATAAATACAAGTCAAGGTGCCTAATCCAACACACAAGTTAGGTTTGTATGTGACTGGAAGTACCCATGGGGGCTTCGTTGGCACTAATTGCATGACAAAATATACGATCAAAGACATGAATCATAGCCGAAGTGGTCAGATGTTGCAGGATTGACCTTTCTGATCCTAAAGTGAATGGGAGCATTAATTAGGTATGAATTCAGTGAATGCAGGAGCAAACACTCAGTTTGAAAATAGCAATATACCCTACTATATTTCTGCAGTAAGTATGTATAGGAAGAAAGATTTGAATGTACACAGACCTGTCTTAGCAGTTTTGAAAATGTAAGAGTTATGTCTATGCCGCTTTGATTTCATTTACTATATTCCTATGCAGATAAAATGACATAACTGCATCCATTATTAAAGAGCTGGAGAAGCTTGTATTACTATCTCATTTAGAACTTATAGATAAAATTTCAAAGTCCTATTTCAAGCAAATGTGCTGTATTTTAGACTGATCAAAAACTCTGAGATGCTGCGCAAGATTAACCTGTATGGAATAAAAGCTTGCACTGATAGCACAGTGCGGCACTCGCTTTCTTTGAATGCTGCCATCTCTTGAATGGAAAGTGATCAAATAGCATGTTCCACTCATTGATTAGAACAGGAAGTAAAGGCACCAGAGGCTGAAACTGCTGAAACTGAAAAAAACCTGTGTATATATGAAATATTATAAATAGTAGGATATATTAAATAGCAATTTAGACAGCCAACCCCACTGTATGTCTTAGTTTAATAAAAATGGCCATAAACAATTAGGGTCTCTCTACAAAGCTTAACAGAAGCCTGAAACCCCTAATTGCTGTGCCTGGTTCAGTTTTAACCAAGAGATAAAATCTTGGTCATTGATCATGCCTACCTGAATCACACAAATTTCGGGAACAGTTTATGTTCTCTAAATGTAACAACAGCAGAAACAGTCTCTTGTTCATGTAATCCGTGAGACTAGCTTTGCAAAGGGCCCAGCCTCTCCATCTGGAAGATGAAAATGAGGGGCTGAGAGGGAATGGTAAGCGGAGACTGCGATCAAAAGGAAAAAAGGGGTGCTGAAGGGGGTGAAATGGGAGTGAGCACGGGGCAGCAGAGGAAAGTGAAGCTGCATTCCAAGTCTGTGGTGTCCAAGTTAAATTGCCTGGGGATAGAGATCTCATGCAATGCATCCTTGGCTGCACCACTCTTTGGCTTCCTGCTACAAACCAGCATTGCCAAGAGACATTAAGCAGTAATATTTGAAAACATTTTGCAGGTGCCAGGCTGTACTCTCCCCTGTGTCAATGAGAATTTGATCATCTACTGTAGATACAACATAGAGGGGAGGAGGAGCAGAATCTGTGAATCAGCCATTTTGTACTGAGGGCAGATCAGTGGCAGAGTAACAATAGGATGTCTCTGCATCTTAATAAAAAAATCACCGAAAACTGGGCCAGTCTATTAAAAACTGGTACTTGTGCAATCTAATTGAGACATCTGGTCACTTTACCTTGGCCATTGATGAGAAAATAAAGACAATCAGGCCTGGGAACTGGACAAATCTGAGATCAAATGTTTCTACTGTTTAGCAGTTTCCTTATCAGAGAATTATCTGGTTGATAGCTAATCTAAATATATGTTAGATTTGAAGCTACAGCTATGTGAATTCATTTCTCTTCTGGAATGCTTTTCTTCATTCACTTTTTTACAGTTCTGCATGGGAGAAAAACAATGCTCAATTCATTTCAAGAATCAAAAGGACTCTGTCTTTTCCTTGAGTTATTCCCACTCCTTTCCTTCCCTCATGCTTGCTTTTCCCCCTCCATTCTCCTACAACACACACAGAGCCCCTTTATGTTTGAGAGCTGCACATTAACCCAAAAGGTTAATGAGCATAGGGCTCAGGTGCACTCCATGCTCTTGCAGCATTACTAATGCTGTGGTCATGGGCTTGGAATGGCATTCTGGCAAATTAGTTCTTTTGTGATCTCTGTGCTGGGAGCGACTCTGCTGTTTTCTGTGCTCCCTAACTGCATTTTTAGGCTGAGCTTTCTGTCTCTATGAGAATATGTCTTTTGCCCATTCCATTACCCATTCCCTGCGAGCACAACAGAATTATTTGTGAGATCAACACCAACTGCAATATGGTGAATGTGTCAGTGCCAACAAACTTTGTGAAATATTCCTGTGTGTATAAGAGCAGCAGAAGGGCTGACAGCAAAGGGGCAAGCAAAAACTTTGAATAGGAAACTGTCCGTCTGAACTCCACTGAGCTGGGGACTTTGATGAATAAAACCCCAGGAAATGTCTAGTAACAGTTCAGTCACCTTCCTTCTGGGACTGGTTGCCACATTAGACATCCATGATATTTAGACACCTCTCTACTTTATTAAGAAGTCATCAAATACTTAAAACATTATATCCCTAAGAAAATCTGAGAAATGCTCATTCTGGAGAGAAGAACATCCATCTTCCACTAAAAGTATGGCTGCAACTCAGATGTAAGGGATCAGCAAGGGCAGTCGGGTCAAATGAAGAAGTCAAATCTGCAGGTCAGGGTTCTGGATTGACTGAGTACATAGCCAAGCACAGACACGGCTGCAATGCTCACCGCACGGCTGCAAGCTGAGGCCTCCCTTCAGCTCCCTCGTCACAACGGTGCCCACCAGCAAGCCAGCTGTTGGCATCCCACTGAACTCCACTGGTGGTGAATGTGTTCAGGGCCCTGGCATGAGATTTGGGAAGACAGTGACTTAAAACAACACAGTACCTTAATTTAAGTACTGGTTGATAGTGACCATTTTGTGTATCGTGCTTAATGTAGTTCCAAATTTGCAAGTGGCTAATGGTCAATTTATTAATAAAAAAGTTAAAATACAAGTGGGCACATTCTTTATAATCAAGTACTTGCCTTGATATTTGTGATGCTACTTAGACTGAGTTTACCTCAAGAAAGCATGCTAGCAATGACGTGGTGGAGCATCTGAAGTGGGAGTGTTGTAGAGCAGGAGCAACTCCAGGACAGGAAGACTTAGGAGCTGTGAGAAGAGTGATCGAAAAGGAGCTTGACTGTAATGCCCAAAGTTCACACAGGAGGAAGAGAATTTGAGGCGTCTGTACCCACCTGGCAGATATTTTTAGTTTCTGCAGAAGCCTGGAGGTAAACGCATGTTTCACACACAGTTACGACACCTAGATGGTGGTTGTGTGAAGGGAAGTTCTGTCTGCCATTGAGGTAAGGAAGCACTTGCTGAGATTCAGTGCTGCACCCTACATTAAGGTAGCTTCTCGGTTTGTGAAGGTGAGAATCATGCCCACTCAGGGCACAAAAGCTTCAGGTCATGGTAGGACTGCTGAGCCACATAGATCTGGCAGGGAGCAGCCTTCCAGGACAGCTTAGTGTGCAGTGACTGATGCATCCACATACACAAAGGTCTGGAAAAGATGGAACAAGTGGCTTTTTTGAATAAAATGTATTTCTTGCTTGAGAAACATAAGGGATAAGAAGCAGTAATTTATGTAACTATACTGCCTCAAGCGTAGCATTGTGATAGCAGCTGTGGCCTTGGTACCTCAGGACCTTCTGACGGAGAGATTCCTATAGTTCCTGTAGGCAAAATATTGCTTCTTGGGTTCTGCTCACAGGAGCAGAATTTGGCCTTAAGCTTAATCACCTGGAGGCACTTGAGAAAATAAATGCATGCCTGCTTCCTTTGAGCCATTTGTCTGCAAATGTGTCAGTTGCTGAGCTTTAAAGCTTTGGTGGATGTGAAGATATATAAATATATCAAAACATCAGAGGGAAAGTGTCCTGGTTTCAGCTGGGATAGAGTTAATTGTCTTCCTAGTAGCTGGTGCGGTGCTATGTTTTGAGTTCAGTATGTGAAGAATGTTGATAACGCTGATGTTTTCAGTTGTTGCTAGTAGTGTTTAGTCTAAAGTCAAGGATTTTTCAGCTTCTCATGCCCAGCCAGTGAGAAAGCTGGAGGGGCACAAGAAGTTGGCACAGGACACAGCCAGGGCAGCTGACCCAAAGTGGCCAACAGGGTATTCCATACCGTGTGACGTCACATCTAGTGTATAAACTGGGGGGAGTGGGGGCGGGGGGAATCGCCGCTCGGGGACTACCTGGGTGTCGATCGGTGGGTGGTGAGCAATTGCACTGCGCATCATTTGTACATTCCAATCCTTTCATTATTACTGTTGTCATTTTATTGGTGTTATCATTATCATTATTAGTTTCTTCTTTTCTGTTCTACTAAACCGTTCTTACCTCAAACCACGAGTTTTACTTCTTTTCCCCGATTTTCTTCCCCGGTGGGGGGGAAGTGAGTGAGCAGCTGCGTGGTGCTTAGCTGCTGGCTGGGGTTAAACCACGACAGAAAGACAGAGATTAGGAATAAACAAAACCAGAAATGGTGACTAGTAGTTTGCAGAAGTACAAGTGTACTGTGTACTGATAGGAACTTCTTTGTCGGAGAAATAAAACAGCCTACAGTCTTGCACAGCATGATTAACGTGATCTAGGAGGGACCATGCACATGGCGACTCTGAATCTGTCGAGGCTCACAGTCAAGAAAATGAGGCATGCAGAATAAGTAGTTCAAGAAGCTTCAACAATAAGATTCATTCTTAGCATTTATTTAATACTTAGGTTCCTTAAAAGAAAAAAAAGTTATCAATGTACCGTATGTATAATTATAAAAAGCTAACAAAAGCTGTTATAAAAATACGCATCATAATTACAAAAGCTACCAGTTTTTATGGTAAATCAGAATATACAGCAGTAAGAAACTCTCTTAAATGTCATTATTTCAGTCCTTGTCTCATCCATGAGAGCTGTAAAGGGCTTTGTAAATTGACCTGAAAATTGGCTGCTCTCAGCTGACTAAACAGAGGAGAGAAAGACTTTTACAGTACATGGCCCTTTTCCATGAATGCCTTATATCTTATTCAGTCCTTACCTGGAGGAGATATTGCATCAAGTGATGCTGCAATCTTGCAGTCCAAAAGCCAGTTCGCCTCATACCATCTGGCTATTTGGTGTCTTGACTGGAACCCAGAGACCTTTCTGTTAAAGTAACATGCTTCTACCGATGGTTTTTCCTGCTGACCTGAAAGGTCCTGTTTGAGAAAGGGTTGGGAGTCTTTTAATGCTATATGTGAAGACATCCAGCTTGGTATATTCACACAAAGCTCTACCACTTTGCCAAGTGAAGGCTTACCAGCTCATGTCTGTTTAGCACCCTGCAGTGTCCTGCCTTCCACTCATGTGCTGCTTGAAAGATTGTTCTGAGTTTGGAAAAAATGAGCTTAGATAGTATCCAAACCTTACTAAGAAAGGAAAAGATTTGCTTCCTCTGCTGTGCCACCCTAAATCAAGCTTTACCACAGATGTGTGCAACTGTTCCTGGGTTTTGGTTTTTGTTTTGGGTTTTTTTTTTTACCTATTCTTTTTGTGTAAATATTTAAAGATTGTTCTGGGTTTAGCTCCTTATATGACTAAGTCCCTCTGGCTTCTTGGGCTCCAATGCTGAAGATGAAGTTGCTTAATATGTGATCTCTTTAACAGAGTTAAATCTACACTGGATAAAGAGCTCCTCTTGTAAAGGGACATAGAAGCAACTAACTGTAAGTCACAGCTAGACAAGATAGCTTTTCTAAAATAAACTGGACTTTAAGTGCAGTTGTAGGTAGAGAAGCAAGGTTATTGAATCAGAATGTCATCTCAACAAAGTCTTTGTCAGTTAGAGCACAGAAGCGACCATCTTTCTTCCTGAAATCTTTAAAGCATTTGTCAATGTCTCTCTGCTTCTAATAGACTCCACCTCATTGAGCAGGGTCCTGTATTCTTTCTTTCCGTGCCCTTTCCGCAAACTAGCATCATTTCTTTTAAGCCTGTGGAAAAGTGAGAGAGAAATCATTATTAAATGCTAATGCCTGGTGAATGATATTCCCCCTGCCTTTCCAGTGAACATCTTCCCTCAGGAACAAAGCCTTTTCCAGCTCCGAAGGGTCATTATACTGCAGTCCAAACAATGGAAATACCCCTGACTTCTTGTCTCTCTGGGGTTTAATGCATTCTTCCTCTGAGAAACACCACACTTAAAAATGAAGGAACTGAAGTCTGAGCAGTGAACATGAAAATACCACAAAAAATTCATACATTCTCCAAAGACCTATCCAGACTTCAGATCAGGCTGACATGGAAAGTGATTCAAGACCTCTAGATATTTTCCACTTCAAGTAATTGGTGGAGAAGAGGGTGTGAGGAATGATTAGGCCTTGACCTGTTTTCCTTTGTACTTTTCTGCTTGGTGACCCAAGCCAACCCCAGTATCGATCCCAAAGAAAATAATGCTATGGCTGAAATGGGACTCGAAAAAGTGAAATAAGGCAATATAATTACTAACAGTCTGTGTGGGTTTACACAAAACAAATCTTGTCCACCTAACTTAATATTCTTTATGAGATTATGGATTTTGTTGGTAAAGGTATTTCTATTGATATAATACTTTTACATTTCTGCAAGGCATTAGATAAAGAAACAGGACATTTCAAAACCAAACTGGAATACTTTAAATGGTCTTAACCCTGACAAGCTGAAAAGTCTCAAAACAAGGTAGTAAACCAGCAAAACAAACAATATATCATTAATTATGGTGAGACATAAAGTCATCAAAAGCAAAGATTATATGCCAACAGCAAACTCCCTTTTCTGGGAAGTGGTGACAAGAGGTTCAGCAGCTGAACCTTTAGGCTAGACAGCCTAAGAGACAGGTATCTTTGTATTCAGCTTCAGGTATCAGCATTTCTACTGATATGATTAATAAGGAGCACAGAAAAACTGGGAAGAGTTCACAAGATTTTTTCCTTAAGTGAAAGTCAAGTAGCATTGGCCTATGTGTTCACTGACCCTCCAGCATGTGGTCTGGACTAGTCCTGTTTAGCATGTTATACACATTTATACAGTTCAGTAAAATCTTTCATGGCACGTCTCCTATTTTGCATAAATTCTACCACCTATGCATTGGAACTGAAGATTAACCTCCAAATCCCATTGAGATACAAAATTAACTCCTAACATGGTATCTGTTCTCCCTACTGCTCCTCTGGGCATGTAGGTAGTACCATAGCTTCTCCTGTGCCACCAGAAAAAAGTCCAGAAAGAAAGTATTTGCTCAAGAATAATAAATTTCAGAGCTGTGATTGTTAATTTCAAAGCACAGAGGGATCTGTTGTACTTCCATGGTTAGAGCCAAACTGAATTTTCAGATACAGCGGAACTCCAGCAATTTCCATGCTCAACCTTTGACCACATAGCCAAGAAGCAGTTCATGTCCGGTGCCGGCATTCACTGAGTATTCAGCATGTATTTCACACAATTC
This sequence comes from Aquila chrysaetos chrysaetos, assembly GCF_900496995.4. Classification (NCBI taxonomy): domain Eukaryota; kingdom Metazoa; phylum Chordata; class Aves; order Accipitriformes; family Accipitridae; genus Aquila; species Aquila chrysaetos. Next base: position 59,729,123 of record NC_044007.1, read on the forward strand.
TGCATCCTATTTCACACTCCTATTTCATACTACTATTTCATGTAACATCCATCTCATGTAACTGTTTATAACTTTTCTTCAGCTGTGCAGGCTAGAAATAAAGAAAGAAATATAAGAAACATATTGGATTGAATATTTGTAGTGCAGTGCTAGATAATGATTTGACTTATTTGTCCAGGACCATATTCACATAAAATTGAGTATGTTTGTCTAGCTTTTTGCACTACACCATACTGAACAGGTTCCATAGTAATAGTTCAAGAATATTGTCCCCCACTCTGATTATATATCTAAATAACTTGACATTACATAGCTATATGTAGCTGCTCTCTTACCACAGTGGAAAAAATAGAGCCTTTAACACAGCAGGAAAGATGAGTGGTACTAGTATGCAAATTCAAACACATGCTTAAATCTTTGCAGAGCTGAGGCCTAGGGTGGTGTTTTGGGTTTATTTCAGAGATGAACAGGCAGACAGTCATCTTGTTGGAGAGACATCGAGTAATGGAAATGCCTCATGCCATCTGTTGGCAAACCGCAGTGCTGCAGCCGGAAGGTGTACAAAACCATGCCGCATGTTACCACCACCAAGCAAATTAGAAAAAATCATAGGGAGTCCTCAAAAACAAGCAAACATATAAAAGAGCAATTGGCACAAAATCTAAATTTGGTTTTCTCTTTATTTGCTCACATCTGCTAACTGAACACACTGCAATTTGATTACATAACCAAATTACTGCTTCCTCTCACAGCCACTGTTGAGAGATTAGTTTCTTCCAAGTGTGAGCTTTCCTCTAGGATAGAATGAATGGGCATAAGCAGTGCCTGCTGCCCTGATGATTTCCCTTTGTAAGACAACACTACGAGAATATACCACGAATTGCTTTATTTCCATTTATAATAAATGTATGTAATGAAAGTTTTTAGTAAGATTGCTCACATTATATGTGTAAACCATAGGATTTTTTTCATACACTACTATTTATATATTTAGACATTAAAAGTAGCTTACTTGAATAGTAATTAATTTAACAATCCCCATTATTCTATCTGGGGAAAATACTAATAGGGAATAATCTAACAAATGAAGCCTTTTTCTGAGGATGCTGTAAGAAATTGTGTGAACAGGCTTCTTAGGTATGTTTTCAGGAGCTGAAGACATGCATAGACAAATGCTGCAGATAACTGACTTCACTTAATAATTATTTATTCATTTTGTGGGACTGGCCACTCAAGTCATACCTCCTAGTTTCTGGATACCTGAAACTTCTACTCGTAACAAAGCAGAGTGCATCGGTTTCTAGATGGCCACTTGTACTTTTCATATTTTCCCAGGTGTTGTGACTCCCCATAGGCCTGCAGTCTTGAATTAGCTAGACAGCTCAATCTAACATCTGTGAGGATTTAAAAAGTAAATTTTCTTCTCAGTTTACAAAGCAGCTTGATCTGATGTGAGGTCCCAGAGAATATCACAAAAAGTAGTTGACGCTTTAATGTGTGACTTAAAAAATCAGTTGGTGATGTCACACTCCTTTTACACAGTAATAAGAGATGACAAGGCACTTTCTCAGCAAAAAAGAAACCCTAGTTACCATTGTTTTCGTAAGAGAGTGCTCTGCTCATGCCGTCGTAGATCACGATGGCTGCTCTTCCTGACCCCGCCAGCTAAATACCTAAACCCTTCACCTGACTGACAGGGGCATCACAGTTCCCGCGTTCTCCTGGAGAGGCAGCCCTGTGGGAGCAGTCAGAGGCAGTAGATGGCAATGGACCCCCAGTGTGCTCCCACCACAGGACAGAGTCTGCTGGGTTTGCCACCCCATTGAGGGCAGGCCTCAGGACGGGGAGCTCAGAGGCCACAGAAAGTTCCTTTTTTCCTGGAGCTGGGTATGCGCTCACCAGCTGCTCCCATGCGTCTTGAGCTGGGGGTAAACTACATGTAACACATGCAGCTGTGTCTGTACTTAGACATCTCGTGTTTCTGCTCTCATTTCCTGAGTAAGTATTTAAATCATTAAGCTGTAATATGGAAGGAACACAACATCCACTCCTTTCTCCTAAACTTCTGAGGACAGAAATTAGCTCTATTCAACCCTGAAAAATAACAACACAGACATCTACTTTTAGTAGGAAGTCTGAAGTTGTGGATCCCAAACAGGTGGAAGTGCTTCTCCGAAACCCTGAGAACCCTACCCAGGCCCAGAGTGACATCTTGCTCCTGCCAACCATTCCCTGCTAAGTTCAGTAGCATCACTTTTGAGCACCATACCATTTTCATCGTATGCAGAACAACTGACTTTTCTCATATCCGCTACAGAGTCTCTGTGCTCAGAATACAGAACTTGATTCCACTCTTGGGACCACCAACCAAAAAGTTTTCTACATGTTTACTGGCCTCAGAGCCCCTAAGACTGTCTCTATTTTCTTGCTACAGTTATGTTCAGGGAACTTCAGGTTCCGGGTCCCTTAAATGCTGAGATTGAGCACATGCTGCTGACATCATCTGCCCTATGGGTTTGGGCTTTCTTTCTGTGCAAATGAGAATGGGATGAGATCAGGAAGCACTGCTGCATTTGTGGACCTTTTATTGGTATACATTTGGGGTGGAGCCAGGGTGCATATCTGGAGCCAGGAAATTGAAAGTGCTTTTGAGGTCTATAACATATTCATGGTCTGAAATATCTTCTCTGAATGGGAAATAGGATCCCCTAAGAAGACTAATGAAAAGTATATAAAACATATAGCTTCTTAATCTCTTCCTGTGCCGTAAGAGAAAGTAAACAAATCTTTTTGCCTCAAATGGAGCTGAATCAGTCTTTAGAGACAAGAAAATGCTGCCAAGGTGTATATAGTGTTTCTTGTGCTCTGCATTGCAACTTTACAGCTGAGCTATTCTGCAGTTTCTAGCAAGAATATTTCCTCTTTTTGCGACACAGTAGGTTTCTTATGGAGGCAGAAAAGAAGCCCCAGATGCTTCCAGCTTTTTTCTTAGAACATCTGCCTCTTTTTTGAAATATCCTGTCTTTATATTTCAGGAACAGGCCTGACAATCCTTGAGTTTTATGAGATAGTAGAAGCCATGACAGCACTAGGAAATGTAGCTAATCACAATAATTCCATCTTCCACAAGGAAATTTATAAACAAATAAAGTAGTTAATACAAATATTCCAGCAATATGCCTCTTGTGGGTTGATTTTGGCCAGCTGCCAGATACCCACCAAGCCGCTCTATCACTTCACCTCCTTCATCACACCTCCACAACAGGACAAAGAGAGAAAATAATACAAAAATCTTGTGGCTCAAGATAAAGACAGGGATGTTGCTTACCAATTTTCATCACCAGCAAACCAGACTCAACTTGGGGAAGATTAATTTAAATTATTGCCAATTAAAAGTAGAGTAGAATAGTGAGCAACAAAGTCAAAACTAAAAACTCACCTTCCCACCATCCTCCCTTCTTCGCAGGCTCATCTTCACTCCTTCATTCACGAGTCCTCTACCCCCTCCCTTCTGAGTGGCACAGGAGAATGGGGAATGGGGGGTTGGTCAGTCCATAACAGTTCCTCCTTCCTCCTCACAGTTTTCCCTTGCTCTAACATGGGTCCTTCCCATGGGCTGCAGTCCTTCACGAACTGCTCCATTGAGGGTCCTCCCACTGGATACATTTCTTTATGAACTGCTCCAACATGGATCCTTCATACTGGCTGCAGTCTTTCAGAAACTTCTGCAGTATGGGTCCCCTCCATGGGGTACAGTCCTTCAGGAACGGGCTGCCCTAGTGTGGGTGTCCCACAGGCCACAGCTCCTGACAGGACCCTGCTCCTCAGTGGGCTCTCCACAGGCTGTAGCTTTCTTCAGGATATGTTCACCTGTTCCGGCATGGGGTCCTCCATAGGCTGCAGTCTGGATATGTACTCCAGCGTGGACCTCCATGGGCTGCAGGGGGACAACCTCCATCACCATGGTCTTCACCATCGGCTGCAGGGGTGTCTGCTTTGACACCTGGAGCACCTTCTCCCCATCCTTCTCTCACTGTGGTGTCTGCAGGGCTGTTTCTCTCACATTTTTCTTACCCCTCTCTCACAGCTTCTGCACAGCATTTTTCCCTTTTTTAAATACACATTCTCAGAGGCACCACTATCTTGGCTGAGGGGCTCAGCTGTACCCTGCGGTGGGGCCATTGGAGTGGCTGGAACCATCTGTGCTCATCATGGGGCAGTCCCAGTCTCTTCTCCCAGAGGCCACCCCTGCAGCCCCCATGACCAGCACCTGGGCACCTGCACCTAATACAGTCCCAAAGGTCACTGATACAGTCCAAGGTCCTACCATATCTGCACTTCTGTTAAGTTGCCTCAGCACCAGCAATCCCACACAGTTCAAAGTTCTGGTAACCTCCCTGTGTTTGCTCAGAAAATGAAGGAAGGAATATCAGCAGTTTATTCACACAAATTCTATATTTTCAGAATCAATTTGAAAACTAGCATGCAGAAGTAGCAGGCTGGGAAGACAATTTGGCATTTGCAAGTTATCACTTGCACTTACAGAACTGGGATCAGTTTGAGTTATTTATCGCTCCTTTACTGCAGAGTGTACAAGGCCACTGTAATACAACCTTTGGAATTTGTTGCAATCCAAAAAGACTAATATTTCCATCTCCTGAGATATGTCTCAGTGTCAACTCTACTTATCAACTAAAAGGGCAGCAGACGCATAGGTGGGTGTTGCTTTGGGTTTGAAACACTGTGAGGCTGGATTTGTCATAGGGACATGCTAGCATCTCTGCTTTCCTCGGCTAACTTCTTACAGCTAACTATAGACAGTCATATATTCAGTTAAGTAGGGCACTCTGTTCAGTCTAAGCTGTGTTATCTAAGATATCAGCTGTCACTTTCCTGGATATTGACTGCTTTAAAAGGCTACATGTATAGGCTAAATGTATGTATGTTCACAAGGCTTTGTGTATGACACATCTTGTACACTACAAGCTATCATCACCATATAGTTGCAAGAAGTGAAACTAGCATCCTACAAAGACAAATGTGATGTTGTATTTAGCATTTATATTTATGTTTTACACTACCTTAGGCAGAGTTTTCTTTTATTCCACTGAAAAGAAACAAGAACAACCTGAAGCTCACAGAGGATTTAATTATCGTCAGTCTGTTACAAATGGAAAGAGTTTAGAGATTAAACTAGTACCTGGTGGAAAGGTGAATATGTCATGTTGGTACCTAGTTTTGTATGTATAGTTTAGAACTACACAAAAGAGTAAAGGAAATAAAAGGCTTATTTTAACATAATATAAAAAATGAAAAACAACAACAAAAAAGAATGTATTTCTTTTACAACACATGCCACCAAATTAATGCTTCAACATTTTGTTGTTATTAACATCTTAAATCTCCTTTGATCATGCATCAGTTTGCATCTGGGTCATGGTCCTGCTCATCCTTGTACATCCTGACTCCCTCTTTCTTATTGACAAGTTTCTTAACAGCTGTAGCACTCTGTGAGAGATATCCCTTTTTAAGCTTAATGCCATTTATGGCAACATACACGTTAGCTAAAGAATTAATAACTGTATCTTATTCACAGAGTTAATTGTAACAGTATAACTAAGCCCACCTATTTTTCTGACTAGTTTTAATAAAGAGGAAGACACTAATTTCTTTCTGGAGTGTTCAATCTCTTCTAAACAGAAGGGAGGTCATTGATCAGGGAAGGGGAAGCACTAAATCAACCTGTTAGATGAAATGTCTTTGTATTCCTCCTTCAGCACTTACTCCCTCACATTACATAAGTCTATAAATAAATGATAAAATCCCCTCAGATTTCTCCCTGTCTTCAGTCTTATCATTTGTATATCCTGGCATTATCATAAAGTGATAAATGACTACCACAGCATTGAATTTATATTGTCACTTTAGTTGCTTGAAAGTGAGCTTCCATATAATGCCTTCATAAAGACTAGCAGCATTAGAAAGACAAACAGTCTTTAGTTGCTCAGAGGAAAGTTGAAGTCTCTTGCTCCTGATTTAAGTGATACTTAGCATTTAAAAAATGGTGAGATCACACCTGAAAGGGAGGGGGAGGAAAATCAATGAACCCATGCAGAAGCATGTCCTGCTGGCAAACCACTGGCTTGCGCTGTGGAGACAGCTGCTCTCCAGCCCTCCTGGCTGAATTGTGCTGGGAAGTGCTTCACTACAGATGGAAAGGAGGGAGCAAAGGAAAAAAAGAAAAACCCAGCAATGACAACACCCAAGAAAACTATATTCATGTTAAGAGTGAGAGGAATAAATACAATAAATTATGTGTTAGGCAAAGGCCTGCATTTTTGTTGAAGATAAATGGCACAAATGGGAGAAAAATATTCTCCAGTTCCCTACCTTATCATGACAGTTCTCAAATTAAACTTCATATGTATTTTCTTAGGAATACTGCAAATATCCTATTCTAAATTTAATCTTGCAAAAAAATTCAAAGTAGTACAAAACTAAGTGTTGAATGTTAAAGTATAGAAGTTTGCCCTGCATGTACAGAAGCATAAATGTGTTTCATACAAAATGCATAATCTTGTTATTCTTGTGGGAGAGTTGATATCCATTCAATATATATACCCTAGATATAGATGGAGATTTGCTTGCTTTGCTCCTTTCTGGATAGAATCAGAGAGTCTTCCCCATCTTCACTCTCATCTCTAAACTTCAGCTTCCCCATATAATGAAGTTTTAACACAGTAGTTTCCCTGTGCTTGGCATCAGCATCTTGAGGGATCTGTGTACAATAAACTAGCTAAAATGACTTTTAAGGGCCTACGATTAGACTTCGATGGAGAGGACATTGCTAGCTTTGGTAAGGATCAGTCTTAAGAGTGTAGAGCAAATAAACCTACCCTTCATCTTCAGTTTCACCAAGTTCTACCCAGCTGTGGGTAGCCTTTCTCAACATCTACCTCACTAAAAGCTGGCTTAAGTATCCCAGCACCATATTGTAACACCTTATTGCTACACCTTCAAAGCTTTTTCAGGTCAAAATTGTATTTATTATTTTGCCCCCAGTGCAGGGTACCTAAAGAGCAAAGGTACAAAACAAGAAGCAAGCATATTTCCCTAATCTTTAGTCTTTCACTAAAGACTTTCTTAAACTCTTTCAGCTCATTTATTACAGCCTGTGCACTGGAGCAAGGGCTCCTGAAACATGCTTCCATGACTAGACTGATTTTTGAGCAGGGGTACCAGCTGATACATTGTTGAAGGTCCAGACACATTTCTCCCTTTATTTTATGGGCAGTGAGGAATGTCCTTTCCTGCCTGTGTGAATGCTTTGCCATGTATCCCATAACACTTTCTGACAACGTGACATGGATGACATGGGGCAGATAAATCAGTCCCTGTTCCTTCCCTAGAGGGGTTTGACATCAAGAGCAGGAAGGCACTGTGGGATATACAGGTTGCTGCGTTACAGCCACCCTAGGGTCAGTTATGTGGACGCATGGAGTACGCATTAAGGAGCATTTGATACACTGTGCTGTCCTCTGGCCCATGTTTCAGTGATCAGTACAAAAATAATGCCAGTCCCTTTGTGTCACTACGTGTCCCTGTGAAACCTGCTAAAGCCTTCTTAGTTTTCTTGGTTTGACGTACTTTAATCTTTATTAGCATCTTGATGACTTGATCACTACTTATGGTTTCACACAAGTGTATTTCATATACACCTATACCTATACAAACACACGGGTGCCTGGGTCACAGCTGCTTGGTGGGGCTTAGCTGAAGCCCTATAGCTGTGTCCCTTTCAAAGAGGTACAGGGATGGCTCACAAGAGGCCCGAAAAGCAGCAAAAAAGAAAAGCAGGAGATAGTCTTTTGGTCATTCCACAGCCCAGAAAATTTCACCATTCAGAGAAAAAGATTGAAGAAGACTTTGCAAAGGGAAGCTCACAGAATTTCATGTCCCCTTTGGCTCGTTCCCTATGAATATCTATGCAGGAGGTAACATTTGGCACTTAAAAACTAAGAAAATGGGAAGAGCTTAAGTGATTGCTTTTCTCTTTGAGCTAATGTCAGGCTGCTCTTATTAACGACGTAAAATGAGTTCCGTGATATGAATGTACAAGCTGTAATCAAGTGCATTGATCTCTGCAGCTACCCAGTGGTAAAACGTGGAAAACAACTCTTTATTCCAAGTAGAATTTAGCAAATTATATGTCTCGAAAGCTTATAGTTGGGATTAGGATCCAGAGATTTTGCTTTTCATCCAAATCATTCTTATACCACCAAGGTTGATAAAAAAGAAAAAACAAAACAAAACAAAACAAAAGAGTGTCTGCTAACAGATATATTTATTCTTTATCCCATCCATGTCTGGACTGGTCAAAAGGAACAATACCTTGTGCTATTTCAGTACTTCTTACATGTCAAAAAAGAGGATAAATCTGAAATAAAAAAGGTTTTCAGCTATTTTGAATCTTAGCAAAGGTGAATAGAATGTAAAGATTTGGGTCAACTTCACGCCTGGAATAAATTCTACGTAAACATGTGAATGGGAAATCTTACTGTTTTTCAGCGAAACCTGAGTTTCTGGTAAAGAGATGCCGCTGCTTGGACTCTGGGCTTGCCTTTCCTGTTCTGTTTTCCTGTCCTATGAAAAACATTATTGAATTCAGTTAAGTTTTAAACAATTTGGTGTTTTGGGTTTTTTTTGTTTAAAGTAAAAATCTGGGAAATGGTTGCAAATGATATTTAAAGTTTTCAGGTAATTCAGAACATTTTATTTCTTACATTTGAAACATCTTGGTTAGAATTCAGCTGTTTCAAAATTGTTTTATTTTTGAGTTGTTGGGTGTTTTCCTAACCTAATTTCCCTCTTTCCAAATGTTCTGGTTTCTTCTAGTAGTTGGTGCTCCTGGCTGAACCTTGACAGGTCGATAACCTTTGTTTTGGGGCAGCAGCAGAAATTGCTTATATTTCTTTCCCAATTTGTCACTCTGACAGGCATTCCTGTTTCTTCCTCTACATCCTTTCCTTCTCTTTACTATTCTCTATTATAATAATTCTGTTATCACCCCTATGTGTGAAGCAGGACCACTATGCATATCTCTAAGGTTAGATTAACAAAAATGCTATTAATAGAGAAACAAACCCCTCATAACCATCTACAGCTTTATAGCTCCACTTCTCACTGTCTGAGGAGCATTAATGTTGTTAATGATTTCAGGGTTCATAGCCCTGGCCTACTGGTCTTGAACGGTCTATCCACACTAGGATTTATAACCATCTCTGTAATGGCCCTTAAAAAATGTCAGCTAAATGTGACTGTGACACACTTCATTTCTGCGTTTGAGAGCTGCAAAATTCAGCTACATATACAAGTTTCCGTAATGAAAGGAGTGTGTGCACATCCATTTCATTCCAGCCAATCTCTAATCCACATTTAACATACACAGGTATCCTGCTACAAACATTTCTGTCGAGAAATCAGAATACCATATAGGCATGCTAGAAAGATATGCCTTTCAGTAATACCCTTGTAGCACACTTGTTGAAAACAATTCCTTCTGGGGAGCATGCATAGCACTCAGATATTGCTTAGATTCTAAGAAAAACACCAAATTAAGAAATATTTGCCAATGTTCTGGGGAAAAAATTAAAAAAAAAAAAAAAAAAAAAAAGAGCTCTGAAGAGTGTCAGAATTTGAGGCTGGTCAGTGACTCCCTGCCCAAGGGGCATCTAGTGTTTGCCAGGGAGTTTTAAAATGCCACCCAGTAGCTTTTAACAGCAGGTTACTTCGCTGCAAAGGTGATAGTCAGACACAAAGCCTAAAAAGTAGGCTGTTGTCATGGAAAGCCAAAATACTGTGTTCAATTGTCTGCTTAGTAAAAGTATGCCTTGATCTTTTTTCCCCTTTTTGTTTATGGCTCAATTAATTTTTGGATTATAAAAATGTTTGGACTTGTGAGACCTAACTTCTCTAGTTTTCCACAGCATGTGTGGAAATATGTGTTGCAAAGAACACATACGTAGGTTTTCTTGGATGAATACATGCCTAATTACTTAAAAACAGACGGTAAAGGTATTGTAGCTCTCAATCTTTGATATCAGCACAGGCACGCATTATTAGATTTGGTATGGCAGTTCTGCAGAAATTACAACACCATACTAGCAGTTTCCCTCCTGTGTGGTGATTATTTTGAGAATGACTTTTTAAAGGTTAGCTTAATTAAAATACATTTCTATATATTTATTCAATAGATATACAATTAAAATGCTTTGGGGAGAGGAAAAATTCAGATTGATCTCAACAGATTGCTATTAACTGTACATTGGAGTTCAGTTTTCCTACGTATCAATCACAGTTA